>NC_091437.1:38023496-38350290 GCF_964237555.1 Oryctolagus cuniculus | reverse complement strand
GAGAGGGGCTAGAAACGGGGCAGAGGGTTGGAATTGAGCCTTGGTAAACACAAGATGGAGGAAGAGGACACCTTGCTCCTCCCCCTTCACGTGCTGTGGCCATGCTGCGCTATTTGCCCTTCAGGGAGGCGGCGATCTTGACGCAGGCCAGCCGCTCCTGGCCTCTGGCGAGGACCCCCTCAACGCGGTAGTTGCCGGTGCTGAGCCAGCTGGGCAGCTCCAGATCGGGTATGGTGAACTCGCTCTTGGGCAGTGAGTAGGTGCCCTGTGGGAAAGCAGGGGACCACAGATCAGTGGGAGCCCAGGGTGGGGACACTCTTCCCTGGAACATCTCTAGGATGGAGCCCTGAGCCACCCCTCCCAGTCTGCTGAGGGCCACACGTGCTTGGAGACTGCCCAAGCAGCATAGACTAAGGCTTATTTATAGTTTACGGGTGCTGGAGATAACCTCTAAATTCAAGTCTCCTATTTCACAGATGGAAAAACTGAGGCCCCCAAGAGACAAGCAATTCCACATAGGTCATGCCGACTTCCACATCCAGGGACATCCAGATCTGCTGGGGAGGAGGCAGAGACCCTCCTGTGCAAACCCTCTCTCTTTGGCCACAGGGCAATGCTCCTCCTGCCCGAGTACTCACTTCTTTGAAGGGGCAGTGGCAGGGGAGTCCATAGGTATGCAGGGGCTCTGGACAGGACTCCCCAGGGGGAATGAGCGTAGCCAGCATGTTACAGACGTCATCATAGGTGCAGCTGCCGAGCTGTTCCACGCAGGGGACCTTGATCCAGAAACCTGCCACTTCCTTCTCCACAGTTAATATCACCTGGTAAGAAAGAGTTTGAAAGGAGTTACAAGTTCCTGTTGTTTTAAGATTTGTTTATGGGGCCGGCACTGTGGCGCAGCAGGTTAAAGCCCTGGCCTGAAGCGCCGGCATCCCATATGGACGCTGGTTCTAGTCCCGGCTGCTCCCTTTCCAATCCAGCTCTCTACTACGGCCTGGGAAAGCAGTAGAAGATGGCCCAGGTCCTTGGGCCCCTGCACCTGCGTGGGAGACCCAGAAGAAGCTCCTGACTCCTGGCTTTGGATCAGTGCAGCTCTGGCTGTTGCAGCCATCTGGGGAGTGAACCAGTGGATGGAAGACCTCTCTCTCTGTCTCTACCTCTCTGTGACTTAGTCTTTCAAATAAATAAAATCTTTTAAAATTTTTAAAAAATAAATTAGAAATTAAGATTTATTTATTTATTCGAAAGGCAGAGTGACAGAGACACAGAAGAATCTTCCATCTGCGGGTTCACTCCCCAAATTCCCACAACAGCCAGGTCTGAACCAGGCTGAAGTCGGCACCCTGAAACTCTATCCGGGTCTCCCATGTGGGTAGTATGAACTCAAGTACCTGAGCCATCACTCATGCCCCCCACCCCCCGGTGTACTGGCAGGGAGCTAGACCAGAAGCTGAGTAGCTGGGACTCTTAGGGATGCAGGCATCCCAAGCAGCAACTCAACCCACTGAGCCACCCTGCCCACCCCATGTGCAAAATCCAGGGCAAAACACACCAGCTCCGCTGCCTCGATAACGGCCTGCATTACATTTTAATCACAGAACTGCTATTTATCTTTTATTTACTTATGTACAGGGAGAGAAAGAACTGGAATGGGACAGAGAAGTTTAGAATGGCAGCTGCACCAGAATGACATGCAAATTCGTGGGTTGTTCCATGTTTTTGGAGGTCATTACGTGATGTAAGCCAAGCACAGAAAGATAAGTGTTAATGATCTCACTCATACGTGGAGTCTGAAAAATAAGTGATCTCATAGTAGTTAAAGATATGATGTTGGTTACCGGAGGCTGGACAGGGAAGCGGGGGGAAGAAGTGAGGAAAGGTTGGTTGAGGGGTACTAGGTTATAGCTAGAAAGCAGTAAGAAGTTTTGGGGTTCTACTGCACAGCAGCATAACTGTAGATAACGCTAACATGCTGTATATTTCTCTGTTTAACAAACACTAGAGGGGCCAGTGCTGTGGCATAGTTGATTAAGCCTCCCCTGTGGTGCCGGCCTCCCAAAGGGGCACCGGTTTGAGTCCCAGCTGCTCCACTTCAGATCCAGCTCACTGGTAATGGCCTGGGAAAGCAGTGGAGGATGGCCCAAGTGCTTGGGCCTCTCTGCACCCATGTGAGAGACCCGGAAGAAGCTCCTGGCTCCTGGTTTCAGATAGGCTAGGCTTTGGCAGTTGCAACCATTTAGGGAATGAAGCAGCAGATAGAAGACCTCTGTCTGTCTCTACCTCTCTCTGTCTGCAACTCTGCCTCTCAAATAAATAAATCTTTAAAAAAAACTAAAAATAGGATTTTGGATGCTTTTACTATAATATTAAATACTAGAAAGGATAAATATAGTTACCCTGAATGGATTTTTTTAACCTTGATTGGATATCACAGAATGTATACGTAGTCTCCAATAAATATGCACAATTTTTATATGCCTGTTACATTTTTTTAAATAAAAATGTTAAAATAGTGGTATGTAAATTGAAAAACTTGGGTGAATTCAACAACAAGTTTCATCACAGAATTTTTGGAGATTCTCTGCTGCAGAATCCCAGAGATACTGTGACCCAGCAATGACATGATGGTGGCACAGGCCCCAGGGTTACCTTCTCCTGGGCCTGTGGCAGACACTAACAACCGGATGTGACTCTTCTCTCCTTTCCCAAACCACATGCGTGCACTGAGCAGGCCCTGTGCAAAGCTCCTTCCACACTCACTGATTAACTCAGTTATTGCTCAAGAAAAACCCCCGTGACAAGGACTGTGCTGGGCCAGGTCGAACAGTGTTACAGGGACACACATTCAAATCAAGAGGCTCTCATACAAAACCGGTCCCAGACTGACATGGACCAGGACCAGACTGCAGGGCACATAAGCACAGGACAGCGTGGGGGGAGTTCAAACTGGAGTGCAGCACACCAACAAGTGGTTCTGCAGTGGACACAATTGTCCCTGCGCATCCACACCCAGGAGCCCCAGGGTACCAGCGTCCTCAGATGTCCTACTCTTTTATTTGCCTCAAATGGCCTTGTCACAGACAATGCACGCATATCTCCCTGTGTACTCCAAGTCACCTCTAGGCTATTATAATACCCAAACAACGTAAATGTTACAGAAGGAGTCCTTACACTGCACCGGGTAGGAAATAAGCAGGTAAGAGGCCTCTGCTCATCATGTTTCCAACCTGTAGTTGGTTGAAAACGTGGATGCAGAATATGCGGACCAGGCTGAGTGGATAAAAAAAACTTTTATTGTTCTGAAAGCAACTATTCACACACCCACCCCCAAGGCAGGCAATGAAGAGGGACAAACTGGTCACTCCCAAAGCAATTACAAAAGGTAAATGAACTCCCACATGCCAAAGACTGGCAGAGATTCTCAGACAATGCTCAGTGCCAGCAAGTGTGCAAAACAAAGGAAAATCTCCTTGCTGCTTGGGGATAATTTGATTTAAATATTTGGAGGCACTTTGGCAACAGTGGAAGACTTAAAACGTTTGTGGCCAGGCCATCAGGAAAGTATAAAAGGAGGCATTATAAGGGTGAGGATAAGGATAATTTCTATTAAACTGTTTATAATAGCAAAATAAATAAATAAAAACTGCCCTGGAAACAAAGCAAAGGTCAACAACAGATTTGTTGTACATAAACTTTGAGAGAGGCACAACAGAATATTCTGGCAATTAAAAATCAGGAGATTAGCCAGCGCCGTGGCTCAATAGGCTAATCCTCCACCTTGTGGCGCCGGCACACCGGGTTCTAGTCCCGGTTGGGGCGCCGGATTCTGTCCCGGTTGCCCCTCTTCCAGGCCAGCTCTCTGCTGTGGCCAGGGAGTGCAGTGGAGGATGGCCCAGGTGCTTGGGCCCTGCACCCCATGGGAGACCAGGAAAAGCACCTGGATCCTGGCTCCTGCCATCGGATCAGCGCAGTGCGCCGGCTGCAGCGGCGGCCATTGGAGGGTGAACCAACGGCAAAGGAAGACCTTTCTCTCTGTCTCTCTCTCTCACTGTCCACTCTGCCTGTCAAAAATAAAAAAAAAAAAAAAAAAAAAAAAAAAAAAAAAAAATCAGGAGATTGACAGCCATCACAGTACACTTAGGTCCACAGAGACAAGGGAGAGCCAGACAGGCTCCGGGCAACCCTGTGTCCAGCAAGGAGACGTAACCAGGCAGGAACAAAGAAGATCCTGACAAGCTGAGAGGCAAGCGTCAGCCTTTGTGCAAATTTGCCAGGCCAAGCATAAGAGGCAGCACCCAGAAGCTTCTGCCAATTTCTCGGTTTGCCAAGAACTGCTCGGAGAGGGGAAGTCCCTGGCTGCTACAGAGACGTGAAAAGTTGAAGATGTTGCAAAGGCAGCTGAAGCTCGCTATGAAAGAGGAATGAGAACTTCAATCCCTCCCAAAGGGGAAACCAAAAAAGAGAACTTCAAGGATCGCGTGCAGCCAAAAGGCCTCCTTCGGACTTCCGCTTTCTGTTCTGAGTATCTCCCAAAAAAATTAAGGGAGAACGCTGCGGGCCATCCCCCGGTGACGCGGCAGAGAAACGGGGCCGCTGACAGGCTGCCTCGGGAAAAGCAGGTTGCTCGGCTGAGAGGGAAATGCAAAGAACCCGCTGCATGGTGAGCTACAGGAAAGCCTGGTGCAGCGAGCAAGGGAGTCGTCCAGGCTGCAAATCAGAGCAGGAGAAAGAAGGAAGAGGAGGAAGACAGGGATGAAGATGAAAGAGATGATGATGAGAAAGATGGTTCTAGCACACACAAATCAGTCTTTTTAAAGAAAAAAAAAAGGAGTCATAAGCTGTGTGAGATTTGCTTTTAAACCATGCAATATTCTGAGGCTGGTGCTGTGGCACAGTGGGTTAACGCCCTGGCCTGAAGTGCCGGCATCCCATATGGGCGCTGGTTCTAGTCCCAGCTGCTCCACTTCCGATCCAGCTCTCTGCTGTGGCCTGGGAAAGCAGTGGAGGATGGCCCAAGTCCTTGGGCCCCTGCGTCTGTGTGGGAGACCTGGAAGAAGCTCCTGGCTCCTGGTTTCGGATTGGTGCAGCTCCGGCCGTTGCAGCCAATTGAGGAGTGCACCAGCAGATGGAAGACACACACACCCCCACCCCCGCCTCCTCTCCTCTCTCTGTAACTCTGACTTTCAAATAAATAAATCTTAAAAAAAAAAAAGTACAATATTATTTTATTTTTCTTGGCGGGGGGCAGGGTACAGGTAGCACATGACCTAATGTGTCTTCAGATAGCCCTTTCCAGGTGGTGTTTTCAATAGCCACGATCCTTGCCTGGAACACTGGGGATTGTAAACTGGCATGGAAATTTAAAGCAGATTCTCCCTGGTGCTCACAAAAATCAGTTTCATATGGGGAAGAGAGCGTTTTCATCTTCAGTTGTCTCCAAATATAGCTTATACAAAATAATTGTTCTGTTAATGAATATCCCTCTGTGAATGCAAAAAAAAAAAAGTTGCAGCTGTTTTGTTGACATTCTGAATGCTTCCAAGTAAATGTAAAATTAATGTAAAAAAATGACTGAACTGGAGCTGGCGTTGCGATGCAGCTAATTAAGCCTCCACTTGGATCAAACCCTGGCTACTCTGCTTCCAATCCAGCAGCAGACAGTGGCCCCCACCCACGTGGTGCTCTCTTGGCTCCATCTGGCTGCTGTGGGCATTTGAGGAACGAATTAGCGAATGGACGATCTCTTGCTGTCTCTGTCTCTGTCACTCTGCTTTTTAAGTAGTTGAGAATAAATAAATAAACATTTAGTTTTTAATGGTTAGGTCAACCTAGGACCAATGCCATAGAAGGAGTATGGAATATATAGCATGATACAAACAAAAAGTAAATCTCATAGCAAGCGTCAGAAGATAATCCCACTAGTATAAATGCACATATATTTACAATTGCATTAAACCGTCTCACAGAATAAATAAAAAGCTACCAGTGACTATCTCTTGAGGAGTGAGCTTAAAGACACTGACAAGGAACACAGCTGATTTCATTTATATGCATTAAAAATAAACATACATGTTAACATGATTTTGCAGGGGAAAGAGGCAAAGAATATCCTACAGAATGTCAAAAGTGCTTATCTGTGCTTTATCACTCGGCAGTAAGATTTCCAGGGATTGATTTATTTTCTTGCTCTTTCAGCCAGTTGTGTTATCCACAGTGACTAAATATTACTGACTAACTGATGTATCTGTCCCATAAATAACAGCTACAAAGCTCAGCTACCCAATGAGAGCCGTCAGCCACTGGTGTCAGCCCTCTGCAGGAAGTGGGGGGCTGACATCAGAGATTCCTGTCAGTCCTGTGATCCTGAGTAAGCCTCTGGATCTGGGGGTGCTTTGCTGCTCTGGGACTCTGGGATCCCAAAACCCTTCCGAGCACCCCGAAGCGGCGCCCTGCGGGGCCCTGCCGGCTGACCCACCGCGCTCACCTTCAGAGGAGTATCGAGGCGTACACCAGTCTTGCCCTCAGTGCTGATGGTCACATTCCCAGGAATGACGACGGGGTCAGGCTCCAGCGTCAGGCTCTTGATCACTGCGGGGTCCTTCCCTTCATCGCAGTTATCCCAGGAAAAGCTACTGAGCTGGCTCAGCGACACAATCCGGCAAGAAAGAAAGGGGAGAAAAGGTTAGGTGGACAAAAGGAACTGCCACAGATAAGAAGAATCAACAGAAAGACTCCAGTGTGACCATGGGTGAGGCACCTCCCCAGCCTGAACCTCAAATTTCACAGTGAACCTTGGGATAACGCCAGTCCTACCTGTTTTGTAGGCAGAGCTAAAAGACTCAGAAGACAGAAACTCCCCTAAAAATATGCTGTAAAGTATAAGGCACAACACAGCAAACACAGAACCTCAAAGCAGAAGATTCACCTAATCTACCTCTGCCCACTGCCTTCTCCCATCCCCCACCTGCCTGCTCCCTGCGGCTCTCCAGCCAGCCCTGGAAAACCAATACAGGGCAAGGTCTTGGTGGAGTCACCATTGCAGCCCCTGCCCGAGACCCCGTTCACATCATTCTCCATGTCCAATCCAGGACCGGGAAACACAAAACACAGTGGGAGGCAGAACAGCGCCAAAGCCCCACCCTCAGGAGGCATGTCATGAACCTGGGGGGAACAGGACTCACACGAACACATGACAAGAGCCCCGTGCTTGATGAACAACACCAAGCCTACCCAGGGCTCACTGACCACCCTCCTGTGACTCACGCCGCATCCCCAATTAGTCACCCTCCACCGTCCCCAAGAGATGCCCCCGTTCTCCCTCCACAACTCCCAGGTCTCCTGTCTCCATCCCTGTCTTGTGCAACTCTGTCCAACCACTCACTCTGCACTCCTCAGCATCCTGTCTACCTGCCTCAGGATACCCAACACCTCCCACACTGTGCAGACTCCCTCCCACCTACTCACACCTTGCCCACCAAAGGACCACCAGCACTCCCACCACCCACCCACACCCTGTCTTGGGAAACAAAACCCGCCAGTCCCACAGGTCCAAGTTGACTTCTGTCTTCGAGACACCCACAGGCAACTGAACCAAGAAGGAACACAGACCCCAGCTAGGGACTGGGGTTCTGCCTGATTCTGGAAATGAGACACAAGAGGCTGAGTCACCTAAGGTCGTGGGGCTTGGTGTCTTGGGTCATGAATTTTGAGTTGGGCCAGAGCACCCAGACCTGAGATCGATGACTACACTGAAAGAGACAAGAATGAAGGGCTCTGCGGGTCTATGGGACAGGAAGCAGACAAAGTCACCCTATCCTACCTACTAAAGCAGGACAAGGTAGCACGAAGGGCGTGGCTTTGGACTGACAGGTGAGTTAATGGAGCATCGGTCAAACACACCTGGGCTGAAATCATAGTCCAGCCTCGTAATTTCACTGTATAAGCCAGTTTACCCCTTCCTCCCAGGCCCGGTCCAAGGAGCTGATACACATGGTTCATAACCCAAGGCCGGGCACAAAGCGTGACTTGGCTCACTAAATGACAGCCATTAGACATTTCAGCCTCCACTTCCTGCCATTGGTTCCATGAAATTCCTTGTATACCTGTAATGAACTTCTCCTTTACTTGAGCTTCTAGGAATGAGTTTCCATTCTTCGGAACGGGAAGTCATGCCGTGACTAAGGAAGGCAGGACGGGGTAGACACCAGTAAATGCTTCCTTCCACATTCATCCCACAGATATTCATGGAGCAACAAGCCCTGGGCTAGGCACTGTGTCCCTGGTGGTAAACAATTAGACACGGTCCCTGCCCTACCTCGAGGAGCTTGCAGTCTAATGTAAATAAACATCGCCCACTAGGATTTGTGAGTGCCATCAAGGAAATGGACAGGAGGGACTCACTTAAGCAGGGCAGTGGGGAAGCAATGCTCCACTAAGACCCGTGTAGGAGGAGGAGTGAGCCACGTGAGTGCGCGGAGGAAGCACCTGCCAGGCAGAGAGAACACAGGCCTGCGGTGGGGCGGAGCTGAGCGGCTGGGGGCACTATGAGGCCACTGGGCTACGTGTGGTGGATGGGGGCCAGCTGAGGTTGCAGGGGTGGCAGAGGCACTAAAGCCAGACCTCACAGCAGGCTGAATGACTTCCCCAGGCCCTGAGGGCTCATAACCAGCTGGCTACCCGCATGGCAGTGCCCAGCCAGCTGCCTCTGCAGCGATACAAGTTTCACGGTTAGGTCAAGGCTCATGAGGAGAGGCGCGATGGATTAGCCATCAAGGCCACCAAGGGCCAGGCCCGGCACAGTGTATTTGCCATCTCCAGCCTAGGCCAACCTGTGGGAGGAGGTACAGCTCTGGAGGCGGTCTTACAGATACAAATCACAGAAGTAGACTAAAATGACAGCTCAGCCACTCTCACTAGCAGAGACCACGCGCAAGTTAACCCCTTGTGGCTCCAAGTCCTCATTTCCTAAGTGGCAGTAATTATATCTTCTCATAGGGCTAATGGGAGCGTTAACATTCCATACACAAAAGGTACAAAGCAAACTCCTCTAGACTGCTAAGCTCATGAAAAACAAAGACAGACTGAGAAACTCATTGGCCACTGGAGCGGGAGTCATGACAACAATGGCAACAGGATTCCCTACACTGAGTCCTGGAACAGAAAGAGTATGTTAATAGAAAACTGGCAGTGGGATGGGAGTTGTGGCACAGTGGGTTAAGCCACCACTTGAGATGCTTGCCTCCTATATCAGAGTGGCTGGTTCAAGTCCCGGCTCCTCTACTTCAGATCCAGTTTCCTGCTACTGCACATGCTGGGAGGCAGCAGATGGTGGCTCAAGTCCTTGGGGCCTTGCACCATGTGGGATATCTGCATGGAGTTCCAGACTCCTGGGTTCAGCCTGGCCCAGCCCCAGCTGTTGCAAGTATGTAGGGAATAAACCAGTGGATGAAAGATCTCTTGTTCTCCCTCTCTCTCTCCTTCTCTCTGTTGCTTTGCATTTTAAATAATTAAACCCTTTCTAAAAATGAAAAAAGACAACTGAGGAAATCCAACTAAAATCTAGAACTAATAGTCATGCATCGATGTTGGAGTCTTAGTTTTGACAAATGCACAATGACAATTTAAGACACTAACATGAGAAACTGGGTGAGGGGTCTTACAGAGAAGCCATAGTATCTCTGTAATTTTTCTCTAAGTCTGAAATTATTCCCAAATCAAAAGTTTACTAGGAAAAAAAGCACGTGGCTCAGTGAACATCACATAGCATATGGCACTAAATAATATGCACTATACAGCACCATAACAAAGAGTCTATTAAGCATGTACTACATGCCCAGCCTGAAGCTAAACATTCTCCCCTGTTAACTAACACTCAGGCCCGAGCCACAAGTCCGGTTAAAGCTAGCAGATGGTTAAAACCCCAGCCTACAGCACCAGCATCCCATATGATGCCAGTTCAAGTCCCGGCTGCTCCACTTCTGATCTAGCTCCTTAACAACACACCTGGGAAAGTAGTGAAGGATGGCCCAAGTCCTTGGGCCCCTGCACCCACGTGGGAGACCTAGAAGAAGCTCCTGGCTCCTGGCTTCAGATTGGTTCAGCTCGGGCCATTGCAGCCATTTGGGGAGTGGAATACCAGATGATAGACCTCTCTCTCTCTCTCTCTCTCCCCTTAAAAAAAAAAAAAAAAAAAAAAAAAGCTAGAAGAGGATCCAGGTTCCCGGATGCTCAAACTCTAACACCTACCCACAGTCTCAGGATCAGGGCTCTGAATCATGTGAGCCCAGAGAAGACTACAGGTTACAACAGACAAGGATAGAAAGTGCCACTTCCTATGGAAGCTTGGTTGAGTTCCCATGGGCCTGGGTGAGGTGGGGGTCTCCAGTACCTCTCTCTCTCTCTCTCTTTTTTTTTTTTTTTTTTTTTGACAGGCAGAGTGGATAGTGAGAGAGAGAGATAAAGGTCTTCCTTTTGCCGTTGGTTCACCCTCCAATGGCCGCCACAGCTGGCGCGCTGCGGCCGGTGCACCGCGCTGACCCGAAGGCAGGAGCCAGGTGCTTCTCCTGGTCTCCCATGGGGTGCAGGGCCCAAGCACTTGAGCCATTCTCTACTGCCTTGCCTGGCCACAGCAGAGAGCTGGCCTGGAAGAGGGGCAACCGGGAAAGAATCCGGCGCCCCGACCTGGACTAGAAGCCAGTGTGCTAGCACCGCTAGGTGGAGGATTAGCCTATTGAGCCGCGGCGCCGGCCATCCAGTACCTCTCTTAAACTGCCAGCAGGGGACCCTCTAGTGTGCCAAGGCATCCGTAGCCAGGTCACAGAGGAGCAAGTGCAGGGCTTGCATGCAAACCCTACCTCATAGTGGACTGACCTGGAGCCAAGACAAACAAGCTCAACCCACACTCAGGCCCCTGCTCCTTCATTAAGTAGGCAGAACAGACAGCCTGCCACCCAGGCACGGTGAGGCCAAGCCTGCTGGCTGCTATCACTTCACTTGCAATTTTAGAGCTCTCTCATTCACGAAAGCCTCTGCCTTCATTCACAACTCTCCAAGAAGCCGGTTGGCATCACACCCATCTTACTGAGGAGAGCAAGGTGCATGCATTCCATGGACTGGGGCAGAGAAAGAGTCGCACATCTGGCACTGTTCCTAGCTCTCAAAGCTTCCCAGGGTATAGGGAGGGAAGCGATCTAGAGCAGACTCCTCTGCTCCAGAGATGTGTCTTGCCCAGCTATGCAGCAAAGAGGACGTGGGAGTGAGCTGCTTAGTTCTCAAAATGATAGCACTTCCCTCTCCCAGGGGTCTGCAGCATGAGGTGCTGTGGAGTGAACAGGGAAGCTGGAAGGGGTGGGGGGGGGGCGAGAGGCGGGATGTGGAGTTGGGGTTGGCCTCTTGGTGTCTCACCACAAGGAGCAGAGGGGTCTCAGGGCCGGATCTTTGTCACCAGATGGGCCAGCGTGGACCCTCTGGCCTGCACGGCTCTCAAACCCACCCACCCCTCAGGAAAACCCGGAGCACTGGAACAGGCGGAGGGACGGGGTGCCAGGCCTTATCCTGGAGTGACTTGAAGTCACGGCGTGGGAGGCGAGCAGGGAGCAGGGCAACGGGGCAGAATCTCTGGGCCTGGGATTGGCGCCTTCGTTTTGCGCTCAGAAAAGAGCAGGAGAGCAGAAGTGAGATGAACCCCTGCAAACGAGCCGGGGGGCTGAACAGGGCCTTGGAGGTCAGCTGAAGGACCAAGAGTCCCAGAATTAGCGGTTTGGGGCCCCGACGGCGGAGAAGCAACTCTAGGAACAGTGGCCACCCCTTCATCCCACTCGGAGCCGCACACACCCGGGGGCGGGCAGGCTGCCATTAAACTCCTAAAGCAGGAGGCACTCACCTGGTTCTGGAGAAGGTGCGCAGGGGACGCGGGGTGGGCGAGGAGCAAGCCCAAGGCGACCAGGAGAGCAACCTGCATCGGAGAGTGCATCGCGAAGGGCGGTTCCACGCCACGCTCACTGCACAGTCTGCCGCGGCGGCTGCGTCTTTAAATGCCTGCCTGCACTGATGATGCAAAGCTGGGCATTGCTATGCAAAGCAGAGCCCAGCCACTCGCGGGGTCGCCCCGCCCCTCCCGGTCCAGCCCGGAATGGGACGGGAGTCTCCCGGCTCCGCCTCCTTGAGGCCCTCCCAGCTTGGGAATCCAGGTCCTCCTCCTGGGCGGAGGGTGGGGAAAGGGCGGAGAGAGGCGGGGAGCGCCGAGAAGGGGCGGGGCTCGGTAAGGCCAGGGAGGGAGAAGAGCCCCTGGCGGGGGGGCTGGGCTGAGCTCCGGGGAGGGGCGGAGCTGAGCGCCGAGGAGGGGCGGGGCGGAGCCCCAGGGAGGGGCGGAGCTGAGCGCCGGGGAGGGGCGGAGCTGAGCGCCGGGGAGAGGCGGAGCTGAGCGCCGAGGAGGGGCGGAGCTGAGCGCCGAGGAGGGGCGGGGCGGAGCGCCGGACCAGGAAGGAGCCGAACGGCGTTTTCCGAGTCTCGCTCATCGACCGTGACCGCGGTAAGCACTTCTAGGAACCCACGAATTCAGTGTTTGCGCAACCAAGTCTTTCTTGACAGAAATGTCAGCCGCGTGTTGACATTAGCTTCCTCATCCATGTGAGGAATCGCTGCCTTATAGTTATTACTATAGCTAACCGTAAGTACTGTCTTTTGAAAGAACCCAGGTTGTTTTGCCCTGTGTTAGCACTAGGCATCTGATACACAGTGATAGCTCTACCAGGGCCACGCAGCTGGGAGAAGGTAGAGCAAGGCCGAGATTCTACACACCATCAGCCGGCACTTGGTTAGGTGACTGCGTTAGCTGAGGCTGGATTGTGTTTTTAAGGGAATAGCATTTGTACCGAGTTACCACCAGTCCGCGGACTTGTGTCACTAACAGATTCCCAGTGTTGGGCATGTAGCAGGCACCCAATGGCTGTGAACAAATGAATGTGTGAGCAGAATTTAAAACTCATCTATTCATCTTTATTTTTAGAAAGATTTTATCTATTTATTTGAGAGGTAGAATTACAGAGAGAGAGAGGGAGAGACTCCCCAAATGGCCGCAACAGCTAGAGCTGAGCTGATCCAAAGCCAGGAGCTTCTTTTGGGTCTCCCACACGGATGCAGGGACCCAAGCACTTGGGCCATCTTCCACCACTTTCCCAGGCCATAGCAGAGAGCTAGATCAGAAGAGGAGCAGCCAGGACTTGAACCAGCACCCATATGGGATGCTGGCACTGCAAGGCGAGGCTTAACCCACTACACCACAACGCCAGCCCTGTAATCATCTTTTTTTAAAACAAACTTTTAATTTTTGAATTAGTTTTAGGTTTATATAGAAAAGTCTCAAAAGTAGTACAGAACTCCTCCAGTCTCCCCTGTTGCTAACATCACAATAGGTACTGTTATGGAACCCAAGTGTGGTACTTCTCACAAGAGAACCTAGTAATTCAGGGGACAAGGACTGGAAGCAAACAGACAAGTCTGTGCAGGCTGCTAGCCATTGGGGAAGGTGGCATGCTATTGCCTGGGCCTCATGCACCCTTTCCCATAAGGAGAGAGAACTGAAATTTATATAAGGAAATACAGATTTAACTGCCTGACTGCCATCATGGGATCACGGGACAGGGCCAGCTGCACAGGGGTCTCTGGCTGGTGGGAAGGGGCTGGGTGGCATCGCGGTGGGGACTCTCAGCCCTAGTCACAGTCCAAGCTCTGGTCGGGCTGACTGAGCTGCCCCAAGTTACTTTGCAACTTCAGCTGGCTGTCTCCAGGCCAGCTCCTGGAATTCTCCGGCAGGCATTATTTGCCTGTCGAATTGGACAGACACTCTCATGAGGCACAAGTCTGGCTTTTGTCCACCAGAAGGTGAAAAGGCCGATGCGTTCTGTGTGGTTACAACTGAGAACCTATGCTGCCTCCTCGCCAGTTTGCAGGCCGCTGGGAGCCTGAGCTGCAGCCCCGCCCTCCCATAGCACCCACGGGATCGCCCCGCCACACCACGCCACGCCATGCCACGCCATGCCACGCAGACCCCAGCAAATGTTCCTGGCCTTGAGTCTGCGGCAAGTGGCGGAGCAGCATGGTGTTGGTAGAGGAGCTGGCGAGGTGCTGATGCCCATCCGGGTCAGGAACACCCCAGCCAGCTGTGCATGGCATGGTCCTGATGCAGACAAACCCTCTGCCTCGGTCCTCGCAGACTCTCATGCTCCCCACAGGAAAGACCCCAAATACAGGGCATGGCACCATTTCCTGGTCGCCTCCAGGGCCAGTGGCTCAGCGCTCTCTGACCGCGCAGGTCTGGGCCTCCAAGTGGCCAGTCTGGAGATCCCTGTGGCGTCCCTGGACAGAAGGGGCTGAGGGGAATGGCTGTGTGCGGGAGGAGAGTGCAGCCGGGAGGCCGGGCGGAGCTCGGGCGCCCCACCAGATGGCGCTGCGGTGGCTTCCTGCCGCCTGCTCCTTCGGAGTCCAGATCAGCCCCACTTCATGTTCAGGTCAAAGACAAAAGTGCAGGTAAAAAGAGCGAAGTATCCAAGCGTCAGAGACAGCGCCTCTGCCTCCTCCTTTTGTGAGCCGGAGCCCCACCTGTGGGTCTCAAGTGGCCTAGGGCGTCACTAGCAGCTCTGGCGGCTCTGTGTTACTGGAAAAAGACATTGTGAAGGTGTTGCCAGATGCGGTGTCTAGACAAAGAGCAGTGGTGGGTGACGGGTTGTCAGGATCCTTAAGTGTGGATCACTCTGCACCCGGGTAAGGAAGGCTGTTGCTAGCAGTTGGATATTAATGAAAACATTGTGGCAATCTGAAACACAAAACTAAGAACCCAGCATTGACACAGTAATGGTCACTAAGCTCCCAACTAATGACCTTCCGGTTGCAGTAAGCTCTTCCCCTCCCATCTAGCCCAGTCCCTCATTACGCACAGTGCACTGAGGTCCACAGAAGAAACTTTGCCCAGTGTCACGCTGTTAGCAGAAGAGAAGCTAGAAGCCCTTGCTCCTGAGGCTGATCCAGAGACCAGATGGGATGCCTTTGTGTGTCTGCTCCCTGTGCCTGTGGGGTGCACAGTGTCAACATTCGTAGGACCTGGAGCCTCACTGGGAGACAGGAAGGGGGCTACACAGACCCCACACCCCCCGGCATCAGGCCTTCTCCATCTTTGTAGCAGCCAAGTCCTCTACACCCCACTACCCACTTCTTTCCCACTGCTAAGTCTCAGACCCAGTCCATTACTGCCCAAGAGGTCCATGACCTTGGGCAGTAGAAGGTGGCTTCTCCCAGCTGCCTTAGAGGACTTCTCTGTGAGCAGCTGAGGGGACCTGGCAGGTGCAGATGAAGGACTTGGAGTCCACAGGCACAGTGTCTGGAAAGTAAGACTGTAACCAGGGTGGCCGGAGGGATGGCACAGTGGCTGGACAGAATGGTTTCTCCATGTCAGACAGACCCCAGGTTTGTACCCTGCCCTGACACCTGCTGCTATGAGAGCCTGGACAAGGACCTCAGCCTCTGTGGCTTCAGCTTCCTCATTTTTTAAAAAAAATGAGAATGAAAATACCTCTCAGTGATAAGCTATTCACCAGTAATTGAACAGACCGAAGGCCTTGTCTCCACCCCATGGGCACACCCGCAACCCACTACAACTGTAGTCTTACTGAAGAGCAATCAGAAAGAAATAAAAGATTTAGCATCAAGGATTCATACCAAAAGACGAAAAACTAGGGTCAAGTGATACCAAGTGGGGGCAGACTGTGTTTGCCTCTGATAGGGATTCTCTGAGGAGGTGGGCTTTCCCCGTCCTTGAGCAACATTTGGGGGAAGAGCCAGGGTGAACATTCATCATGGTCAAGAGCCTCAGGCCGTGGTTGCCAGCCAGGGCTGGCCATTGCAGTCCTCTGGGAGCTTTATATTAAACTGCAGCCCCTGAGCCACACTGCAGACATCTGAACCCCTAGAGGTGAGTCCTAACCATAGGTGCTTTTAAAAAATTTCAGATGGGCACAGGTGTTGTGGCGAGGCAGGTTAAGCTGCTGCCTGGGATGCCCACATCCCACACTGGAGTGTCTGGGACCGAATCCCTCTTTGCTTTTTTTTTTTTTTTTTTTTGGACAGGCAGAGTGGATAGTGAGAGAGAGAGAGAGAGAGAGAAAGGTCTTCCTTTTTGCCGTTGATTCACCCTCCAATGGCCGCCACAGCTGGCGCGCTGCGGCCGGCGCACCACGCTGATCCGAAGGCAGGAGCCAGGTGCTTCTCCTGGTCTCCCATGGGGTGCAGGGCCCAAGCACTTGGGCCATCCTCCACTGCCTTCCCGGGCCACAGCAGAGAGCTGGCCTGGAAGAGGGGCAACCGGGACAGAATCCGGCGCCCCGACCGGGACTAGAACCCAGTGTGCCGGTGCCGCTAGGCGGAGGATTAGCCTAGTGAGCCGCGGCGCCTGCCCCGCTTTGCTTCTGATCCAGCTTCCTGCTCATTTGCAGCTCCAGGAGGTGGCTGATGATACACAAATACCCGGCTCCCTGCCACCCATGTGGGAGCTCCTGCTAGACCACCTGGTTCCTGGCATCAGCCTGGCCCAGCCCTGGCTGTTGTGGCTTTTGGGGAGTGAACCAGTGTGTGAAAGATCTCTCTCTCTCTCTCTCTGTCACTCTGCCTTTCAAATTAACCAATTAATTAATTTTTTAAAATTCCAGATGACTCCAGTGTGTAGCCATGTTCGCATCAGGGATGTGGAGCACCCAGCATGCACACAGTGGTGCACACCTACACAAAAGTGATAATTATTAAAAGACATGGCTCCGACCTTTGAGGAATGCACGTTCTAGGAGTGATGGGAAGCTGTGAATGGTTGCCGGCTTACTAACATCAATGACAGTGAGCTTTGGGCAGGAGTAAGTGAGCCTGGGCCTTGGGGTAACACGGCCCAGCAGGAGGAGTTCCAAGCAAGCGTGGATCTAAAGGCTAATGTGCATGCATGCATGGTACCTGCCCCCTCACATGCTGGGGCGGCAGGCTGGGGGTCAGGTGCAGGGCTTACAGACAGGTGATGCCAGCTTCCGTCTTGATTCACTCACTTGCGTGCTGCTTCTTAGAATGTTCTATCGTACACTCCCTGAGCTATAAGAGGTTCGGGATCACTGGCCTGCATTCCCGGGGACGGCAGTCCACAGCAGCTGAGCTACCACCTATTCTTAAGGTGGGGCCTGGCTCTCCAGCCTCCACAGTCCATGTAGGATTTGCATCTCCTGCTGTTGTCATCACTTGGTCCCTGTGAGATTTCAACCCCCAGTTTAGTAAGGAATCCAATCCTAAATCCTGGGTACCCCTATTATTCAAAGTGGGGAAGGAGGTAAAAATCACAACTCTCATATAAAATGAACACTCCTTAAAGATTTTATTTGACTCATTCTGAGAGGGAACCTGTACGATGCTACCTACGGTCAGTATAAGAAGAATTCAGAGAACAAACACAGCTACCTATCAGAAATAATGAGATACATGCGCACACAGAGCCCAAACTGGCCTTTCTATAGCGAGAAAAGGGAGTCAGTTTCAACTGCTCAGAACAGAGATTTTGCCCATATATAATGGCAAAATGGAAAGCCTGGAGCCCCCGATTTTCCCTATGCCCTGATCGTGTTTTGACTGTGGACAAAGTCTCTAACCTCCCTGGGCTTGTTTTCCCACTGTGAGAAGGTGGGCAAATGAGATCCTCTCCAAGGGCCCCTGCAGCGCTGAGTGTCTGGGTGTACGTGGGAACCTGGACCCTACTTCAGGGGAATCGCCTCTGATGATCCTGTTTTAGACAGAAAGAAATTAAAGCTCAGAGAGGGAAATTGCCTTGCTCAGGGCTACCCAGCGGGGATGGGAGGGGAACAGGGGTCCCTGTTTTTGGTCTCTCAGCTGAGACCCACACCTCTGAAAGGAGAACCACTCCCTTCTCATCTCACCAGTCGGGAACCTGAGCACACGCCTGGAGGCCCAAGGGTGCCCTGGGGAGCAGGGGTTGGACTGGTCGGGCAGGCCAGGCAGGGCCTCCAGGGTGCCTTGGGAGCAGCCCCCACCCCCTCCACCAGCCCAGAACAGGAGGCCTCTGTGCAAAGCAGGCATCGCTTTGACCTAAGATCCTCGTCTCATGAGGGCTTCACCGGAGAGCTGAGCCTCTCGGTGCTGGTTACGCTGGACTCCCCCACGGAGCTTTACTCAATCCCTGTGCCGAGACTGCGCCCAGGCTGGCACGCAGCCATCGGCGTTTCTAAAGATCCCCCAGAGGACGCTGGCGCAAGCGACGTGAGAACCACAGTTCTAAAGTAGTAACACACGTGCTTGCAAAATGCCTGGGCTCTCGCAAGAATGCAGACGGTGATTCAGCGAACCTGCATGGAGCCTGAGACGTCACATTGCCAGCTAGCTCCCTAGAGGCCGATGCTGCCGGTCTGAGCACCATGCAGTGTGTGTAGTGTTGGGGCTCAGAAATAATACCCCAAAGGGTGACCCTCTCATGTGCTAAGTGCCTTCAACTGTGGGAAGCTGAAGGGGCCTCAAAAACAAAGTATCTGACCTTCTCTGCCCCCTTCTCTTCCCCCAGGCAACAAGTAGAAATGAAGAATTCCTCTTGCCCTTTGGGGCTGGGTATTGTGGTACAGCGGGTTAAGCTGCTGGCATCCCTTATGGGCGCCGGTTCAAGTCCTGGCTGCTCCACTTTGGATCGAGCTCCCTGCTAATGCACCTGGAAAAGCAGCAGAAGATGACCCAAGTGTTTGGGGCCCCTGATGCCCACGTGGGAGACCCAGAAGAAGCTCCTGAACCAGCCCCAACTGTTGTGGCCATTTGGGGAGTGAACCAGTGGATGGAAGGTACCTCTCTCTCTCTCTCACTCCCCCTTTCTTTCTAGAACTCTTTCAAATTAATTAATTAATTAACAAAAACTCTTCTTCTCAAAGCTGATCATAGAATCCAGAAGCCATGTCCCCCAAGGCCAGCCATGAAACCTAGAAATACTTTTCTACCATTCTGTGAGCTGACTATAAAGTCTCTGCTGTACCTTGTGGGACACTTATAAGGCCCTCATTCCTATCCCTGCAAAAGAAAGGAGGCTGCACAGGTTGGCCAAGGAGAACCCATGGAGGGAGACCCTGCTGCTCTCTCCAAGCCCATCGTCATGAGGTCACAGCCCTCTGCCCAGTCACAGCTCTACACCACTGCGCATTCTTCGCTGAATGTCCACAGAAAAATGGACAGCTCACCCCGGGCCTTTCAGCCTTGAGAGTGCAGACTCCTGTGTCTCATGAAACTTAGGCTAAATAGTTATGCTCCTGTCTTGTTGAAGAAGCAGGATCGCCTTCCTTTCCTGCCCCTCTGCAGGCATCTGAGTGGCTCTCAAGGCTGTTGGTGCAGCAATTTTCCAACCCAGGACAATCCCCCTTGGTCTCTTGGGAGATGCAGCAGACAATGCCTAAGGGAACCCTAATTGTTTGGTGACTCCCACGGGGGTTTGGTTTGGGGGGGCGGCAGTGACAGTTTGAGAATCTTGTTCCTTCTTTGGGATTGGGACCTGGATTCCAGGACAGGGACGAGCAGCACATTTCAGCTAAGCAGCGCCATGGTCATAAACTCCTTCCTGGACTCGCGTCGACACTCCAGGCACCGCACACAATGCATACGGCAGGGCTGGGCAAACACTGTAGTACATGCGTGTCGCCGGCAGGGGGAGGCTGCTGCCTGACGTGGGCCCAAGGGTGTCCTGCACGCGCTGGATAAAGCCTAGCGCAGATCTTAATTTTCAAGGAACACTGCAAATCTAGACGCTTAAAAAAACTGTCCAAATCTTTAAGGTTGGGCAGCTAATTCAGAAATGTATATTTTTAAAAAACCTCTGTGTGAGCTAAAAATGGGTGTGCAGAACAGATGCACCTGAGCGGGCAAACTGATGAATCTGACCCCAGGAATGTGGGGGTCTTGGCTTCCTATCAGGGCGTGTGCATCGTTTATCTCAAGTCCTCATCTTATTGAGTCCTGGGGAGCAGGGGCTTGCCTGTATCTGTCAGGGTTCAGCCCGAGAGGAGGCCCCGAGCGCCCTGACTCCTGAGCCAGGTCTTCCCGCCTGGGGTGCCCCTATCAGAGGGCACGGCTCGGGGAGCGGGTCCAGCTCGGGGGAGCCCCGAGGGGGCTGGGGAGGTCGCCAGAGCCCGAGGGCAGGAGAGGGAGCGGGAGTTTATTTTTAGCTGCTAGCGTGTGCCTGGAAGCCTTATTTAGACATCAGGCGACAGGGTGCGCTGCGGGCAGCAGGCACGGGGAGGAGGCGCCCCCTCCCCCACCCGAGCTCCTCTTACAGCCGCTCTTCCCCGCCCGCCCCTCATCATCCTCCCTGGGGGCGTCGGGGCCGCTCTAAATAGCAGCCCCTGCTGGCGTCGGCGCTGTTCCCACTGACTCGCTGTCTCCTCCACCTGCTCCCTTGCTGCCCATTCCCCCGCGGTCCGGCAGAGAAATAGAAACCAGGAGGTGTTCCCTCCCCTTTGGGGGCACAGATCTCTTGGAGAGGCTGAGGTCATCCCCTGTGGTGGTGACAGGCAGGCTGTGCAGGGCCCAAGACCAGGGTTCCAAGCCCTGAGTGTGACCCTGGGTGAGCGACCGGAGCTTCTGAGTTTAGGACACTGGGAAGGGTAACTAACCACCCTTGGCCCTTGAGCTTGCCCCTGCTGGAGAGTAAAGGAGACAATGTGTGGATGTATCAGCACATCCTGCTACATCCTGGATGATGGCAAAGGCAGTGAAAGCGTTAGACCTACCCAGCTCCAAAGTGGAATTGTTCTGTGAGTGCGATCTGGGGAGACCCCAAGCCCCTCTGAGAATGCAATCTGGGGAGTCCCTGAGCCCCTCTGAAGCCCTCTGATCTCAGTCCAGCTTCTGACCCCAGCTAATTCATCCATTCTGTTTGCTGGGCAAATCTTTGTTAGAGCTTAGTTGATGAGAGCTGGGGTGGGCAAAGTAAAGACAAAGAAGGGGCCATGTGTGAATGAACCATGGCCAAGGATCAAAAAGCTTTACTGTAGAATAATTGATATAGCAGAAAACTACATGTAGTTAATATATAGAATTTGATAAACTTGGACCATGCAAGGGTCTTCAAAAACTTCAGGAAATGCATAGCATGAAAAAACTGTGTATGGATTTCAAATTTTTGTACCAAAGTAAGCTTATCTTTTTTAAAAAAATTTATTTATTTATTTGAGAGTCAGAGTTACACAGAGAAAAGGAGAGGAGGAGAGAGAGAGAGTGAGAGACAGAGAGAGGTCTTCCACCCGCTGATTTACTCCACAATTGGCCACAATGGCCGGAGCTGCACCGATCCGAAGCCAGGAGCTTCTTCCAGGACTCCCATGTGGGTGCAGGGGCCCAAGGACTTGGGTCATCTTCTACTGCTTTCCTAGGCCATAGCAGAGAGCTGGATTGGAAGTGGAGCAGCTGGGACTTGAATTGGTGCCCATATGGGATGCTGGCACTGCAGGTGGTGGCTTTACCCACTATGCCACAGCGCCATCCCCAGCTTATTTTTTTTTTAATATTTATTTTATTTACTTGGAAGGCAGACAGGTAGAGTTACAGAGAGGCAGAGGCAGAGAGAGAGAGGTCTTCCATCCGCTGGTTCACTCCCCTATTGACCGCAATGGCCACCACCATCAAGGCACAGGTGTATCTGTCACCTCCTGAATCTTCCTTGTGCTCTTCCCCTTCCGTTTCTTTTGTTTTTCGTGGTAAGAGCACTCAATATGAGATCTATCCTCTTAACAAATTTGTAAGTGCTCAATAAAGCACTATCAACCACAGGTGCTGCATTGTACAGCACATCTTGAGAATGCACTCCCTTTGCACAACTGTCAATCACACCCCCCAGCCACCCTTGCGCCGTCCACCCTCCCCTCCATCCTTGGCAGCCACCCTTCTGTCCTGTGCTGCTCTGAGCCTCACTGTTGTAGGTATCACCCATAAGTGGGAGAACGACAGGCTCATCTCACTTAGCCTGCTGTCCCCAGGGCCACCTGTGTTGTCGCAGGAGGTAGAGCTGCCTTCGTCGAAGGGGCTGAACCACAGGCTGCCTTGTGTGTGTCCTGTTTCCCTCCTCCGTGGAGCTCCTGGTGAGCTTGTAGGTCTCTCCTTAGCTGGAGCGAGTGTGCCGTGTGATCGTGGGTGCTCAGCTGTCTCATCAAGGCCCTGCCTCGGTGCCTTTGGATAGATACACCCCGAAGTGTGATTGCTGGACCATGAGGAAATTCCACTTCTACTTTTTCCGGGACAGCACTGGCCATACCAGCCTGCATTCCTGTTGACCGTGCACAAGGATGGGCTTCTTTCGAAGCCCAGTCCTGACTCCTTTAAGGAATAACTTGCGCCTCTGAAAAGGAACTGTGATGAAGAGTCCTTCCAGTCCCAGCCAAAATAGAGCTGGCCTCCATTCCCACAGAACCGCACCCTCAGCAGACCCTTATATGCCTCCCGCGATGGGGCGCTCACTCCCTGTCAAGCCAGTCCCCCGAATCTGACCAAGGAGCTGAGCCTCACTTTCCCAGGTGCCTCCACCACTGCTCCCAGCTTTCTAAGACATCTTGGATGACAGCTCATGTTCTATACTCCTGAAGGTGCCTCGAAGGAGGAAGGGGGAGATCGGGGCGACCTGGAGGCTGCAGCTCCTGCCAGCCCTGCCCTGGCTCCAAGCCTACACCCAGGGGTGGAGGGCAAGCCAGATTCCCAAGCCTCCATCGCTCTGCAGCTGCTTCTTTAAGAAGTGCCATGGGGGCTGGTCCCTGCTACTGTCCTTGGCTCCTATCCAGGGCTCTGATTTAAAAGGTATTGCAACGTTTTTTAAAAACAAACATGTGTTGTAACCCAAGGCCCTGGTAACCACAACACTGCCTGCTGCTAGCTGCAGCCTCCCAGGCTGAGTAGAGGAAGCCGCTCCCCGCCTATCTCAGACACCCTGCCCTCCGCCTGGGGCCGTAGTTACCATATTATAGCAGGCTGGGAGCTAGCAAGGGCAGGCCCAGAGCTGCACCTCGGGGCTGTGGGGGGGTGGGGGTGGGGAGGCGGCTGGCTCCGTGCCAGCTCTCTCCGGTGAGCCATTCCAGCAGATGCGTGACAGCTCTGGGCCGGCACTCTCTGTCCTTCCTCCCCTGCAGCCCCACAGTGGCCTTGTAAAGCCGCAATCTGACCATGCCAGTCCCGTTGCCCACAAGATAAAGTAAAAATATCTTGGCCAGGCCCCAAGGAGCTCCCTGGCTATCTGTGTCTCCTCGACTCCCTCTGTTCACCCAGCATGCCAGCCCCCAGGGGCCCTGGGAACACCACACTGCACTGCAGGTGACACCGCGCAGGAAACACTGGTCCCACTTGGTTGACAAGAACCCATGCTCGATCCACGCAGCCCAGCCCAAACGTCACATCCCGGGTGAGGCCTCTCCTGACCTCCACTCCTTTTGCTTTGTGGTGATTTTCCATACCCCTTGTCTACCTGACCCAGAGGGGATGCAGCTGCCTACAAATATTTTGTGTAGCCTGTATAGTGATTTGTGTGTGTGTGTGCATATGTTTAAGAGAGAGAAATTTTATTATATTTTTAAGATTTATTTATTTATTTGAAAAGCTCTCTCTCGCTCTCTCTCCCATCTGCTGCTTTACTCCCCAAATGCCTACAACAGCCAGGGCCAGGTAGGCCAAAACCAGGAGCCAGGAACTTCATCTGGGTCTCCCAGGTGGGTGGCAGGGAACCCAAACCCTTGGGTCATCCTCCACTGCCTCCCAGGCGTGTTAGCAGGGGGCGGGAATGGAAGTGCAGAGTAGCTGGGACTCGAACCGGGCACAGCAACATGCGACACAGGTGTCCCAGGCCGGGGTTTAGCCCACTGCACCACCAGGCTCGCCTGAAAGATGCTACCTTAACAATGAGAAAAAGGTTTCCAGTTTCTTTCAAAACATTGCATAGCATATTAGTCCATTTTCCTGGGCTGTAACAAGATGCCTGAGGCTGGGCGCTCTGTGAAGGAGTTTCTTTAGCCCATGGTTTGGGAGGTAGAAAGCTCTCTCTGTTGAGCCTCTGGTAAGCGCCTCACAGCACACAGCATCACGCAACAAGATGCTGGGAGCTGGCAAAGTATTGGGACAGCTCCCTCTTCCCTAACAACTCACTCTCTGGAGACCAGCCAGGGTCCTCTGAGGGCAGCGCCCTCAGTGACCTGCGGGTGACCTTGACCTTGCTGCACCTGGCTCCACCTCTTAAAGGCCCCATCTCCTCACAACGTGGCCACGCTGGGGACCCAGCTTCCAGCTCCCGAAGCCTTGCAGGACAAACAACATCCCAACCATAGCAGAAGGGGCCTCCGTTTCCTTCTGTCATTGATCCACTGCCACAAAACCACCAAGCTCCTTTGAGATGAGTCCATGAGCCCTGGTTTGTTCCCTGTCCCCCATCTGAAGCTGCCCTCAGTTACCCACCCACCCAGCCCTGGAGGCATTTGGGTTTTAAGCTGCAGACCTAGATCAAACCTTCCATTTACCACCATTATTCTATCTCCTGGTCCGGAATGTTCCAGAAATTCCAATGTTCTGGCAAACAGCATTATGCAAATAGAATCCCATCAACACAAATACAAATAAGTCACAGAATTCCTTTGCTAAATCGTGTGCTGCAGCCAGCACCTGTTCCTACCACCCTCCACCTGTCCCTTCCTGGGGTTTGATGTGGGTATGGCTCTCCCACGGTGGTGGAACAAGGACTGGGAAACACGGGCTTTTCCAGAAGGGAGGGGCTGAGGGATGTTGTCTATTGGAAAAGGGTTACTTACACTGTGGTTGCATAGCAGATGGCATAGGTTGAGGAATTGTCATTTTTTCAAATGGAAAAATGGGGTGAACTGCTGGAAACTCCCGTGTCCCGGGGTCTGCAGTTAGGGCTCTGAAATGGGATGGAGCTGAGAGTTCTGCACCAGGTGGGACCACGAGAATGTGCGGACAGTGCTCTGTTGCGGGGCACCTTGAAGGAGGCAGGTAAGGGGGGTAGGTGCATTACAGGTGTCAGCAGACCAGCCAATATCCAGCTTCCCTCCGAGTCCCAGAAGAGCCAAGCTCGTGTTGGAGTCCTGCTCACTCATTCCTGTTGGAATCAACGGAGCTTCAGGACCTCCAAAGCAAGGAGCCCTTTAACCGAGACATGGGATGGCTCAGGGACAAGGTCATAGTCCCCTGCACTTCACCTGAAAGTGCAGGTCAGGGTGACCCAGCCCCCAGCCTCCAACCCCAGCAAGGATGTCTCAAACACAGAAAACAGCGCTTGCCCACAGACCAGCTGAGGCTCCCATCTGACTCTGCCTCACGTCTGAGCCCACCGCAAGGCTAACGCATGGGAGGAAGGCACAAAGGACTAAAGCAGAGATTCCGGAACACAAGCTCGCATCTGAATTATGGGCAGGAGTTGGGAAGGCACAGACAGCTGCATGCATCCCCGACTTTCCAGTGAATTTTTCTAGTGCTTTTCTGAGAGTCTCCAGGAAACGTTGACGCTGTGGGTCCTGGGGCTGCATTTGGAGGACCTCCGAGGAAGAGCAGTGTCCCCTCCGGTTCCTTCCAGAGCCGCCAGCCCCTAGAGCTCAAGGAAGGAGTTGGGGGGGGGCAGTTTTCCTGGAGAATTCTCGGCAGCCACGTCCCGCACCCCTCCTGCTGCCACAGCAACCCTTGAGGACCCCGTCTGGAGCTGACTGCACAGAGGGAGCACTCCCTGGTGACGACTGGCCCCAGCGGACCCTTGGCAAGGGAAGTGGTAAAGTGAATCTCGCCGCCTCTCCCGAGACAGCCCCAAGTCCCAAACCACAGTCCTCCAGGGGAATAGGGCAGCAGTGGCGGCCTGCTCATTAGCACCATTCGCACTTAATTCTCCTTCCTCAGCGTTCAGCCCTGAATTCAGCCCACCTGGGTCCAACCCAACCAGTGTCGCTGGGCGATTTCCCAGTGAGTGTCCAGCACCTGCAGAGCAGCGAGGCCCAAGCATTGCTCTGACGCGGTCCTCGGGTCCTGGGTCCCTGGATGGGGCAAAGAGGGAGCTGGAGGGGAGGCGGGTTTTCACAACCTGCCCCAGAGGCTGCTGAAGCAAACATACCCAGACCTTGAGACGTGTTCCAACAGGAGCTTCCGGACCCAGCCAGTCCAGCTTTTCTCTGATTTCTTTCCTTTAAGTGTATTCCAAAAAGAACCTGTCAAAACCAACCTTTCTGTCAGGTCTAGAAAATCCGGGGGAACTTTCTCGGCAGTCCCTGGTTCCCCTGCTCCGAAACTGTAGCTGGCACTTCACACAGTGTTCCTAACAGAGGCTGTTCTACCTAAAGTCAGTGTAACAGATCTTCCACAGAGTTTCAGAGAGAGAGGGAGGGAGAGATACACAGAGAGAGGTCTTCCATCCAATGGTTCACTCCCCAAATGGCAGCAACAGCTGGGGCTAGTCCAGGCCAAAGCCAGGAGCCTGAAATTGCATCTGGGTCTCCTACGTGAGTGTCAGAGGCCCAAATACTTGTGGCCATGTTCTGCTGCTTTCCCAGGTGCATTAGCAGGGAGCTGGATTGGAAGTGGAGCAGCCAGGACTGGAACCAGTGCCCATGTGGGATGCTGGTATTGCAGGCAGCAGCTTTACCACGGTGTATGCTGGCCCCAGTATAACAAACCTTAATGATTTATGTATTGGATAGAAATAGCATTGTGCTGCTAGTGACAGAATCTCATTGTCGTTTATTCTAATGTGTGAAAAAGTTTGGAAGTAGTTGCTCAAGGCTGATATTGGGCTCCATAAAGATCAAGGCTCCTGCTATCATTTTGTTCAAGGTAATAAGACGGCTTCTGGATTTAACCATCATGTCTCTGTTCCAGGTAGGGAAAAGGAGGGACCAGAAAGAAGGGGAGGCCTGCTTCCAGCTAAATCATTCCCCTATTAAAAGTGTTCCTGGGGGCAGGCTTTGGCACAGTGGTTAAGCCGCCACTTTGGACACCCACATCTCGTATCAGAGTGCCTTGCCTTCAAGTCTCAGCTTGCTTCAGACTCCAGCCTTTTGCTAATGCGTACCTTGGGACACAGCAGGTGATGGCTGAAGGACTTGAGTCCCGGCCACCCACGCAGGAGACCCACATGGAGGTCCAGGCTCCTGGCTTTTGCCTGGCCCAGTCTCAGCTGCTATGGGCTTTTGGGAAGTGAACCAGTAGATGAAAAATCTCTCCCTCCCACCCCTCTCTCAAATGCAATTAAATATTAAACAAAAAATTTTAAATATTTGATGTTTAAATGAAAACAGTTTTCCTGGCTGCCCCACCCAGCCGTTCCCCTTGTGTATCAGCGGCCTGTGTGCAAGGGATTCTGGGTCAGGAGCACATTAGCCCAGTGCTCCGCAGTCCCACAGAGTGTGAGGATTCTGTAAGGAAGGAAGAGAGAAGAAAGGCAGCTGAGTAAGGCGACTGGCAGTCCCGGCCCCTGCCTCCTAAGTGCCGGGTGGGGTGGGGTGGGGTGAGGAGGAAGGAGACAGGGCTGTGTAACCCTTGGTCATTTAGGGAGAACTCACGGAGCACGTAAGCAAGTGTAACTGGGAGGGGAGCTGCCACGTGTGCCCAGAGATGTAGAACCACCGCTGCAAGGCTCCGGGGGGACGGGGCCATGAGCTGCCCCTTGATGTTAATGCATAGAGAGGGGCCGGAGGAAGTCGGCCTGGGCAGGGGCCGCGTGTCTGAGGACAGCTGGGCTCACACAGAAACACCTGCACTCCAAGAACTTTCAGGACTGGAGGGACCTTTAGTTACCTCTGAACTGAGAGGTGCTGCTGGCACCCACACACGGCCCACAGGGGGCTCAGGATACCCCCACTGTCCCTTCTAGTCCTTCCCCATCAACTTTGCTACCAACCGGAGTCCCTCATGGCCTACCTCCCCAGCCTCCGCCCTCACCCCTGACTGACTCACTGAGATCCAGAGGGAAAGAAGTGATTTCCTCATGATGGGAAGTGTTACACACACGCTGTATCATCCCCCAATGGGAGATTATTAAAAAAGATTGTATTAGTCAGGGTTCCCTACTGGAAACAACAGAAGCCAACATCAGATGCTATCCCAGTTTCAGGTTCTAGAATTTGGGCATGAATGTCCTTTGGCTTTAGTATTCCTCCAGGAAGCACTCCCTGACCACCTCCATCTACCTTGCTCCGTTATCTTTCTTTAATACCAATCCCTTCTGCATGGAGCACACAACTTGGCATCAGTTTTATGTCCTACATTGTATTATTTACCATGTTTAATGTAAAAAAAAACCAGATTATAACAAATTCAAGAGCAAGAACTGAGTCTTTCTTGTTCCTTCACTGTGCTAAGCCATAGTGCTGTGTGCCTGGGACATAGGAGCTTGAGTAATCAAAGTGGGAAGATTCTGGGAAAACCAGTCATCCTTCTTGTCCAAGAAGTGGGCACACAGTAGGACCTGCTTGTTGATAGCTAATCCTGGTGACGTCACCACTGTTTGCAGTATTTCTGCACTGCTCCCTCCCCTTGAAGTTGAGCACGGCCCTGTGACTTGTCTTGGCCCAGGAAATGGAGTGGACCTCAGGTTGTCACCTCCAGGGGATAACACTGCCGGCTGTGACTCTTCTCTGTACACACTCTTTGCCCAATGCCTGGAGCCATGACAGAGCGAGGCTGCATTGTAGGATGCCGGGGGACGCTCTGTGCACAGAGCCTCCTACCTGCCCATGCAGGACGTGAAGAGTGAGCCATGGCTTAGCTCCTCTCACCCGGTCACAGGGATCTTTTCCATTATTGCAGCACAACCTAACTCCACCTGACTGGTACAGCAGCATCAAAAATCACACCGCAAACTTTCTCAAACTCAAGCTGCTAAAACAAGGAGAAAAGTCTTCCAAGTGCCTTCTTGGGCAGGAACTCAAAGCACAGGACAAACAGTCAGCAGTGGGAGAGTGGCAAATGTGAAGCTGCGCTCCCAGGGGGCTCAGCAGAGGCCCTGGTAAGGCCCCTTGGGAACAGAGGCTCCTGGGCCAACTCACACCCCTACTTTCCACCTACAACCCAAGTCGCCTACGTCAACAGTTGACATGGAAGTTCAAGGTCAATTTTAGAAAGTTCAACTCTTCAGTCTGTAGATGGAGACTCTTGGAGAGGAGAGACAACGGGCTCGGGTCGCGTGGCTGCTTGAGGCCTCCTCATGTGCGAACCGTAGCCAGCTCTGCTCTTGCTGTGAGTTAATTCAGAGGCACTGTCCATGTGTTTGGGATTTCACTAACTTGTCCATGGACAAAAAAGAAGTCACAGTTACATGTATAGGAATAAAAACATACTTTTTAAAAGTCTTTTTTTTGTAATTGTAATTGTATTACTACAATAGTAATAAAGGGGTACTACTTTAATACAAGAAAATAAAGAATACCTTTAAAAATCCAAAATCTCACCCATCCAAGTGAAATTAATGTTTTTTTTTTCTGAAATAAAAGTGGATTTGTTGGGGCTGGCATTGCGGGATAGTGGGTAAAGTCGCTGCCTGTGATGCCAGTGTCCCACAATGACACCAATTGTGTCTCGGCTGCTCTGCTTCCAATCCAGCTCCTTGCTAATGGCCTGGGAAAAGCAGCAGAAGATGGTCCAAGTGCTTATGCCCCTGCCACTCACATGGGAGACCTGGCTGAAGCTCCTGGCTCCTGACTTTGGCCTGGTCCAGCCCTGGCCATTGTGGCCATCTGGGAAGTGAAACATTATATGAAAAATCTCTCTGTCTTTCTCTCTCTTTCTCTGTGTGTGAGTGTATGTCTCCCTCTCCTCTGTAACTCTGACATTCAAATAAATAATCTTTTAAAAAATGGATTTGTTACATTTTATAACATTCAAAAACATCTATCATCAGCATTTTTACTGGTTACATGAAATTCTGTTTTCAAGGATCTATCTCAATTTACTTAACCAAGCTATTTTTTTATAAGTAGGTTATATGGGGGGGGGGGTCTTTTTGGGTTTTGGCTTGTATGATTGGTTATTTTAAATCCTGAGCACTGGGGCTGGCATTGTGTTGCAGGGAGTTAAGCTGCTGCCTGCAATGCCAGCATCACGTATCTGAGCAGCAGTTTGAGTCTTGGTCACTCGGCTTCTGATCCAGCTCCCTGCTAATGCACCTGGAAAAGCAATGAAGGATGACCCAACTACGTGGGCCGCTGCCATCCATGTGGGAGACCTGGCTATAGCTCCTGGCTCCTGGCTTCCTCCTGGCCCAGCCTGGGGCTGTTGCAGCCCTCTGGGGAGTGGGATGGAAGATCTCTCTCTCTTTCCTTCTACCATTCAATTAAATCAATCTTTTTAAAAAAACAGATCATTCATGAGCAGTGTTTGACAAATGCTGTTTGTTTTAACACTATTTCCTCCTCACCTGTTGAGCACATCCTACAGCAAATGTTCTCAAATGTTTGCCTGGCTCAGAAGCACCTGGAGGGCTTGGGAAGCCCTAGATTCCTGAGCCTCATCCCCAGAGTCTGTGATCTGTAGGTCAGGTGAGACCTGCGGATTTGCACAGTTCCCTGGGCACGAGGCTGCTGCTGACACGGGTACCACACTAAGGCCCTACAGCCCCTTTTCCCTGGGAGCCTTTCTTAGACCTTCCTGCAGCTGGCTAATCCCCGTTCCATAGAGGGGGACTGCCTCTCGACGTCTCCTGTTTTTCCCCGTTCTTCACTCTGAGGTCCGTGCAACAACATCCCTTTCCAAGAGTTGCTGGGCCTGACTCCACACAGATGCACATGCTCGGTGAAGTTCAAAGCTAGGGCTCTTGGTGTTGCACTGCCACTCCCAGAAACCCCTGCTCCTAACCGAGTGAGAACAAAGTTTCCTCTTCCCAGTCGCCCAGGTTTTGTGTCTTGTTCTTACTGCATCTGCTTATCTGTCTCACAGATGGATAACATCTGTCCAGGATGGAGAGGGAACATTACAAGTGCTTATGGATTGCCTCACAAGCCATCGACCCGGAAGCGACAGACATGACGAGGCGTGACTGTTGGACGTGGTATTACTGTTATTTATTTGTAGGGGAGTGGTTCAAGGCTTAGGTTCTGGATTTAGAACTGGATTCTATCTGGGCTCTGGTTCTTATCTGTGTGACCTTAGCAAATCTGTGTGCATCTCTGAGCCTCATTTCTCTCACCTGAGATACAGAAGAAATACAGACCATTGTTGCAACGGCTGGGGCAATAACTATGGTTAACATGTGTCAACAGCCGGGAACACAAAGCAGCCCTCAATAAGTAGCAGTAAATAGTTGTTCTAATATTTCCCTTTCTCAGCTGAGCGTCCGGAAAAGCACCTGTCGCTCCTGCAGAGCGATCCCCTCCTGCCCCAGGCCGAGGTTCCGTCATTTAGAAAGATTCTGGTCACCTGCCCGAGGCGCCGGCGGCCCTGCTCTTCGGGTATTTACGGCGCGCGGCCGCCCCGGGCCGGGCTCAAGTCTGCGCTTCCAGGTTCAGTTTCAGGGTCCAGCCGGCAGCCCCGGCGGCGGGCGCGGAGCGGGCGGCGCGGCCCCGACCGCGGGGTCCTCTGGGGGCCCCGGAGTGGGGAGGCGACGCCCGGGAGCCCCCGGCGGAGGATGGGCTGCGGACGCAGCAGACTGAGCTGCTGCAAACCCCCCAAAAAGGTAAAGGGCGCCGGCGAAGTTTGTCCGCTTCCGAGGGCGGGGGTGCGGCACCGCTGCGCCGCAGGGGACTCGGCGCCCAGCGCTCTCGCCGGTCCGCGGGAAAGCGCGCTGAGCGCCGCGAGAGGCCGCGCGGGGACCGGGAGGGCTCCGCCGGGAGGCGCTGCGTGCCCGGGGCCCGGCTCCGCTCCGCCGCGCCGGGCAGCCGACTTCACCGGCACGGCGCCCAGGCCCGGGGACGCCCGCGGATTCCCGCTGCCTGTCTCAGGCGGAGAATCGTGTGGTGTGCGTGGCAGGTGTCCTCCCACTTCGGCTTGGGGCTGCTCGCTGTGTGGTGGTACACACGCGCCGGGACCTCTCTGGGCCGGGTCGGAGGCAGACCCTGTCGCTCCCGGTCGGTGCCCTGTGGCCCAGTGGCCCGCGGACTTGCAGCCGCAGCATCCCCTAGAGCTGTCAGGAGCTCAGGCTCTGCCCCAGACCCTACCACACAGAACCTGCTTTTTAATCAGGTGCCCAGGAAGTCACCAAAACGCCTTATTTGAGTTTGAGAGGCGCTGGTCCAGGGCCTTTGCCAAGCCCCGGCGCTTTGCCTGTGGGCAGCCCTTGGGGTAGCTGGGAGGGGCCAAAGAGGGAGGAGGTCCACAGCCTCCTGGGCCCTCGGCTCCCTTCCTGCCCCTCCCCCAAGGAGCCTAGAACCCAGTGTGGCCTGGGGGCTCCCCTCAGGTTTCTTGCCTCTAGGGGTTTGACAGGCCTAGAAGGTCAGAGTCTGGAGCCCGAAGGGCAGCCTCCTAAGAGGACATGAGACGGGAAGGGAGGACCCTCAAGTCCCGGCCCTTTCCCTACTATAGCCTGTCTCCAGGCCAAGTGGGAGTAGACAGTGCCTTCCACGCCACGCTCAGTTCCCCTGAGACCTCAGGCGGCCCCAGACTGTGACACTATTTCGTAAATTTGTACACAACTTGCTGTGTTCTCTCTCTGGCCGCTTTGCATGTGTCTGGAGCGCAGACTTTTTTGCCTGTTGGGTGCTGGGTGCTGTGCCTCGTCCAGGGATGTGAGTTTGCGTCTCAAGTACAAATTGGCTTTCTTTGCTCTCCTTTTATTCTGAGCTCAAAAACACACACCAAAGCTCTGTCCCAGAAACCCTCAGGTCTTTCCCAGCTACTTTGGGGAAACCGACGCCAGGTTCTCCCTGGGGGAGGAGGGGCTGGCTGGTGATGGGACAGCCAGACCCGAACCTGGCCTGAGTGTTAAGTCTGAGCAGTTGGCAGGTCGGCATTGATGCTGAGTCCATCCTGGCTCAGCCACAAACTTGTTGTGTGACCCCCACCGGGCCCTCACCAGTCCTCTGGGCCTCGCTTTCCTCCCTCAGTGAGCAGGATGGCCTCTAAGGGTCTGAGAGAGTCTGCACCTGTGTCAGCCTCCCAGCCTGCAAGGGGCCACCGGTGAGTTCCAGGCTTGATCCTTGCACAGGCTGGAAGATGAGGCCCAGGGAGCATGGCTTCCCTTACCTCCTGGTGCCTCTGAGAGCTTTACCAGCCAGCCCAGAACAGCCTGGGCTGGACCCCTCCCACCCACACCATGAAGAGCAGGTGCACCCAGCCTGAAGATGGGAGGTTAAGGCCTGGAGAGAGAGGGCCTGCACTTGACCTTGTCACAGAGCAGCACAGCAGAATGCAGGCATCTCGTCCCCTGTTCTCTATCTCCACCCTTCTCTGTACTTCCAGTAGCTGCCTGATGACTACAGAGCCTGCACCCAGAGCAGGCAAAGCCAGGCTCCTGCCCAACACCAGGCAGCAGCTGGACTGCTTTTAAGTGTGTGCCTGTTTGCATCCTGCAGTGCTCCTGCCTGGTTTCTCATGCCGATGCTGACCCCTAGAAGGCCTGAGCTCCCAGGTCCATCCCCACTGGGCTGTCAGTCCCCTAGGGAGAGAACAAATCTAGGATGGGATGTTGGAAAGAGTCCAGACTATGAAAAGCTCAGGTCATGATCATCCTGCCCTGCCCTGAGTGGCAGTCTGCAGAGTCCTTTTGCACCCTACCTAGCCTCACCCAAGCCCCATGTGCCAGGCTGAGCTGCAGGATCTTCCCCAGTTTACATGCGAGCAGGGATGTGTGCAAAGTCGTGTATCCATGGGTGACAGAACTGTGCAGCTGAACTTGGCTTTCTGCACGCCCCACTTGATGCTCTAGCCTTCTGCAGCATGCATGCCGGTGCTAAGTGTTTGAATGTGTGAAGGCCAGCGGAGGGTTAGCCCAGGGTGCCACGGGAGCATCCCACCCAGCCTTAAGAGCTACAGGAAGCCTGCTTGGATAGGGGGTGGTTTTGAAGCTGTGGCAGGAGTTTCTCAGGCCTGAGCCAAGGCTGCACCACTGGAAGCACAGGCTGAGGGCGCTGTGTGTGTGTGTGTTGTGGGGGGGGCAGGCAGCCAGCAAGGAGGCTGCAGCTTTGAGCAGGAGCGACCCTCACTAGGGACAGGGACAAAGCCACTAGGACCCCTCCAAATTCAACATCAGAGGCTATCGCTTAAGTTCTGTGGTCTGCAGTGCCCGCTGGCCTTGGATGATCAGACCTTGGGTGGATCTAGGACCTGTGGAGGGCTCTGCCTGGGCCTAAGTCCCTGCCTTCATTGTTGGGAGTGAATGAGTGGGTTCCCTGGCAGGCTGTAGTTCAGGTGCTGAGAAACCATCTGGATTGTGGTCCTTCCTAACCCGTTCTTCTAGGCAGCTAATGTGGTCCTATCCCCCAGGTGGGCTGGGGAGAAGGCCAGGCAAATGAAGCACTAGGGGCTTCCCTGTAGGGGTGGCATGGGGTGAGGAGAGCACTTGCTACCCTCAACAGGTTACTACCAGCCTCCTTGGGGCAGTGGGGCAGGGAGGCATCCATGGCCAAGCCCCTGGGTAGCCTGCACCTGCAGTGTTGTAGACAGGGTGTCTAAGCTGTGCAGTTCCTAGGACCCCTGAGCTCCTTAGCACTGCTATAGAGCTGGGCTTCAGGCACCAGGTAGTCAGGGGCCCTGCATGAGCCCTTCTAGGGAGCGGGCCAGGTGAGAGAGAAGGAGAAATGTAGAAGTGAATGTTGTAGAAGAGGCTGGTGCGGGCCTGAGTTATAAAACAGAACTGTAGATGCTAAGAGGCCCTATTATATCAGGCGCTGGGCAAGGTGCTGATTCAGTCCTGGCTCCATCCAGGATCCAGTAAATGATCTTGGAAGTGAGTTGGCTTCTCCATGCCTCGCTTCCTAATCTATCAGATGGGTGTGCTATTAACTCCTGTGTCATAGGGTTATCTCAAAGATTAGATGTAAGAATGCGTGAAGTAGAGTCTCTGCTAGGCTGACTGGAAGAAGGAGGCAATGAGGCCTAGATCGAAAGTCGCACGGTTACAACATCCCTGCCCGGAGTGCTTCCAAGGAAGGCAACCAGGGAAGCTGATATGGGGGAGGCCGGGGGGATGCAGCCCAGAGGCTGGCCACTGCCCTCAGATCTCTGCAGTGCTCTCAGGGGCCATGGGAAGCAGCCTTGTTACCAATTCTTCTAGAAGACAGAACAGTGGGCAGTGGGGGAAGCTACAGGGAACCAGATTTCTACTTCGCAAGAGGAAGAAGCAGCTACCGGGTAGTAAGTCCCCCGTCATTGGAAGGGTTCAAGTAGAAGTCAGGCGACATTTTAGCAAGGGTCTTAGGATGTAAGCCTGGGACCAGCAAGTATTTAGGATTCCATTTCATCATTATTCTAATGATTTTGATTATTTTGAGGCCATCCAGTTCTTCCAAGTGGGTGGCAGGGGCCCAGGGGCTTAGGTCATCTTCCACTGCTTTCCCAGCTGCATTAGGGAGAGAGTGTGATCAGAAGTGGAGCCGCCAGGATGCAAACCAGCCCTCACGTGGGACGCTGACACCTTTTGATAACAGGCAGCAGGTTAACCCGCTGAGCCACAACGCCAGGCCCAGAAACATGGTTTTCTCTGTGCTACCCCATGTCCAGGTCAGATGCTTGGTAGTTACATTCTCCACTCCCACCCTGGTCACTGACGAGCATCCTAACCTGGGGTTAGCATGACCTGGGGCTCCATGACGAGTTAGGGAAAGGTGACTGAGAGAAGTGGCATTGTGGCTGGGTTTGAAGGTGAAGAGGGGTATTGGGAGGGTGTCCTGGGCTGAAGAGATACAGGAGAGGCTCTTGACACCAGGTCAGTGGGAACGCTGCAGATCTTAAAGCTTGGTTTGCCAAGGGCAGGATACAGGGGGAGTTTGAAAAGGAGTTGCCTGTTCAGTTGTGCAGAGGCAGCACCTAGCCTTCTGCCCCATCTCAGGGCCTTTGTTGTGCACTTGACCTTTGAGCTAGAAGGTTTTGTCCAACTGAGAAAATCATGCCCCACAAGTCATCCCAGACAAAGGCAACACAGGCTTGTAGACACATGGTACCCTGGCAGACACAGGAGCTTGACCGCTGGGTTTCTGTGTCATAGGGACAACTGTCCCTTGCAACCTAACGAAACCAGAAAAATTCCTAATTATCGTTGCCTTTGTGACACAACCTTTGGCAACATACTTTCTGCGCAAGTACAGGTCCTTATTTCTGTTCATTGCTTTGCTGTTGAATTTGCAGGCAGCCAGAGTGAGCCTCCTGTGAGCCTGGTGTGCAACCTGCCACTTGCTGGGACCCCCATTTTTGCCTCACTTGGGTATGAAGTTGGGGCTTATGCTTCATGTCAGTATTTGTGTTTCTATTGTATCATAAAAGGGAAAAAATGGCCAAGTTTAAATTAATCACGCAGAGCAGGTTGCTGTGTGGGTCAGGATGGTGGTGCCCAGCGGGAGGGACTACCAGCTGCCACCTCAGTGATCAGAGATCAGCTAGGGGACAAAAGTCTGGAATCTGCCTGGAAAAGGAGCTCTAAGGGGTGAGGACCCTCCCTCTGCAATTAAAGGTGGGATCCGAAGGACCACACTCGTGCCAGCTCTGACGTCTGAGGTGTCTTTGGGTTTCCATCCCCAAGGCCTGCCCTTATTCTCCCAGTGCCTCCACCCTGGGTACTGGGGGCCTGCAAGAGGGCCAGACAGGTAACCTCACAGAGCAGGGCTGGCAGGTGCAGGGAGAGGGAGCTCTGTCACCGCACCTTACGTCCAGACAAGGAGTGAAAGGAAGCCCATCCACCTCGGGCCCATCTAAGTCCGAGCGTTACCCAAACACAAGCCAGCCTCCTTCCCCCACCCAGTGAATTCCAATCCCTAAAAATAGTTTATCTTGTGTCACTTTATATTCAAACCTGGACCTTCTAGAACATCTAGGGCAAACACCTCACAATACCTAGAGTATCTCCCCCAGATCAGCGATGCACCATCTGACCTACTTCCAGTCCTCTTCCCCCAGTTGCGGAGGAGGGGGTCCTTTTACCCTGAGTGCACAGTGAACTTTGTAGACCCCTTCCTGTCCTCCCACTGCCCCCTGCTACCCTGCCACCTGCCCTTTCCTTGAGAGAAGAGCCCAGACATCAGAAAAGCTGATCTACACTAGGCTCAGTAACAACCCCCGTATTCGTGTACACCCAGGAAATATGAATGTGACCTTAGTTGAAACAGAGCCTTTGCAGATGTCTTCAAGTTAAGATGAGGTCAGCAGGTTGTAGTCATGACAAGTGTCCTTATAAGAAGAGGCAAAGTTGGACAGGGACACACACAGGGAGGACACCGGGGGGGGGGGGCAGCAGCAGAAATTGGAGTGATGCATCTACAAGCCAAGGATGCCACTGGCTGCCCACCTGCACCAGGACTAGCAGCAAGGCGTGGGATGTGGTCTTCTGGACCCCCCCAAAAGGAACCAAACCAGATGATGCTCTGCCTTTGGGTTTATGGTTTCCAGAACTGTGAGAGAATGAACACCTGTTGTCTTCAGCCACCAAGATTGGGGTGGTTTGTCACAGCTTCCCCGAGAAGCTTCTGTTTCTTAAAGTTAATGATGCTCCCCCTCCCCGACCTCTAAGGCCTCAGGCCAGCTTGCCATCATCATAAAGGACTGTAAGAACCCACTGCCCCCTCTTTGGAACCAGAGCTCGGTAGCAGGGCAGCAGCATTCCCCGATGACCCAGGAGAGAGACTGACAGGTGGCTGGAGAGGGAGCAAATACTGTCACTCGATTTGAGCAGAGAAGAGCGAGAGGAAACCCAAGGAAGTTCACAAGGAGGTGCTTGAACGTGGCCATCTGCTTCTGGTCGCCAGTGCTGCATCTGTAGAGGGGAGAGCGCTGGACTGGGCGGCAGGAGTGGTCCTGCTGCTTCCTCTTTCACTGCCTCTTCTCTGCTCGGGTCTTGATCTCCCATCTGTGCAGTGACTGACTGCTTTGGCAGATTTTGAGAGAGGTATTTTTTTCTTGTTAGTGTCTGCTGTTCGTGAACAATACTTGAATGCACTAGTGTTTTGAAAATTCTTAGAACTCAGGTAATGTATTTATTTAATTAAAAGCCAGAGAGAGAGAGAGAGAGAGAGAAATGGGCAGAAAGAGGTAGAGAGACCTTGGATCCATTGGTTCACTCCCCATTTGCCCACAGAGGATGGGGCTGGGCCAGGCCAAAGCCAGGAGTCCAGAACTCGCTCTGGGTCTCCTGCGTGGGTGGCAGGCACCCAAGTACTTGAGTCATCACCTGCTGTCCCCCAGGTGTGTGTTAGCAGGAAGCTGGATTGGAAGCTGGGGCAGGGCTAGAAGCAGGTGCTCCATCGTGGGATGTGGGCCTCCCAAGTGATAGCTTTAACCACTGCGCTGAACGCTCACCCTTCTAATTAATTCTTCTGCACATGTGAATGGCATTGCATCCTGTTAAGTCCCTGCATGGATCGAGCCAGTGCCCCACTGATGGACATGAGGCTGGTTCCAGGGTTGCCCGACCATCCCCGAGGTGCCTCCTGGGCCAAACCAAAGGAGACCTCTCACTGCTCAGAGTGCACTTGTGGTTCCCTGGGGTCCCCTGCACGTACCGTGGGAGGTGGCTGCCTGCCCTGTCACGCTCTGCCCACAGGCACTCGTGCCCTCACTGTTAGCACTGTCGCACACCGGCTGCCCAGGCCGGACTGGGGAGTGGAGGGCTTGGGATCTTCCCCTGCCCTCCTGAGTCAAGGCCCCTCCTTTCCCAGCCTCCAGAGGAGCCTCCTGTTTGACAGGAGAGGACAGCTGAGCGCTGCAAGTGGCTGGCCCCCGCCCTGCCCAGAGCCAGGGAGCAGAGGAGGAGCTGGCAAGATGATGTGCTCTGCCGCTCCCTCCCCGCCCCCAGGCTGTCAAAGCCAGAGGGCTCTTACGTGTCCCATTGCCCAGCTCCATGCCAGATAGGGAGGGGAGGCTGCTCCCTCAAGATCACACAGCAAGGGGCAAGCTGGGGCCCTGACTCTGGACTCCCAGTTGGCCACTGGGTTGGGGTGACAGGTGGCCCTTGGCGATATGTTTGGGTCCTCCACCTGGCTCTCCTCCCACCCCCACTCCAGCCACTGACACCATTTTCTGTCCAGCTCCTGCAGGGTCCCCCTGCCTGCCTGCCTGGCTGACCCAGATGCTGGATGTGCTATCTAGTGCTTATGCCGGCTCTGGGCCCAGAGACTGGCTGGACCAGAACTGTGAGGGAGGCTGATAGGGGACAAGAGAAGAGGGGCTCTGGGGAGGGAGGAGATCAACAAGGCAGAGGACGGAGCTTTTCTTGAGACCACCGACTCATCCAGCCTTGCTGGCTTGGCCTGCCCTGCGCCGGCTCAGCAGGTGCAAGGCACCGAGAGGAAGTACTGCTTTCTGTCCCTGAGATCTGTTTCTTCTGTGGGTCAGGGAGCGGCCAGGGAGACCACATCTCCGCCAGCCTGGGGTGCCCAGGGTGGGCGGGGGCAGCGCTGCTGTCTGTGCTGGTGCGCCCAGCTTTGAGGCCGCTGAAAAGTTGCCTCGTTCTGCCCCCCGGGCGGGCTGTGCATGACGGTGGCCCGGACTGTGTACAGGAAGAGGCCGAACTGAATCTTCAGTTTGTGTGAAAGTGAAATCACATCCAGGCATCGCTTTGGCAAAATATTCCTGCCCATTTAGAGATGGAGCAGCTGGGGTGCGTGTTGACCGTGTTCTCCCTTCTGAGCCCCTGTGATCTGGGTGCGAGTGCTTCAGTTTCTCCACAGCCCAGAACATTTAGGCCCCGCCCTCCCCAAGCTCTGGAGGGGGCCCCTGGGGCCTCCACCCCCACCCCCACCTCCTTCCTGCCTCTACCCTCAGCCAACGGGCTCTGCCTGTGGTTACTCAGATCCGAAACTAATGGTGCCTGGCCCCACCCAGGCTGAGGCCAGACACCGGAAAGGCAGCTCTGATACTGTGCAGGGTGTGACCCAAGTCCCTCGAGACCTGGGACCACCCTTGTCCTAACGGCCCAGCTGCTTGGATAAATCTGGTGCATGGACTTGGGAAACGGAAGAGACTCCAGGCCCGGCCGTGAACCTGAAGGCTCCTTTGCTCCATGCTCCTCTGGCCAGTCACCTGCCTCAGTTCAGGGGTTGGAATAAGCTACCTCTAGGGGCCCTTCAGCCCACAAAGCCTGCAGCAGTCGCTAAGCAGGTGACAGCACTATGGGAGGTAGCCAGGGCTGTGGCTTATGGAACCAAGGATGAGCCAGGGAGCTCCAGTGACCCTTTGATTACCAGGGGAGGAAGGAGGACATGGTGCTTCATCAAAAATGCACAAAGCCAGGGGCTGGCACTGTGGCATAGCGGGTAAAGCTGCTGCCTGCAGTGCCAGCATCCCATATGGGTGCTGGTTGGAGTCCCAGCTGCTCCACTTCCAATCCAGCTCTCTGCCATGGCCTAGGAAAGCAGTAGAAGATGGCCCAAGTCCTTGGGTCCCTGCACCCCTGTGGGAGACCTGGAAGAAGCTCCTGGCTCCTGGCTTCAGATCGGTGCAGCTCTAAACGTTGCGGCCAATTGGGGAGTGAACCTACAGATGGAAGACCTCTCTCTCTCTCTCTCTCTCTCTGCCTCTCCTTCTCTATATATGTAACTCTGACTTTCAAATAAATAAATCTTAAAAAAAAATATATTAAAAAATGTACAACACCAGAGCTAGCTGTGGCACAGGTTAAGCTGCCACCTGCAAACTCAGCATCCCCTGGCTGCTCCTCTTCCCATCCAGCTCCCTGCTGATGTGCATGGGAAAGCATGAGAAGATGACCCAAGAGCTGGGCCTCTGTATCCATGTGGGAGACCCAGATAGAGGTCCAGGCTCCTGGCTGCAGCCTGGCCCAGCCCCAACCACTGCAGGCACGTGGGGAGTGAATCAGTGGATGAAGATGCTTTCTCTGTCTCTCCCTCTCTCTGTAACTCTACTTTTCCAGTAAATCAATCTTTAAAAAAAATACACAATGTCTTAAAGGGTGGAGCAGTGGTCCTGAAAAAGTCCAAGTGTTTGCAGGAAGCAGTGAGTGTTCCTCAAGGCCACACTTCGACTCTGCTCTTGCAGCATCCCGAGGTGGGGAATGTCCGGGCGGCTTCCCGGCTTGCTGCTTCTGTTTAATTTGCACTTACCTGGCGAGACTCAGGATCTGGAGAGTGCTGGGCCTAACCCGAAGGCTTCAGTTCATGATGGCCCTGACCCTCCCAGTGCCGCTACCTGCCTGGTACTCAGCAAAGCTCCCTACGGCTCTGTGGATGCCAGGGGTCTTTGTCGAGCACTTTGAGAAGCTAAGCGCTGTGTGCTCACTCACCAGAGGGCTTTGCTTGACCAACCTCAGGGACGTACCACGGAGGTACAGGCTGCTGCAGTTGGGGACCCTCAAAAATGGCTCCATCCAACGTGCAGGATGAAGTCGTCCTCTCCTTGCTTGCAGCCAGTGGTGGGGAGCTCGCCCCTGGCAGCAGCAGCTCACCCCACCCTTGCTCACAGCAGCCTGCCTTTGATAATGACAGTACTGAGATTCTTGAGTTCTGATTGATTGCAACTTCTCCTTGAAACGTCCGGTGCTGGGCCACAGGCCTGCCCTCCAAGGCTGCCGATGACACAGCAGCAGTTTTTACCCTGTGACACCAAAACCAGCAGTTTTCTGGCCTGTTCCTGGTGCTGAGTGACTGCGGTCTGTTAACGGCGCCTCCTGTGATGTGGCTTGGAGTGTCTCCTTCCATGTTGTGTTGCTTTCTTGGGGACACCTTCCAGTTTGTCAGTTTACCCTAAAAAGTGGGTGTCACCAGGCCCAGTCTGAGCTCTCCTGGCTGCTCCATGGCCTGGACGCTGCCCTCCCTTGCCGCCTTCTCTCCTGTCTGCTTTCTGCAGCCAAGCCCTGCTGCGCTCCGGGTTTGCTTTGGGCTGCACCTGCAGCAGGGCTCCCATCTGTGTGGCCCACAGAGCTGGCCCCACTGCTGTGCCAGCGCTCGGGTGTCCACGCTCCATTTCCAGCCTCGGGAGGAAGGCGGTCCTGGCCCTTCAAAGAGGGGGTGCTGAGAGAGGGAAGAGGGAAGTGACCTAGCTGAAGTCACACAGGGAAGCTGACCTCCTCCCTCCGGCCTGGCTTCTCCTGGCCGCCTGTGCCGCCGGCTGCCTCCTCTGCAGCGTTCATGGCCTCAGGAAGCCGCCATGGTTCTTCCAGCGCTTGGCCCGGAAGCCCCCCCCCCCACCCCGCCTCCTTTCGGAAAGGAAAAATCTGTGTCCCCCCTCTCTGCTGTCCACCCCCACCCCCACCCTGCAGGGTGCACCCTGCTCTGTGACCTCTCAAGAGGATGTGGCCAGGGCCCCCGCCTGGGGTTTTTCCAGTCAGTGGTTGGTTACTGAGTGTACCTTGGCATTGGGTCCTGTGTCCCCAGGCTTTTGTGAACATCAGGATCTCCTGGAGGGAGACACGGAGGCTTCCAGCACACATGCTGCCCCCTGGAGTTCTGTGGGTTATGTGACCTTGGCCACTTGGGTTAGGCCAGCACCAGGGTGGTGCTGTAGACAGTATTTCTAGAAATATGGATCTGCCATCATGGCGGGCACTGGGGCAAACCCATGGTGGGTTTCAAAAATGGTCCCCATCCTCAAGGAGCCCTTGGGAGAGAGAGACAGCCACTCGGGGTTAGGTACCCAGGGTGCCTGGGGCAAGGAGGGGACACGGGAAGTGACTCGCCCCCAGGAGAAGCCACAGAGAAGTGAGTGTGAGCTGAGCTGGAGAGGGAGTTGGCAGTGTGTGTCGAGGCAGTGGCCTGCAGTGGCGTGGGGTGTCTTGGACACGTTGGGTGTGCCCGTCGAGGCCAGGAGTGCCACAGGTAGCGCTCGGTTGTTTGCTTTGGTTTTGACCTAGCAACTTGGCCAACGTTTTTGAAGAAGTCAGAACAGAGTGCTCCAGGTTGGCAAGGCTGCTGTGCAGCTGGCCTCCTTGTGCGCCGGCGTGGGGGAGTACAGCCAGAGAGCTTTGGGGGAGGCAGAGCGGGTACTGCCAGATGTCTGAAACGTGCTAGCTGCTGGTGTGTTCATTCAAGCATGGGTTGCAAGTGTGAAATCGGGGGCAGCCGAAACATGCGGGGCAGCCGAAACATGCAACAGTAGCGATTCGATGAGTGAATCGACCTTAGAGATGCTCCACTCGGATATTCACAGGAAAGCTTCTGTAGAATAGCCGAAGCTCCACAGCAAATGCTCACGGTGCGTTTGAAAAGGTGAGAGATAAAGAGGTACAGGCAGTACTCCGCTGATAGGCACGTGAGCAACACGTGCCACCATGCTCCAGGGTTCTCTCCAGCTAAGGAGGCTTTCTTGGGATATTTTCCACGTTTCCCATACTTTATGCAATGGATGCTTGCTTAGTAATGCTTTAGCTAGAAGAAGATGTTTTAACTATTTAAGTATTAAGAACATGAGGGGCTCGCATTTCACACAATAGTTAGGATACTACCTTGGGACACCTGCATCCTGCATCAGAGTGCCGGGGTTCGTGTCCCAGCTCCGCTTTCCAGAATACACACCCTAGGACACAGCAGGTGAGGGCTCAGGTACCTGGGTCCCTGTCATCCTGGTCCCAGCTCCTGGCTTCAGCCTGGTCCAGCCACAAGTGTTGTGGGCATTTGGGAAGTGAACCAGCAGATGGGAGCGCTCTCTCTCTTTCCATCTGTCTTTCTTTCTCTCTGCCTTTCAAATAAATGAAAATGTAGAAAAAGAAAATAGGGTTGGGATGGTAGGACAGGAGCAGATTGTGACGAGCCTCGAATGTCGTTCTGAAGGATTTACCCTAGGGAGGGTTTGTTGGGATCCAGGGCCTCCAGCATGCGACTGCATCCTGCCTGGGCTCCCGGAGTTGGTCATGGAGAAGGGTTCTCCACCATGCTGTACTGGCGATTTGGGAAAAAGCACTATTCTGTGAGCTTATGATCTTATTTCAGGTGACAAAACTTGAGACCCAGAGGTAGCCTAAGAGCTCCGCCGAGGCACTGTGGGGTCTTTGTTCTTGCCATGTATCTCAAACACAGAGCAGTCATCTTGTGCAATATTTAAGCTCTTAGAATGTCCCAGGCGCTACAAGTGCAGGATTTCATCTAATCCTGAAACAGTGCCGTGAGGAAATTAAGGCCTAACAGGGACTTGTGGTCATGTGGTGCTGAAGTTAGGTTTGGAATCCAGATCTGATTGTAGAAACCCACAGTTCTAGGGTGTCCACCCTTGCTCTAGGGTCTCCACCATTCTGACACCTGGTTCTTGTGCTGGCTGGGCAGCAGGGCTCAGTGCGAGCATGCCTGCAACCTCCCCATGCCTCAGTTTCCACAGTTAGAGTCACCTTTGCCTCCCAGTGCCATGGAGAAGAGCCAAGTCGGGTGAACACCATGGAATCCTTGAGTTAACCTACCAGATCCCTCGTCTCTGCAGGGGAGGAAAGAGTAGCCCCAGGCAGGGATCCATCTAAGTGCATAGCAGAGCCAGGCCTGGAATCCAGACATTCCCACCCCCAGAAGAACATCATCCCGATTTGGCATACCCGGGGGTGGCTCCTTCCTGCAGCCCAGCGCGGGAGGCTGCGTCCTGTCACTTCCCCAGGTCCCTGTGTTGACAGCTTTCCTGCCTCGCCTGGGTCAGGCTGCCTCCTCTCCCGCTGGAACGAAAGGCCGAGTCTCCACCAGGGTGGACAGAGGGTTACCAGGTCAGGCCTGCCACTGCTGGGCAGGTTTGGGGCATCAGGCCCAGGGAGGCTTCACGCAGTTTGCCAGAGGCCAGGCTCTATCCAGGAGGTGCTGACTGTTCTAGAAAAGTCCCTGCCATGTATCCTCCGTCCTGAGACAGAGATCTGCTTGCTAGCGGTTCTGCAGTGCTTCGTGGGGTTCAGGAAAAAATTTTTAAAATTGTATTCAAATAATTTGCTTTTCCAAATCTGTTTCCATAGTGAAAAGTAAAGTTTTTCTTTGATCATGATCATTCACAATTGAACATTTTCATAGCCTTTCCATAGGATAGGCGGACTGATTGTTTTTTAAAAGTGCTTCATAAAGTACTGTCTTGCTTTAAGAAATAATCCTGGGAAAGGCGTCAGTGGTGCCGTGGGTTAAGCCGCTGCTTGCATCCCATATCGGAGTGCCAGTTAGAGTCCCAGCTACTCCGCTTACAATCCAGGTTCTGGATGGCGGAGTTGGGAGGGGTCAGAAGATGAATCAAGTGCTTAGGTCCCTGCAACCCATGTGGGAGTCCCAGATGGAGTTCCAGTCTCCCGGCTTCAGCCTGGCCCGGCCCCAGCTCTCGTGGGCATCTGGGGAGTGAACTGGTAGATCTCTCTATCTCTTTTTCTGTCTGTCACTCTGTTTCAAGTAGATGAAAAATAAACATTTTAAAAATTCTTAAAGTGTACCAATGGGCTTAAATTTTTTTCCACCCCGAATTCTGGTCCAGTGCCCGACCTGGCCGACTTTTGACCTGTCTGGGCTGTGTGCTTGTGTAAGTTCAGTGGTTGTATCAGCTCTCCTCCCCTGGAGGAGCTGTTTCTGCTCTTTGGGAGGTTAAAATGGCCTTTATTTTATAAAGTCAGAGTGATTATCTGCAAATGATTTTTTCAGCATCCTTGCTTGTCGACCCATATCCACCCTCCCACTGAAGCTATCGCTCCTCTATGAAATCTGGGCACCACTGACCATTTTGTGACGTCGAAGGCCCTTCTGCATCAGTTACGCCTTTGATCAGATTCAACAACACTAACCAGGGTTGGTTGAGGTGTCCACTGGGTAAGGCTGAAATCGTGACTTGGCCAGTTATCCTCTAAGGGGCTTTGTTGAAGTCCTAACTACCCAGCCTCAGCCTCCTCACCTTTAAAATGGGGATGTTGGGGCCAACATTGTGCTGTAGTGAGTTAAGCTGCCACCTGCAGCACCACCACCCCGTATGATGCCAGTGTAAGACCTGGCTATTTCACCTCTGATACAGTTCCCTGCTAATGCACATGTGAGAACAATGGGGGTGGCCCAAGTACAGGGCACTGAGCTCCTGGCTTCAGTCTGGCCCAATCCCGGCTGTTGTAACCACTTTAGAAGTGTACCAGCAGATGGAAGGTATCTCTTTCTCTCTCTCATTCTCCTTCTAGTCTCTTTCCTCTTTGTAACTCAGCTTTTAAATAAATAAAAATAAGTTGCAGATATTCATGTTTTCCTGGGTGATTCCAAAGTTTAGCTAAGACAGCATAGTGTCTGGCACCTCCTGTGAACCAGGTCTCGTGGTAAAACCCTGGCTTGAAATTCTAGCAGCACATAACCTACAGCAGAATGTGAATGGAGGTTGAGTCACAGGCCCTGAGCAGAAAGGAATCCTCTGAATGGAAGGCACAGAGGCTTGGGGTCCCTGAGCACCACAGCCAGGTGAGGGTAATAGCAGAGCGGCTGACCAGATCCTAGGAAGAGGAGCAGGTGGGCCAGGAAGTCCTCCACGGCGGGCCGCAGGGCTGTCAGGGAGGTCACCCAACGTCAAACCCCCCCACAGAGGGTTTCCCTGGAAACCCTATTTGGGGAGCCCGTCCTCAAGCAGAGGGAGGCCACCCACGGCTGGTGAGGGAGGCAGCCTCGGTGGACAGGCCGGGGGCAGGGTCTGCTGTCACTGAAAGTCTGGCTTTGCCTCTGGAAGGCTCCTACTGCAGTGACCATCCTCACGTTGACCCCTACCCACTCCCCTCTCGTCATAATCTCATTTCTTCTAGAGACGCCAAGAAGCAGATCAGCCACCCAGACCAGAGCCCCAGGAACTAGGTCCCCTCAACAAGGACACAGGTGAGTAGCCAGCCCCATTAGTGCCCTGACTGCCCTCGGGAGGTGTCTTACCTTGTCATCAACAAGGGTGATCTCGCTACTCAAATGTCTCATTCGTTCTTAGGTAGGTTACATTAATAGGAGTATCACGTCTAAAACCAAGGAGGCGATAGTCCTGACCTGTGCTTTCCCGTTCTGAGGGGTGGATCCCGCAGCTAGAGTGTCATGTGGAGTTCTGGAAAAGACACCTGCACCAGGATCCAGAAAAATTGAGTTGGAAGGGTGGGTGGAGGGGGCACGATCAGGCTGGTGCATTCTGCCCTGAGAGGAGAGGCTGAAGGAACAGACAGCGTTCTCCTGGTAAGAAGATATGCCCATCAAACAAAAGCTCTCTCCAACTGTCTGAAGTGCCCGAACAAAGAAAGGCCAGCCTTGTTCCTGTGACCCTGGCTCCATGCTGGAGTCTCGGGGCAGCCACAGCCTGCAGGCAGAATCGAATCGAGCTCCGTCGCAGAGAATTGTCTGTACGGTTGTTGGTTTCAACCCGTCAGAGCTCCGTGGTGATAGAATGAGCTGCTTGTGTCTGGAGGTGTTGCGTTACAGCCCAGAGGTGGCCAAGGGCATTGTAGATGAAATTCAAGTACCTGATAAGCAACTGGACCTGAATTCAGAGGTTCTGCACACCAACCGGATGTCAGGAGAGCCTCGCGCAGCTCCGTGTGGGACTGCTGAGGCCTGGTGCCGGGGCGCCAGCATCTCTGGGGATGGGGCTGATGAAGCGGCACTTCCGATAGGGAGATGTTTTCCTAACAAGCGTCCCTCCAGCTGCAGCTGGGCTGGCACAGGTCTCGTGGGCCAGTGCTCGAGCCTGATGCTCTGAGAGTCTGAGGCTCCGTCCTCTCCACTGTCCCCTAACGTGTGCCTGGGAGCTCAGGACAGAGGGACACCAGCTCACTGCTCCTGCTGCCCTGATGGGGCAGCCACAGTGTTGGCTTCTCTCTGGTCCTCCTATCACATCCACGTCTGCTGCTGGACCCTGCTTCGGGAGCTCTCCAGCGATAATGCTGACAACACTAAGTAGCATGGCCTCTGTGTGCCTTGGTTTCCTCTTCTGTGAAATGTGGATGATGGTAGAACTCGGCACAGTGGGTTCTTTTGAGGGTGAAGTGAGCAATGGCTGTGTGGCTCTCAGGACTCCTTCCCTGTTTTACTGTTTTTGTGTCAGTGTTTTCTATCAGTCTCTGTCGCCCCATGGGGTAAGTACCGTAACTCTGCTTTCAGACTGGAGTATGGGTTAACTAAGGCACAGAGAGGGTGGTCTCTCTCTTCAGTTACACCCAGCATGTGTTTAAGAGGTACTGGCAGGGCCCATTTTGGGGTTTCCCCGAGCAAGGGCTGCACTTCCTGTTAGCAGCTCCTTCCTGCTTGTGGGCAGCCCCTCTGTCTGCAGCCGGGAAGATGCAAACGGTGAGGGGGTCACGTGCTCGGATGCTCACAGCCCCAGCAGGAAATCAAATGACATCTCAGTAGAGAGCAGTGAGGACCCTGGCCAAGTGCAGAGGAAACCCTGGCCTAAGGAGGAGGCGGCTGCCCCCTCCCCCTCCTTGACGCCAAACCTTGTGCTGCCGTATTTTGGATGCTTCGAGAAAAGCTGGCAGCCAGCATTATTAGGGGACAGCTTCGCAGTTACTGAATCTCAGCAGCCAGTGTTTTTCTAACCCAGAGTCAGGCCGGAGCACATAGACCATCCGAGTGGGCTGAATCTTCCCCGTGGGCGGCCAGCCCTGCTGTAGATACCAGGGACCCCGGGACCACAGGCTCCCGCCTTGAAATAGGGTCTCCAGTGCCCCGCAGAGATCGGGCCCCAACTGAAAGCATTCTGGATGTTTCTGAGAACTGTCGCCAGCCCCTCACCCAGCCTCCCGCACGCACTGTGCCGGCCTCGGCTCCCCCGTGCTCCGTGTGCCTTTTTGTGCTTTCTCACCTGCAGCCACAGCTGTCCAGTCCTGTGCACCTGAGGGGGCTGAGCAGCACCAGAAGGACATCAGCAGGATTCTCCAGCAACATGAAGAGGAGAAGAAGAAATGGGCCCAGCAGGTAAGCCTAGGTCACCCCCACCTGTCACTCAGCTGACCCTGCTGCCGCCCAGAGCCAGGACCTGCTCTTGGTGCTCCTCGCTGTTCTAAGAAGGCAGAGCCCTCGATGGGCTGCACATATATGAAGGGGTTTCAAAATGTGCATGGGAAATGCTTCTTCTGAGAAAAGCTGCTCAATAATAAGCTTATTTTCTCATTGCACTTTTCCAAAACCTTTTTGACGACCTCTTGTGTTTATATCTGGGCTAAATCCGGTACAGCAAGCGGCTCCTCCCACAAAGCTGATTGTTTATTTGATAAGAGCAGAAGTCATTGTTGCTGCTGGATTAATTAGTTACCCTTCTGGGCCTGATTTGTGGCTGGAGGGAGCGCGGAGCTAGTTCTGGCCACTGTGTTGTGAAAGAAAGAGCCAGCGTCACTTCTGGGCCAAGCATTTAATTGCTGGTTCAAGACTTTCGCAAATTGCTGGCTCAAGACTTTCGCGGTCTTTCTGTCTGGCTAAGTGTCTGGCGTGGTCTGGAAGAAGGCTGCTGCATCGCCCTGTCCCCCTGGCTGGTGGTCGCTGGGCGGCTGAGCTCCCGCCCACCTGAGGTGGACGTGCCGTGAATGCAACATACACCTTTGTTAGAAGCCTCTGAGACTGCGCCGTTGTTGCTTATGGCAGCGTAACTGCGCCTCTCCCGACTTAGAAGGGAAGCCCGATGGGAAACAGCATTATTTACCCCAAACGGGAGTGCCCTGTAAAGGTTAGCATACTGGGAAATTGTCACCAGGCCTGCGGGACCCAAGGAGGCTCTGTGCAGGCGACACCGAGCCCTCAAAAATTATTTGGAAACGAAAATGGAGGGCTGGTCCGCACAGGTAGCCTAGAATTAGCCACGCGTCCAGGGCGTGAGAGCGGAGGAGCAACTGAAGAACAATTGCAGAGGAACGGAGACTGGAGGGGTGGGAGGAGGTGTGAGGCCTGAACTCCTCCAGGCCAGGGCTTCCCCTCTCTCTGTCTCGGCTTCCCCCTTAGCAGAGCAAGATGGTGGGGTGGCAGGAAAGATCCTACGATGACGCACATATAGTTTGCTCTAAGTCATCTTTATTGGTTATTCAGTTATAAATATGTAACAAGCTCAGTGTGTGTATTCAAAATGCTGACTTTTTAAAAAAGAGATTTATTTATTTGAAAGGCAAAGAGAGAGAGAGAGAGACAGAGAGGTAGAATCTTCCATCCACCGATTCACTCCCCAAATGACTGCAACAGCCAGGACTGGGCCAGGCAGAACCAGGAACTTGGAACTGCATCTGGGTCTCCCACATAGGTGGCAGGGGCCCAAGTACTTGGGCCATATCTTCCACTGCCTTCCCAGGTATATTAGCAGGGAGCTGGATTGGAAGCAGAGCTGCCGAGACTCAAATTAGAACTCCGATATGGGATGCTGAGTCACAGGTGGCAGCTTAACCTGCCATGCCACAACGCCAGCCCCCAAGTGCTGGCATTTAAAGTCTCTTTCTCAGTGGCCCCGTGTTTATAGACCAGTTGCTCTATTAAATTCTATGGGCGTCTGTTCTGGGAAGGTTTCTGTCCGGGTGTCCTTGAGCAGAGTCACTGAGGACACACATGTGTAGGGGGGATGCTGCCCAGGCTCCGCGGGTCAAGTGCACAGCCCGGCTGCAAGGTGCTCAGGAGGTGGAATGCTGCAGCAGTACCCCAGGGAGCACCCCAAGCACACTGACACATTGCTTGCTTAGCCAGTTAGAGAAGCACGCCTTTTACGAAAGGTGGATCACCTGTATGTGTGTGTCTACGGGTCTTCAGCATGTTACGGTAGAGGCGCCGTCCTGATGTTTTTTGGCCCTGACCTTCCAAGTGGAGTCTGTAGCCCTGACACCTGTCAGGGTGCCCACGAGCCATCAAGTCGGGTCCCTTCCTTGTCCAGAGAGAGGGCCGCTGGCTGAGGTGGGCACGCAGCGAGTAATCATGGAGGGTTGAGGCTGGAGCCCCCTTGAAGCTGCACCTCCCCTCTGGCCGTGGGCATCCACGCTGCCCTTCCAGGCAGTCTTGGTGCAGGACAGTGGGCATGACAGGGAGCTCTGTGCTCAGGTCCCTGAGGGAGCAGACTGGTTCTGTGCGAGCCCAGAGGAGAGATCCAGGACCTGATGGCAGGTGTGGTGGTCGCTGGGAACAGTCAGCTGGAGGAGGAGCTGTCTCCTGCTCCTTTTGCACACTCAGAAGGCTTTCTTCATGCCTTGAGGGGATGCCAGGATTGGAAGCCTCCTGGCCCCTTTCGATCTGGATGATTCTCTGGGAACCCACTTGTGAGCCCTGAACAAGTCCAAGTCTGTCCTGCCTACCGTGCCTGTGTCATTCCTGTCTCTCAGAAGGGGGTGGGACTCTGATCCCCAAAGGGCAGTGGTGAGTGCGTGAGAGATGGCTGTGCTGCACCTGCCCAGTCTCCATCCTGCTTGGGACCTTGTTCCCCTAGGTGGAGAAGGAGAGGGAGCTAGAGCTTCGGGAGAGACTGGAAGAGCAGCGGAGAGTCCTGGAAGGGAAGCAGGAGGAGGCCCTGCGAGGTGAGGATCGGGACGCTCCACGGGGGAGGGGGAGGGGGACAGAGGCTTCCGCACCTGGCCGCACCTGCTGCCTCCACTTGGAGCCTTCCACGGGCTCCTCGCTCTCGCTCTGCTTCAGAGCTGGAGCCTACAAGGCTCTGGGCCCTGGAAGACACTGTCACCCCCACAGGAAACCCCACATCCAACAAGTAGTCACTCCATATCCCCACGCCTACCCCAGCTCTGAGTGGCCACCAGTTTGCTCTGTCTCCATGTCCCTGTCCATTCTGGACAGTCACATAAATGAAGTCATAAAATTGTGATGCCCCCCCCCCCAACACTTGGCTTTCTGCTCCCAGCATAACGTGTCCGAGGCTCATGTGTGTTTCAGCAGGCGCTATGCTCCCTTGCTTTGGGGGCTGAATAGCATTCAGTGGAATGGACCCACCACTCTGTTTATCCACTCATCAGGCCATGGACACCTGGCCCATGGACACCTGCACCCCTGAGCCTCTGTGAACAGTGCTGCTAGTTCAAGCAGGTGCTGTTTTCAGTTCCCCTGGTTCTACAGCTAGCAGAGTTGCTGGGGCATAAGCTAATTCTGTACTCGGCTTCGGAGAAACCACCCAAGTGTTCCCCAGTGGTTGCCCATTTCACGTTCCCAGCAACAAGTCTTGTGGGTCCCAATTGCTCCATCACCTTTCAGCACTTGTTATTTTCTATAATTGTTCCTTTGGTTGCCATCCTAGTGAGTGTGCAATGGTATCTCTTTGTGGTTTTGATTTGCATTTCCCTAAAGACTGATTTTATTAAGTGTCTTTGCATGTACTTGCAGACCGTTTGTTTATCTTTGAAGAAGGTTGTGTGTAGTCTGACGCTGTTCAAATTTACCTCAAAAATGCTGTAACTGATTTTACCTTTCCTCATCAGTGTTTGCATGACTTTTCTCCAAAAGAATTTATCATTTTAAAATACAGTTGTGATTAGTTCATATGTAAAATTTTATATCCTGTTCTTTCCACTCAGCCTTTTTTTAAAAGATTTATTTATTTACTTATTTGAAAGTCAGAGTTATACAGAGAGAGAAGGAGAGGCAGAGAGAGAGGTCTTCCATCTGCTGGTTCACTCCCCAATTGGCCACAAAGGACGGAACTGTGCAGATCCGGAGCCAGGAGCCAGGAGCTTCTTCCCTGTCTCCCACGTGGGTGCAGGGCCCAAGGACTTGGGCTATCTTCTACTGCTTTCCCAGGCCATGGCAGAGAGCTGGATCAGGAGTGGAGCAGCCGGGACTTGAACTGGCGCCCCTATGGGATGCTGGCACTGTAGGTAGTGGTTTTGCCTGCTATGCCACAGCGCTGGCCCCTCCATTCAGCCTTGTATTAAATGCTTTTCCAAGTAGTGATGCTGCTACTAAAATACTTACAAAGGCTAAAACGTTACATTCCTGGTTTTCATTGTTTTCTGTGAGTGCAGGCATCTAGATTTTGGGTATTCTAACAAACACTGCCCTAAATGCCTTTCACATAAAGATGTGCGCACATCCCAGTTTATGTCCTTAGAATCCCAAAAATGGAACAGCTTGCACAGAGGAGGTCTGAGCAGTTTTAAGAATCTTGAGGCCGGTGCTGTGGCTCAATAGGCTAATCCTCCGCCTAGCGGCGCTGGCACACCGGGTTCTAGTCCCAGTCGGGGCGCCGGATTCTGTCCCGGTTGCCCCTCTTCCAGGTCAGCTCTCTGCTGTGGCCCGGGAGTGCAGAGGAGGATGGCCCAAGTGCTTGGGCCCTGCACCCGCATGGGGGACCAGGAGAAGCACCTGGCTCCTGCCTTCGGATCAACGCGATGCGCCAGCCGTAGCGCGCTGGCCGCGGCGGCCATTGGAGGGTGAACCAACGGCAAAGGAAGACCTTTCTCTCTGTCTCTCTCTCTCACTGTCGACTCTGCCTGTCAAAAAAAAAAAAAAAAAAAAAAAAAAAAAAAAAAAAATCTTGAAACATTGCAACATTAGCAGAAAACATTTTGACATAGGATTAAAACCCTTGCCTGGGGATTTGAAGAGTTGCATTTCAGTATTAACACATCCTGTTACAAATTGCTTTGGAGTTCTGCTGGGTGTTACAGTGTACTGATGAGGGAAAGTCCTACTGTAAAAGCCAGCTGGGAGACTGTTACCTGTCTCAGGTTCTCCCCATCAATCAGAGTTCCTGTACAGTTATTTTTTAATTGCTTGGCACAGAAGCAGGATCTTCAAAAACTTAATGTAAAGTACACATTATGAAAATGCTAGGCATGAATTTAAAATTTTTCATGCACCAAAATCAACTTAACCTTGTACTTGGATTTTTTATGAACTTCTTGAAGTGTCCTTGTATGAAGTACCTTTGTGTGAAGCACCTCCAACGTGTTTATCACTTGGAATAGGAGCATAGCACAGAGGAACTATATGGGATTTCATTTTTGGGGGGAAGATACACAGATCACTGGGAGAGACTGGTGCTGGTTTTCTATGTTCAATAGCACTCTGTTGTCTGAAATTTTCTATTTGTGTGTGTGTGTGTTTTAATTAACATATAGTTAAAATTGACCCTTTTTTACTTTAGTGTACAATTCCATAAGTTCTACCATATGTGTAGATTTTTATTTGAGGATTGATTTGTAAAAATTTATTTGAAGGAGAGAGAGAGATCATTCATCTGCTGGTTCACTCCCTATCTGGCTGCAGGGGTTAGGACTAGTCCAGGACGAAGCCAGGAGCCCAGAGTTCCATCTGCATCTCCCACATGGGTGCAGGGGCCCAGGACCTTGGGTCAGCTTCTGATGCCGTCCCAGGCACATTAGCAGGAAGCTGGATCAGGAGTGAAGCAGCTGGGACTCAAACAGGCGCTCAGATACAGGATGCCAGCACTGCAGGCAGCAGCTTAACCTGCTGAACCACCATGCCAGCCCCACATGTGCCCCTACAAAACAGTCGGCCGCCCCCCAAAAGCCCTCTGAGACTAGCCTCTGTCCTCCCTGAGCTGACCTCCGGCAGGCGCTGGTCTGGTCTCCATCATTCTAGTTTGTCTTTATGAAGCTATTATACAAATGAATGGTATTGGCTTTTGGAGAATATCTTGGCTTCTTTAACTCACTGTGACTGAACTTGTTGCTCGTGTCCATAAGTCGCTGTAGCACTGTGAAGTTGTATTCCACTGTTTACTCGTTCACTTCTAAGACACTGATTTGGGTGGCTTCCAGCCTGAAAGAGAGCTGTCCTTAACAAGCAGGCACAGGTTTTGTGGGAATGGAAGCTTTCCCTGCTCTTAGGTAACTGAAGTGGGGTTGACAGGTCATACAATATGTTTGCTGAGCTCTATGACAAATGGCTAACTATTTTCCAGAATAATTACCTCTTTACATTACCATCCGTGACGTGTGGGTTTCACAGTCCTTTCCTCTTGCCAAACTTCTTGTTACTGTTTTTTATTTATTTATTTATTTATTTTTAAAGATTTATTTATTTATTTATTTGAAAGTCAGAGTTACACAGAGAGAGAGAGAGAGGTCTTCCATCCATTGGTTCATTCCCCAGATGGCTGCAGTGGCCGGAGCTGCGCCGATCTGAAGCCAGGAGGCAGGAACTTCTTCCGGGTCTCCCACACAGGTGCAGGGGCCCAAGGACTTGGGCCATCTTCCACTGCTTTCCCAGGCCATAGCAGAGAGCTGGATTGGAAGTTGGGTCTTAAACCAGCGCCCATATGGGATGCTAGCGCTTCAGGCCAGGGCATTAACCCGCCGCACCACAACGCCGGCCCCACTGTTTTTTATTTTAGCCATTCTATTTTTAAAATAATTAATTAATTTATTTGAGAGATATAGGGTTACAGAGAAAGGGAGAGAAAGAGAGGTCTTCCATCTGCTGATTCACTCCCCAAATGGCCGTAACAGGCAGAGTTGGGCCGATCCAAAGCCAAGAGCCCCGAGATTCTGGGTGCAGAGGCCCAAGCACTTGGGCCATTTTCTGCTGCTTTCCCAGGTGCGTTAGAATGGAGCTGGAGCCCCATGTCAGCAGGAAGTAGCTCTAAGGACAGATCATCGTCCCTTCACCCCTCCTGAACTTTGGGGCTGGTGTAATCCCATACAGCAGTTGCTTTATAAAAAAGAAAAAGGGGGAATGTTAGTAAAATGGCGCAGTCTTATCTGTGGCACAATTTACATCCTGGACACCATCCTAGGCTGTAGCCCCCACCACCATTGCTAGGAGTCAGGGGACCAGATGGCCCAACCACAGGTGTCAGTTCTTCCCCCACCCTAATGGGATTCCCTGTTCCTACTTCCCTGCTCCCCCCTCACCCCCCACCCTGGCAAACGTGTAACAGGGCCTGCTTCCCACACACGTGCTCTCTCTCTTACTCTCTTGCCCTCTCCCTCTAGCCTGTCGGCCTTCCCCCAACCCAACAATAAACCTTTCCTCTAAAAAAAAAGAAGAGAAGGGAACTGGATTGGAAGAGGAGTGTCTGAGACTCAAACCAGCGCCCATATGAGATGTCCGCACCACAGGCAGAGGCTTAGCCTACTATGCCATAGCTCCAGCCTATTTTATTTTATTTTATTTTATTTTTAAAGATTTATTTATCTATTTGAAAGGCAGAGTTACAGAGAGGCAGAGGCAGAGAGGGACAAGAAAGAAGTCTTCCATCCATTGGTTCACTCCCCCAAATGGCCACAACAGCGGAACTGGGCTGATCCAAAGCCAGAAGCCAGGAGCTTCTTCCGGGTCTCCCATGTGGGTGCAGGGGCCCAGGCACTTGGGCCATCCTCTACTGCTTTCCCAGACACATTACTAGGCAGCAAAAGTGGAGCATCCAGGACTCGAACTGGCGCCCATGTGGGATGCTGGCACTGCAGGTGGCAGCTTAACCCACTGTGCCACAGCACCAGCCCCAGGTTGACTATCTCATCCATCACGAGGTTCCTGGAGGTGTTCAGTGCTTTCTCTTTGCTGGATTTCTGTCTATTGACTACAGAAGAGAAGTAATGTCACTGACTGTGACTGCCCTTGTCTGGTGCTTCTTTTACTTCATCTGGATTAGTATAGCCAGTATAGCTTCTTTTGGTTATTAATTCTTTTTCTCTTTTACTTTTATCCTACCTAGGACATACATTTGAAGTGAGTTTCTTTTTTTTCTAAGAATTATTTTATTTATTTGAAAGACAAAAGAGTTACAGAGAGAGGTAGAGCTGGAGAGAGAGAGGTCTTCCATCTGCTGGTTCACTCCCAAATGACTGCAACGGCCAGAGCTGATTCGAAGCCAGGAGCTTCATCCAGGTCTTCCATGTGGGTGCAGGGGCCCAAGGACTTGGGCCATCTTCTACTGCTTTCCCAGACCACAGCAGAGAGCTGAATCGGAAGAGGAGCAGCCGGGACTTGAACCACCGCCCGTATGGGATGCTGGTGCTGCAGACTGGGGCTTTAACCCATTGTGCCACAGCGCCAACCCCTTGAAGTGGTTTCTTATTAATAGCTGGGATTTTTTAAAATCCCTTCTAGCCTACTGTTTACTTGATTTGAGATGTTCAGACCATTCAGCCTATCGTTTTAGTATTTGTTTTGTTTGGTCTTTCTGTTTTTAATCCTCTATTCCTCCTGTACTGCTTTCTCTTGGAGTATTTGGACATTTTTAGTATGCCTTTTAAACTTATCTGTCATCTTTCTTACTGCGTCTCCTTGGATTTTTTTTCACTGATTGCTCTAAGGATTACTATATATTTACTTCACCAGCTGCTGAGAGTTAACGTGTTAGCTCTACGGGGCATGTGGAAGCCGTCCCCTCAGCAGCTCCGTCTTCCCTCTCCCTTTTCATTGTACTTGTCGTACACACATTCCATCTGCACACACTGAATACTCATCAGGCCCTGTTATCCTGTTTGCTCTTCTTCATCAGTGATCTTTACAAATCTCAGGAGAAGCAGCAGGTGCTGCAGCACAGCGGGCAAAGCCACTGCTTGTGATGCCCACATCCCATATCGGATTCCCTGCTCCTCTCTTTCCAATCCAGGTTCTGGCTGATGCACCAGGGAAGGCAGCAGCTGAGGGCCCAAGTACTCAGGTTCCTGCCACCCCATAGGAGACCCTGGGAACTCCGGGCTCCTGGCTTCAGCCTGGCCTAGTCCCAGCTGTTGGCAGCATTTGAGGAGTGAACCAGGGGATGGATTTTCTTTCTCTGTGTGTCTCTCTCCCTTCCTTCCTTCCTTCCATTCCCCTACCTCCATGCTTCCCAGTAAGTAAATCTTTTTTCAGAAGAGCTCAAGAGAAGAAGCATCTGTTACAGTTACCAGTCCTGTTGTCTTCTCATATTCCCAAGCCTCCAGGTTTTTCTCTGGTGTCACTCAAAGAAGATCCTTTAACATTTCGAGCAGGCCTGCCAGTGATGAGTTCTTACTTTCCCTTCGGCTGAGAGTGTCTTGATCTCTTTCATTTGAGCAATTTCAAAATTTTCTTCTTCCTTCCACTCTCCTAAGATTTCTGATGAAGAAACTTTTGTTCCCTACAAGTACTTTTTGTCTGTTTCCATTTCCGATTGTTTTTCTGGGTGTGGATTTTCAGAAGCGACATATCAAGGTGTGGATTTCTTTTGGTTTACTTTGGGGTTCAGTGAGCTACTTTCATCGTAGCTTTACAATTTGCCAAATTTGAAAAGGATGCAACTGTTCTTCAACAAACTTTTCAAGTTTTTCTTTTCAAATAAGTTTTCTTCCTTGCACCCTTTCTTTTCTTTTATTCTGATGACACAAATGTTAGACATCGCGGATTGCCTTAGAGGTCCTTGAGGCTCTGCCCATTTTCTCTCTCTCTCTCTTTTTTTTTTTCAAGATTTATTTTATTTTATTTGAAAGACAGAGTTACAGACAGTGAGAGGTAGAGAGAGAGACAAAGGTCTTTCATCCACCGGTTCACTCCCCAGATAGCCACAATGGCCGGAGCTGCGCTAATCCGAAGCCAAGAGCCAGGAGCTTCTTCCAGGTCTCCCACATGGGTGCAAGCACCCAAGGACTTGGGCCATCTTCTTCTTTCCCAGACCATAGCAGAGAGCTGGATCAGAAGAGGAGCAGCCGGGACTCGAACCGGCACCCATATGGGATACCTGCGCTTCAGGCCAGTGCGTTAACCTGTTGCGCTGCAGGGCCAGCCCCTCTGCCCATTTTCTTTCTAATCTGTTTTCCTTAAGAAGTGGGGATGAACACAGTCTTGAGAAGAAGGCCCAAGTCAGCAGCCTAGAGCGCCATTTGGGCCTCCCCTGTGGGTGCAGGGACCCAAGCACTTGGGGCATCCTCTGCAACTTTCCCAGGTGCATGAGCGGGAAGCTGGATTGGAAGTGGAGCAGCTGAGACTTGATTCAGCACTCACATGGCACTCTGACATCGCAGGTGGCGGCTTAACCCACTGCATCACAACGCCAGCCCCTCCATGGAGCATTTATATATTGGGTGCCATAAAGAGTTGATTATTCCAACATCTTTGGCGCCTCAGGGATCACATCCTTAGAACATCTTTTCTTGGCCAGGTTGAGATTTTCCTGTTTTATGCTGAGCACCTTTGGATGGTATTCTAGACATTTTTTAATATTTGAATACATAAGTCTCTGGGTTTTGTTTAAATCTGCTGCTTAGCGCTGTGCCATAGCCGGTAAAGCTGCTGCCTGCAGTGCTGGCATCCCTAATGGGCGCCGGTTCATGTCTTGGCTGCTCCACTTCTGATCCAGCTCTCTGCTATGGCCCGGGAAAGGAGTGGAGGATGGCCCAAGTTCTTGGGCCACTGCACTATGTGGGAGACCTGGAAAAGACTCCTGGCTCCTAGCTTTGGATCAGCCCTATTCCGGCCATTGCAACCACCTGGGGAGTGAACCAGCAGATGGAAGACCTCTCTCTCTCTGCCTCTCCTTCTCTCTGTGTGTAACTCTGACTTTCTTTTTTTATTTTATTTTTTTATTTGACAGGTAGAGTTATAGACAGTGAGAGAGAGAGATACAGAGAGAAAAGTCTTCCTTCTGTTGGTTCACTCCCCAAATGGCCGCCATGGCCGTCACTGTGCCGATCCGAAGCCAGGAGCCAGGTGCTTCTTCCTGGTGTCCTATGTGGGTACAGGGCCCAAGCACTTGGGCCATCCTCCACTGCCCTCCTGGGCCACACCAGAGAGCTGGACTAGAAGAGGAGCAACTGGGAGTAGAACCTGGCACCCATATGGGATGCCAGTGCCGGAGGTGGAGGATTAACCAAGTGAGCCACGGCGCCGGCCCCAACTCTGACTCTGAAATAAATAAATAAATCATTTTTAAAAAAATCTGATTATTCTGTGATACTTCACATTCTGTTCTTGCCCAATCTGCCACTGCTGTTTACTTTCCAAAGTCCCCAAATCACTGTTCTATTCATTCTGTCAGGTTTCATCGCTGTGTGCAGCAGGACAGACTGGGTAGAGCGTGTCGCCACTACCTTACCTAGAACGAGAGCCTGTCTCCATCAATTAACAACTTTGGCTGGATTTTTCAAAACCTAAGGCTGTCATTTGTATACAACCGGCCTGGGCAGCTTTGACAGCTGTGTTGCATTTATGTTACGGAAGGTTCTCTTCTGTGTCGCTACTGTACCCCCGGCCCCTTGACTCAGTTCCACTCTCCATTCTTGTCCTCTCTGTCTGGTTCCCGTCCTGCCCACTGATTAGTCATCCTCTGAAACGAGGGTGGAATTTCCTACCGGAACTCTGTGGAAGAGGTGGGATGCTAAGTAAAGCTGCACTGATTTGGGGAGCGATGACGGTTCCAGCTCTGGGTAGCTCTGCCCTGTGTGGGAAGCCCTGGCCCATCCTTCCCTCCCGGGAGCCTCCGGTCACAGTGACAAGAGGGCTGGGCCAGGCTCGCTGGCCGCATTTTACAAATGAGGCTTCCAGGCTGTGAGATATTTGACATGATCTTCTCAGGGTCCCTTGGTTGGGAGAAGCAGAGCCAGAACCAGCCGGATCTCCTGGCCACAAAGCTGGTGTACGTACCAGTTTTGTGCTTTGGTTGGACAACCAGTGATTTCATGGTTTCGGGAAAGAGCCAACACAGCTGACGAAGCGCTGGCCCCGTGCACTTTCTGTGGCCTCATAGGGTCCATGGTGAAAAGTGCTCACGGCCTTTGGGTCGTAGCCTCCGTGAAGCATGAGTGATACACACGACCTGGTAGGGCTCTCCTTTCTTCCCAGGCTATAATTTATCTCCATTACCATGCCCACTTATTAAGTCCCTACTCCGTTTCTGGCATAGCCCCCAGGCAAGCCTAGGAGACACAAGGCTGAATAAGACCGTTCCCACACCCCTTGCTGCCAGGGGCCCCAGGTGGCCACCGCGGGCTCTGAGAAGTGTCTAAGCTTATGGAGGTCTCTCTTCCCTACAGTTCTCCAGGCCTCACATGAACAAGAGAGAGAAGCCCTTACCCAGTCCTTCCAAAAAGCTGAAGCTGTCCTGCAGGTGAGAGGGGCTGGGTGCTGTCCATGGGAAAGGGAGGACTGGCAGGAAGGTGGCGTAGAGTCCCCAGAGCAGCCCCAGCTGTTGGCCTTGACCTAGGCGTGGGCTACTGAGGTGTCTTCCTTGGACCCAGGCCCCTTGATCTGGTGACCAGGCTATTAGCTGAAGAGGACTTGTTTGAGATTAGGTTTGCCTTAATTTCCCAGGGATTGTTGTGGGGATCTTGGAGACTGCCTGACCCACAGTGGTCCTGGTGGCTCCCAGGGACCTATGGAAGCTTGGACAGAGGCACTCACTCAATTCGGCTGCTCAGGGGAGACATCCTAGGGACAGTGAGATCTCAGCAGGAACCTGACAGATGTGTTGGAATTCTCCAGGTGAAAGAAAGGCAGGGAGAGTGACCTAGGCAGAAAAAAGCAATGTGCTCAAAGCCATGGAGGAAGAGGGGAAAATGAGGACCTGAGAACCCTAAGAAGCTCAGGGTGCCTGGGGTGTGGAGTTGGAGAAGGAAAGAGAGGCTGGAGGTGTGGCAAGGACTAGAAGGTGGGCGCACAGGAGCCGTCGTAAGGGGTGAGCTCGGTGCCGAAAGTAATGGTCAAGGCTTCGCTGGAGGAAATTGCAGGCAGGGGAAACGTTGGAGGTGAAGGGAGTAGTGTGACACCTGGCGGAGGAGAGAGTGCGTGGAGGCGAGCAGTGAGAGATGAGACTTGGATCATTCACGGAGCATGGTTAGATGGGCTGCTTTATTATTATTATTATTATTATTATGACAGGCAGAGTGGACAGTGAGAGAGAGAGACAGAGAGAAAGGTCTTCCTTTTTACCGTTGGTTCACCCTCCAATGGCTGCCGCAGCCGGCGCACTGCAGCAAGGAGCCAGGTGCTTCTCCTGGTCTCCCATGGGGTGCAGGGCCCAAGCACTTGGGCCATCCTACACTGCCTTCCCGGGCCACAGCAGAGAGCTGGCCTGGAAGAGGGGCAACTGGGACAGAATCCGGCGCCCCGACCAGGACTAGAACCCAGTGTGCCGGCGCTGCAAGGTGGAGGATTAGCTTACTGAGCCGCGGTGCCGGCCATTATTATTATTTTTTTGACAGGCAGAGTTAGACAGAGAGACAGAGAGAAAGGTCTTCCTTTTCTGTTGGTTCATCCCCGAAATGGCCGCTATGACCGGCGTGCTGCGGCAATCCAAAGCCAGGAGCCAGGTGCCTCCTCCTGGTCTCCCAGGCGGGTGCAGGGACCCAAGCACTTGGGCCATCCTCCGCTGCCCTCCCAGGCCACAGCAGAGAGCTGGACTGGAAGAGGAGCGACTGGGACAGAATCCGGTGCCCTGACTGGGACTAGAACCCGGTGTACCGGCGCCGCAGGTGGAGGATTAGCCTAGTGAGCCACGGCGCCGGCCTTTGAATGACAAGCTTTGAATGACAAGCTAACACTGGCCTTGATTACAGGACACAGTGCCTAGGTATGGGAAGTGATCACATGTGGTATAGCGAGAGTTAGGGTGGGTGTGTTGGAGTCGATTCGCCCTGTGTTATTATGTGGGGCAGACTGAAGAACTCAGAATCTTCCCTCCTGAGATGCGGTGCTGTCCACCCCCAGCCCACACGAGCCAGGCTGTGGTCATGTTTTCTCTGCCCACTTCCCCAGGAGACCATGAAGGGCCTGACCTCCCAGCTGGAGGTCTTCCAGGCCAAGATGAAGAGGGTGGAGGAGTCCATCCTCAGCCGAGACTACAGGAAGCACATCCAGGTAGGTGGCCTTTTCTCCTTCAGTCTTCAGGGAGGCCAAGGTCGGGTAGCAGGGAGGTCTGGCCGCTCTTTAGGACCACGGCTCCAAGTTGACACCCCTACCTTCTAAAGGGTCTCGAAGCAAGAGGGTCCTCATTTCCCTGAAGGAGAAGGTGAGGCTCAGAGGGAGGCGTGTGGGACAGTCAAGTGCCCAGGCTCTGCACTCTGAGCTGGGTGCAAATAGTAAACACCTCTTGGCACAGGCCACTCACCTCTCAGCTGCACTTGCCCTGTCTGTGAAGGTGCTGGTGCACACCTCCCACGGTGTTCTTTGGGTGAAACGAGATTAAGCACAGTAAGCACTTAGCATGGGCCGAGAGAGAGGTGGGGTGGACAAGTCCGGCAGTGAACGGGTGGCAGAATTGGGGGGGACAGCCCGCGCCCCACTGCACGTGCTCTCTGATGAGGCCACACTGCATCCCTGTCTAGGATTATGGGAGCCCCAGCCAGTTCTGGGAGCAGGAGCTGGAGAGCCTGCACTTCGTCATCGAGATGAAGAACGAGCGCATCCATGAGCTGGACAAGCGGTTGCTCCTCCTGGAAGCCGTGGTCTGTGACTGGCAAGGCTGGGGCTTGACTTGTGCCCTTGGGGTGTTTCCTCGGCTCAGTGCCCGAAGGGGAGGTGGCTTGGAGGAGACCTTGGCCTGCTCCCAGCCAGCTTTCACCTCCTGACCGTGCTGACCAGCTAAGGGCCAGGCTGTGGCCAGTCCGGGTCAAGCAGTGGCTCCTTGTCATCTAGGTCCCGTGCCTTTTCTTGACCACCAATGTTGCTGTCATTTGGGCAGTGCTGGGGGCAGACAGCCTGGCTTATTGGGAGAGATTGGCAGATGTCACGTGTCAGGCGGGGCCTGAGGAAGGAGGCAAGGCCAGCATCAACAAGGACAGGGCTGGGGAGCTGTGGGTGTGGGGGACACAGGTGGCCTTGTCCCCAGGAGAGCAGATGGCCCAGAAACCCAGAGCCAAATCTGAACAGAGATCGTGTTGCTCTGGGAGAACTCTCGCTGCCCTGTGTGCCACACACCCTGTATTTCAAGCAGAGTGTCTCACGTAGTCCCTGTAAATTATGTTGAACATAAAAGACAAACTGAACTTTATTTATATCGATCTTGTTCTTCTGGCTTCTAGAGAATACAGAATATCCTTTCTCTGTGAATAATGGTGATATGAGATTGTCAGGGCTTTATTCTAGGCAGAGAGACAGAGAAGATCTTGCATCTGCAGGTTCACTCCCCAGTTGCCTGCAGTATCTAGGACTGGGCCAGGCTGAAGCCACATGGAGGGCAAGACCCTGTGCTTCATCACCATCCACTGCTTCCCAGGCACGTTAGCAGGCAGCTGGATGGAAAACATGGAGCAGCCGGGCACTGTGATGTGGGATGCAGGCAACCACTGTGCCACAAAGCTCGTCCCTGTGTTCTCTTTCAGACACTCTCTGGTGGCAAAATTAAAAGTGGGCAGCCCTTTGCTAACACCCTGGGTTTTTGTATATTTTTTTAAAGATTTATTTATTATTTGAAAGTCAGAGTTACACAAAGAGAGGAGAGGTGGGGGGGGGGGAGAGAGGTAGAGAGAGAGAGAGAGAGAGAGAGAGAGAGAGAGAGAGGTCTTCCATCCGCTGGCTCACTCCCCAGATGGCTGCAACGGCCGGAGCTGTGCCGATCCGAAACCAGGAGCCAGGAGCCTCTTCCAGGTCTCCCACATGGGTGCAGGGGCCCAAGAACTTGGGCCATCTTCTACTGCTTTCCCAGGCCAAAGCAGAGAGCTGGGTTGGAAGTGGAGCAGCAGGACTCAAACCAGCACCCACATGGAATGCCGGTGCTTCAGGCCAGGGCGTTAACCCACTGCCCCACAGCACCAGCCCCTGTTTATTTTGTTTTCAATTACCATATTGCTCTGTGACATGTCCTGTCTAGTCTAGAATGAATCAGTGTTTCAGGGACTACAGATCAGGGGGCAGTGACGGCACACGCTGTGCCCTGGGAGCTTGGCGGTTTTCCGAGTGCATTCTTGTTTGTTACAGAAAGAAAAAAATCTGGTGTTGGAGGAAAAAATCACAATCCTGCAGCAGGAGAACGAGGACCTCCACGTCCGAGCCCGGAAGCAGGGGCTGGTGTCGAGGTAGCGACCCCTGCTCCTTCACCCCAACCCAGCCTCACCCTTTTTTTCGGTCTTTCAATTGGGAGGGTCTGAGTGGAGTCTGGGAGATGGATTGACAGGTGGTCCTAGTGCCTGTCTAGGCATCTGGCTCCTCTTTCCTTGGAAGTCAGGAAACCCAAGTGACCAGCTCTGCCTGGAAACTGAAGTCCCAGTACCCGATTTGTACCTGCCCGTCTGCAGTCTGGCTGAGTGGGCTCCATGGGAAAGCCCAACGCGAGCAAGAGGCACTCAGCCCTGTAGAGCTGCACAGGCCTCGTGGAATGAACTAGTGCCAAGGCTTTGTCAGCGAGATCAGGCTTCCTACAGGCGTCCTGATTTATTGAATCCTTTACCTGTTCTCTAATCTGATCTTCTGGTTCCTCCAAGTCCTGGATTCTTTCGTTATCATTCCCATTTTGCACAGGAGGGACCTAAAGTTCAGTGGGAGCCAATGACGGGTCCAGGATGACACAGTAGGGATTTGGAGCAGCTGCGAATTGTCTGCCTGCCAGCCCTAGCTCCTTGGTCACCAGACAGACAGCAAAGGTGGCGGGACGCTGGGGTGGGCTGGCGGCCCACGTCGGGGAGGCTCCTGGAGGGACGGGTTGGTCCTGCAGCGGCTGTGCCCAGGAGGCAACCCTGGCCCTGTCTGCATCCACAGGCAGCTCTCGGAGGACCTGCTGCTGGCCCGCGAGACCCTGGAGAAGGAGTCACAGTTACGGCAACAGCTCCAGCAGGAGAAGGAGGAGCTGCTGTTCCGGGTCCTGGGGGCTGATGCCTCCTCTGCCTTCCCCCTGGCCTCTGTTCCCCCCACCGAGGTCTCCTTCCTGGCCACCTAGGCTGTGGGGCCTGGGCCCGCCATGACACCTGTGGTCACCGCTCTCTCCAAGGACTTTCTGGAGAAGACAGCGGGGACTGGCCATGTTCCCGGGAAGGAAGGAGATGGGGGGTTGAGGGTGAGATAGGGAGCCAGGGTGTGTGCTCCAGGAGTCCCCCGGGGGCGTGCATCTTGTAGAATTGCCTCCCTCAGGAAGGCCAAGACTTCTCCCAGGGCGACCTGTGCTCCTTGGGCCAGCCAGCAAAAGAGGAGATGCCCCTGGGCCCAGCTTGTTGATTTGCTGTCTTGTCAACCTCCTGTAGGGATTCCCAGCCCTGCCCTGGCCTTGTCTCAGCCTCAGTTTACCCTTGCTCTAAGATGGTTCGGGCAGTGAGTCGAACGGCTCTGTGGTGTCTGAAGGTGAGACTAGGGTTTGCAGCAGCAGGAGGGGGCAGACCCTGCAAATCAGAAGTCAGACTGGGCCAGCTGAGCAGCAGGGAGGGAATCCCTGAAGGCCCTGGGGACTGGCAGGGCCAGGCAGCCAGCTTGGCCCAGGAGCCACAGCCAGAGCGCCTCCTGCCTTTCCTAGGCATAGCTCATCTCCTCAGTCCTCCTGGTCCCCTAGGCTCATGCCCCCTGGGCCCCTGGGCCACCTTAGTGGGGCTGAGTACCCTCAGTAGTCAGAGCGGGAGCCCCATTCCCCTACAGAGGAGGAAGCTGGGTGGTGAGCGGATCCCACAGTCGGGACCGCAACCCTGCCTGCCACCCGAGGGTCATCCTGCTGCTCTTTGGCTTCTTCCCCGAGCTGGGAAGAGTGGATCTGTGACTTGGCCCCTCTCCTCCTTCCCTTACCTGCCCCAGCTCCACGCCCTTCTTACTCCTGCTCTCTGCCTTAACTTCTCCTCTTCCCACTCCTGACCCAGGCCCGGGAAGTTCAAGTGTGACCCGGTGCCAGGGAGGGGAAGTGTGCTGAGCTGCCCCTGGAGCCATGGTCTGTCGGATTCTGTGGGAGCCGGGGGACGGCTCTGGAGGGAAGCACATGTGTACTTGTTCATGCAGCTTTCTCCAAAGCACATCTGGGACACTAGTTGATGGGACATTCACAGCCACAACCTGGAAAGAGTCGGTGGCCAAGTATTGTGGGAAATAAAACAGATCTGCAACTGGCAGGATTTGGCAGAACCTTTAATATGCTAATGTGCATTGCCAATTTGCAAGAAGGGAGCAAAGCATCCAGCATTTCCCAGACTTCTTAGGCCAAGCTTCTAACCCCTCCTCTCCACCCCCACCCCCCAGCAAGCACTTCAAGCTGCAGAGTGCACTTTAGAAGCACGGTTTTCTTTGAAAGGGTCAGGGCTGGGGAAGAGTGTCCCTCACGTAACCTGTGGGTGAGTCGGGGGAGATGAAGTGTGGTCATAGCCTCCCTCTGGGCAGGACAGCTATGGGAACCAGAAAGAACCTGCAGAATCTTATTTATTTGGAATTTCTGCTTTCCTGGGAGATGGAAGGACTAAGGACTTCTCCTGGCTGTTTGGTTTGATTTCAGTTTTGGTTTTGCTTGTTTTCAATAAATCCCAGGGCCTCTGGGGCCCACCGGCAGTTCTGGGCTCCCTCCGCAGGACCTGGAGCCCACTGGCCCTAGCTTTGCGCCAGCCTCAGAGGTGGGGCCAGAGGTTGAGCCAAGGCCACCTTGAAGGACGGCTCTCAGAATGGATGGGAGGGAGTGAGGCTGAAGGTGAAGGGAGGGATGCAAACAAGGCCTGAATGAGAAGGTGCCTTCCTGGAAACACTGAGGCTGCCACAGGAGCCGACCCCCACTGTGGCAAGGGAGACACGAGGGCTTCAGGCCACACGGACACGGGTGGTGGCCGATCCCATGCCCTGAGGGTTGGTGGCCCAGCGTGTGTAGACACCAGCATCCCCAGCCTGGGCTTCTTCCACGTGTAGGGTACTCTCTGCCTCTGGCTGCACTTGACCCTGCTGGAGGACCACAGCCCTCTCGCTGATGGACAGGGCCTGGCCCAGCCATAGGGGACAGAAAGTAACTGTCATCAGGTGCCATCTCAGACTTGCACCCCAGCAGACAGGTTAGAGGCTCTGTGCATCCTTGTAGGGAGAGGGAAATGACTTGCTCAGGGTCCTACCTCGGCCTGGTACCAGAGCAGCTTAAAGGCCAGGTTCTTTGTGAAAACCTTTAAGCTTCTCAAGTCCCTGGAGAGAGGCTGGGATCCTCTCCACCGCCCAAAGAACGTTCTGGAGCTGACAGCCTGGACCAGCATTTTCTGATGTGGGGTTGGGGACCCCCTGGTTCTGTAAGGATATCGAGAGGGGCTGCCTCTCCCAGTGGGGTGATGGGGATTCCATTCTCAAAAATGCTTGGCAACACGGAGGGGAGACAGGGAAACTGACCCCAGATTCCCTCGCGTGTGCACGTGTCTTTGGAAACTCCAAGCAGGGCCGGTGCCGTGGCTCACTAGGCTAATCCTCCGCTTTGCGGCGCCGGCACACCGGGTTCTAGTCCCGGTCGGGGCGCCGGATTCTGTCCCGGTTGCCCCTCTTCCAGGCCAGCTCTCTGCTGTGGCCAGGGAAGGCAGTGGAGGATGGCCCAAGTGCTTGGGCCCTGCACCCCATGGGCGACCAGGAGAAGCACCTGGCTCCTGCCTTCGGATCAGCGCAGTGTGCCGGCCGCAGCGCGCCGGCCGCGGTGGCCATTGGAGGGTGAACCAACAGAAAAGGAAGACCTTTCTCTCTGTCTCTCTCTCTCACTGTCCACTCTGCCTGTCAAAAAAAAAAAAAAAAAGAAAAAAGAAACTCCAAGCAGGTGGTGGCTCTGAGAGGCAGTGTTTCACTGCGTGCACGTTTCTGGGCAGTGGGCAGGGTGGGAGGGAACTTGCTGGGATTCTGCCGTCCCAAGGAACACGGCTGGGGAGACGCTGGCAGAGCAAAGCATTCACTTCCCCTTCTTGGGTCCCAGTTTGCTCTTCTGAGCAGGAGGATCCCTCTCTATCTCCTGCGGTTTCTGTGGGGCTCACCTTGACCGAGTCGGGTGACTCCAGCTCTCAGCCCATGCAGGAAACGCAGACCTAACCCCCAGGCAGTCAGTGGTCTGCTCACACCGCCCCAGTCAAGGGGCAGCAGAGCACCCTGGCTGGTCCCCTCGGCCTCCCTCTGAGGGCTGCGGAAAGTGTGATCTTAGCAACAAGGCGCAGCCTGCCGAGCACCTCGTTTCTTCCTCCTGTACTTTCCTTACGTGGCCTGGCACTCAACACCAGCTGCTCGTGGCTCTCTCGGCCCTGCCCTTTCCCTTCCAGCGTACATACGGTCAGCTCACAGCTCAGACATCCTCGGTGGTTCCCAGGAGCCTGGGACGTGAGGCCTCAATTCCTCAGCCTTACCTCACCCTTCCTGTGCCTTCTCAGGAGGCAGAAGTGTGGACAGGTAGGCCTCTGGGTCTTGTGTGGGGGACACGCTCACCCTTGCTCTTGGTCCTGCTGCCATGAACCTGGAGGCCTTCCACTCCCTGAAACCCACCCTCCAAGGAGCATATCAGATTCTAGCGGCCCTTTCAAGGCCTTCTCAGGTCCTCAGTGTCGGTAGGATACTGTTTGGCACAGCTGTTCTCCAGATGTTTGACGTGGATGCAATTAAGTTCTGGAAGAGGAAGGAATACCACCACAACACCGTGAGAAAGTCTGGGCCCACAGCTGCAGCCCCAGAAACAGTTGCTAATACATTTGGTCCATTTCCTGACACCCAGCCACAGGGCCTTGCACTTGCTCAAGCCCCATCTTTTTGTGCTTGGGCTCAGTCTGGTCTCAGCTTAAACGTCCCCTAGGAGTTGATGGCCTCACTCCCCATTAAATGGATCCTGTCTGTTGCCCTGTCTTGTTCTCATTGTAGCACTTGGCCACCCCTCCATGGTCGTGTTTGTGGTTCCCACTTCTTCCCTGCTTATGCAGTCACCTTGCAGATAGAGGAAGCTGTTTCTCGTTTTGACTCATCTTTGTGGCCTTAGTACCTAGGACAGCGTCTGGCGTGTGGTGGGAGCTCCGTACTTACTGTTGGATAAGTTAACGTTCTTGTATAGTAAGCTGAGAAGTAGCTCTGTTTGACAAAGGAGGAAATAGAAGCCTGGAAAAGAGAAGTGACTTGGCCCCAGAAGCAGTGTTAGAGTTGGGGCTAGCATCCAGGCTCATCACACTCTGGGTCCAGCTGTGGCTCCAGTCTGCCATAGTCCTCATAGGCCCTCCTCGGAATCCCTCATTCCCACCTCCCTGTGCCAGGGCAGCCACCCCTTACCTTCTGCCCTGGATACTCCCATGTGAAGTCTGCGGCGATATCTGGCTCACCCACAACTGTGCAGTTCCCACTGAAGTTCTCCCCTAGCTGGACTACTGTTGTGGATGCTTGGGTTGTGGGTTTGGGGGAAGAAGATGGGTCTGCCATGGATAAGACGGGGAGAAGATGGGGACAGATGTGTTGACCTGATTGTTAGACTGGTTGGAGTGATAGGTAGATGGATGAAGGGAAGGATTGGGTAGAATGGTTACATTGAGAGAGGACAAGTTGAGGTAGCAGAACTGGTCAAGGATATGTGGTTATGCTAATGAGTTTAAATAATTCACGGAGGGACAGATGGATGAGTGAATGGAATAGTGTGACTTGATTGAGAATTGGTGGATAAAGAGACCAAAAGATGCAGTTGAGCCCCATGTCTGATTGGCTAGTTGGTTGGATAATTGGTTGGCTACATGGAGTGTTGTTGAAAGCTGATTTGTATTAAGGTGCTTCAAACAACCCCAGCCCTCACACCCGAGGGTCCTCAAGAGTTCTCTCTCCCCACATCCGCCTCTTCCATGCCCACTCAGAGCCCAAGGCCCATGCGCAGTTGATGTCGATCAGCATGCACTTGGTAGAGGCTTGTCTCCTGCTCCTCGGCTGGCCCAATGGGAAAGAGCAGGGAGGCTCGGGGGCGGTGGATGGTGAAGCCTTCCTTCACCTCCGAGGAGATGTTGGTCCCATCCACCGGGACTTCCTCCCGGGGAAACTCCTGGTGCATTGTCACCTGAGCCAGGGGAAGCAGGGCTGGCTGATGGGTGCACAACTGAACCCCACCTCCTAGTAATTCTCTGTAGGGACAAAGAGCTCCTCTGGGTCTGGGAACAAGGGAGAGATAAATAAGCCCGGGACAGAGATTTGTTGCTTCCCGAAACCATCCAGGAGCAAGAGGGCCCTCCAGGGAATTTGAAAGCACGCTCTGCCTGCCTCCACATTCTCTTCTAAGGGATCCTGGACTGAGGGTGCTGGAGACAAACCTACTCGCCCCAGCTCTGCCTTTGGGTTCCTCCACGTCTTAAATCTCTATCTCTAGTCTTCACTGTGCTCAGTGATGGATTCAGACTGGTCTCAAAGAGCTCTTCGATGCAAAAAGCATTCCAGGAAACAGTGAACCTGAAGTCTGGATTTCTGGTTCGATTCCCAGCCCTGCCACCTATTAGCCATGGGATCTTAAGCCACTCGCTTTCTTCCTTGAGCCTTGGCTCTTCTCATATGTCAACTGGGAGCCATAATCACATTCTGGCCTACCTTGCAGAGTTGATGAGAAGCAAATGAGATATTGGATACAAGGCATCAGGCCCAAGGGAGGCAAACATTCATCAGACTCTTTCAAGGCACTTTTAACAACACAATGTTGGGTCAGATTCTTGGGTGTGCGATGGTGCAGTAAGCAGGAATTACCTGGAGACCAGCTTTCTAGAGCGGTGCTTCCCGATAGAACTTTGTGTGACAATGGAAATGTTCGGTATCTGTGTTGCCCAACGTGGAGTCACTATCCACATGTGACTGTTCGGCATTTGAAATACAATGAAGGCAACTGAGGGACTAAATTTTTTTTTTTTAATTTAAACAGCCTGTTTAATGGCTTCTGTATTTGGGTGACGGTGACATGAATCTAAAATTAGGCAAATGCAATGGTTCTTAATTTTGGCTGCCCATTTGCCCTCTTGGAGTGCTTTTATTTATTTATTTATTTTTTAAAAGCTTATTTGAAAGGCAGAGTTGCAGAGAGAAGGAAAGATAGAGAGAGACCTCCCATCCACTGGTTCACTCCCCAAATGGCCACAATGGCCAGGGGGAGGCCAGGCCAAAGGCAGGAGCCAGGAGCTTCATCCTGGTCTCCCATGTGAATGCAGGGACCCAAGCATTTGGGCCATCTGCTGCTGCTTTCCCAGGTGCATTATCGGGGGGCTAGATCAGGAGAAGAAAAGCTGGGACTTGAACCTGCGCCCATATGGAATGCTGGTCCTTTGGAGTGCTGTTAAAATGACCAATTCCTGGGCACTACCCCAAGAGCAAATAAATCAATCACGAGCTGCCTTGGTGTAGAGCAATGAGGGTGGGTATCTGCAGTGCCCCTACTGTGCGGCCAGAACTGGGAAGTGCTGGTTGCTTACTCCCAAATCTGCCTGGAGATTGGATTGCCTGAAGGACTTGTTGGCATTACAGGTTTCCAGACTCCATCCGCTTGTATTAGGAGGGGGGCCCAGGAATCTGTTTTTAACAGTCTCCCAGGTGATGCGGCCATCAATCATGATCATGAACCTCTAGAGCCAGTGATGACTGCCACTGTGGTTGGATGTGAGTGACATTGCTGGCTCCAGACATGTGTTCCTCCCTTGGCCAAAGTCCAGCTCTGTGGCTGCTCAGTTCGCCATGGAACTAGCCAGAGAATCTCATGAATGTCACAAGGATCTGAAAGACTAAGCCGGCACCGCGGCTTAACAAGCTAATCCTCTGCCTAGCGGCGCCGGCACACTGGGTTCTAATCCCGGTCGGGGCGCCGGATTCTGTCCCGGTTGCCTCTCTTCCAGGCCAGCTCTCTGCTGTGGCCCGGGAGTGCAGTGGAGGATGGCCCAAGTGCTTGGGCCCTGCACCCCATGGGAGACCAGGAGAAGCACCTGGCTCCTGGCTTCGGATCACCGCAGTGCGCCGGCCGCAGCATGCCGGCCGCAGCAGCCATTGGAGGGTGAACCAACGGCAAAGGAAGACCTTTCTCTCTCTCCTCTCTCTCTCTCACTGTCCACTCTGCCTGGAAAAAAAAAAAAAAAAAAAAGACTGGCTAGTGTGCTCTCCTTGTTCTACAGATGGGTTTGAGGGGAAGCCAGGGCACCTGGAAAGAAGACGAAGGTCTTGCCCTGGTGGTCCTGGCCCTCCATGCGCTGGCTGTTCCAGCAGTGGTGAGCCCAGCCGGCTTATTCCCCCCTGTGTCTGCATTGGTGGAGTTCACCGCCAACAGCTGTCAGTGCTAGCTGGAGTGCTTGATTCTGGAAGACAGTGGGCGGGGACAGGGCAGGAGGTGGGGACAGCCCCAGACACCTACTGGGCAGCATGTGGTCTGTGGACAGTCCTTCTTCCTCACCCGCCCACCTTCCTTTGCCCGATGGAGCTGTTAGGATTTGCATTGGCCCCAGCCGCAGCTTCTGATTGGCTCACCTAAACCCACCGGCCTCAGGCACAACTTTTAATTGGTCCATCTCCTCCCCAGTGACTGCTGACACTCTGCAAATAGAGTCCCCTCGCTCTGCTCTGCCCGCGTTGGCACCTTCCCTGGTTCCCTTTATTTGGGCCAGTAGTGTTCTCCAAGCATCTCGCGGAGGAAGGCAGAGACGCAGGAAAACCCATTTAAAGAGGCTGAAGTGAGAGAGGATAGACATCCCGCTCCAGCCTCTGGCTGGTTTTCTGCTGGCATGAAGGGGTCAGCTTGTTTGGCTTCCCTACGACGGCGTCCCTGGCAGAAGGGTGATCTGACATCCAAGCACAGGCAGGTCAGACAGCTCTTTCTACTTGTCTCCCTGCAAGCAGTGTTTGCCCCCTCCTCCCCTGAGACACCCTTGCCCTCCTCCTCCAGGTAGGCAGGCACCCTCCCGCGGACGCCTTCCCCGGCAGGCACAGCTCCAAGGGCTCCCCAGCCTGCAGGCTCCAAGAGTCCCCTACCTTCTGAAACTGGCCCTTCCCTAACACCTGGGTCAGAACGGAGCAGGACGAAGGGCTGGGGGCTGCAGGGACTGCAGCCTCAGTGGGGTGTTTGCCTCAAGGCCCCTCTTTCTGAGCTTTGGAATTCTGCCACGCTCCTGGGTTCCAGCTGCAGAGAGGCCAGGGTGGGTCTGGGGTCACCAGCCTTCACCTTGAACTCTGTCCTGTCTTCACTTGAGCTGTGGAGGCAGCTTGAGTTCAGTCACCTTTCACATTTAGTACACTACACAAGGAATTCTTGGAGAAAAATTAGAAAAAAACAGACAAACCAAGAGGTAGGATTGCGTTTTCCCCAAAATGTAGCCACTGTTCTCTCATTTTGAAATGTATTTTCTAAGGCTTCCAAATGCAAGTACTGTCAATATTTTTGTTAAAAAGTAAAATGTAACAATATACATATTTTTAATAATCTGCATTTTCACTTAGGAATGTGTTGTGATTACGTTTCCATATCAGTGAACATTTGTGCACCAACATTTTGAATGACTTCCATAGTTTTTGTTTTTGTTTTTTTTAAGATTTATTTGAAAGGCAGAATTAAAGAGAGGCAGAGAGAGAGAGGTCTTCCATCCACTGGTTCACTCCCCAGATGGCCACAACAGCCAGAGCTGTGCCAATCCAAAGCCAAGAGCCAGGAGCTTCCTGTAGGTCTCCCACACAGATACAGGGGCCCAAGGACTTGGGCCATCCTGCACTGCCGTCCCAGACCATAACAGAGATCTGGATTGGAAGTAGAGTGGCCAGGACTTGAACAGGCACCCATTTGGGATGTCAGCACTGCAGGCAGCAGCTTCACCCACTATGCCACAGTGCCGGCCCCTTGCATGGTGTTTTATGACAAGAATGTACCATGAGTTACTTCCTTCCTGTTGAATATTTAGGTTGGTTCACATTCTTAGCCAAAACACACAGTTGTGGAATAAACACGCACCTTTAAATAGACTGCATCCTTAGAAGGAGAGCTGGGGCTGTTCTGCAGAGGGGACCTTACACACGTGTTATCCAAGCTTCCAGTGATATTTCAAAACCACCTAGAACATACTCCAAAGCAAGTCAGTGAACTTGAGTTTAGATTCTCCAGCGACAGGGAACTCAGTGCTTCGCTACATCAAAGCTACTGCTACCAGCGATGGAACTTGCACTGTAGCCCCTTTATATCCATTCCCCTATCTCAACCTCTTAATACTGCACAGTAAGAATTATTCTGATTTTACCTGCGTGGAGGCGGAGAGTGACAGGCGCTAGCCTTGCCAAGGTGCTGGCCCAGTGATTCAGACACCTGTCACGCAAAGAACGCGGGATGCCAGCGCCAAAGGCAAGGATTAGCCTATTGAGCCGCGGCGCCGGCAAACAGGATATTTTTTAAAAACTCAAATATAAAGCCAATGCCTCTAAAGTCCAGTGTTTGTGGCCAGGAGCAGAGCCAAGCGAGGAGGAAGGCAGAGTGGGAGAGGAGCTAGGAGCCCCCTCTGCTCGTTTTGATGGCTTGACTGTTCTAATTGCCAGGCGGCTGTCAGGAGGAAGTCTCTGGAGTCCGGTCACTCTCCTGCCTGCGTCTGGAGTTGACATCTGACCAAGGGCTGGATTAGAGGGGCTCCCAGAGCTGGGTCTGTGCTGGCTGGATTCAGGCAGGGCCCACCGCAAGCCCTGACTGAAGCGTGGCTGTAAATACACCTTCCTCAGCAGAGGGCCCCGCTTCTGGGACCGCATGGCTGCCGGGCTGTCCGATGCCTACAGCTTTGGAGCTCCTGGGCTTGTGAAGTCAGCTCGGCCGACTTCCAGGAGGCCCCGAGCGTCCTGCGGTTCAGTTCTCACAAAGCCCCACGGGAGCCTTCCCTGAGGGTCAGGTCAGTTATGTGGTTTGCCCAAGGTCACCAGATCAGATGCATCCTGTCTGACACTACCTGTCCAGGTCTCAGTTTTCCCATCTGTAAGATGAAGAGATTGAACTAAACCAGAGACTTTCAAGTTTAAAAACCAAACCAGTCAAGAGATGGATTATAGAAAGCAGAACCCTTCCTTGAAATACTGAAAAGCCAGTGTTAGAAAAGAAATGAGGAGCAGGCATTTGAGACATCTGGATCCCACTTGGGAGTGCCAGCTGCAGTCCCGGCTGCTCCACTTCTGATCCAGCTTCCTGCCAGTGCACACCCTGGGAAGCAGCAGGCGATGGCTCAGCTACTTGGGTCCCTGCTACCAAGTGGAGACCCAGATGGAGTTCCAGGTTCCCAGCTTTGGTGAGTGGACCAGGAGATGGAAGATTCTCTCTCTCTCTCTCTCTCTCTTTGTGTCACTCTGCCTTTCAAATAAATAAATAAATATTTTTTTCTTTTTTTTATATATATATATTTTTAAATTTTTGACAGGCAGAGTGGACAGTGAGAGAGAGAGACAGAGAGAGAAAGGTCTTCCTTTGCCGTTGGTTCACCCTCCAATGGCCGCCGCTGCAGCCTGCGCACCGCCCTGATCCGATGGCAGGAGCCAGGATCCAGGTGCTTTTCCTGGTCTCCCATGTGGTGCAGGGCCCAAGCACCTGGGCCATCCTCCACTGCACTCCCTGGCCATAGCAGAGAGCTGGCCTGGAAGAGGGGCAACCGGGACAGAATCCGGCACCCCAACCGGGACTAGAACCCGGTGTGCCGGCGCCGCAAGGTGGAGGATTAGCCTATTGAGCCACGGCGCCGGCTTTAAATAAATATTTTTTAAAAGAAGAAGAAATGATAATGTTGTGGTTGAAGAAGGCTGAGGCTGGAGAAGTCCCCCCCACCCAGATTCTCAATCACCATCCCCCTCCCTCCCTGCCACCCACCTCCAGGCCCCCAGCACCTCCTAAAGCAGGCAGAAGGCAGTCGAATTGCGCAAAATGTCATTTTTTAAACTGTGAGCTCTAGGGGCTTCTCGCTGCTCTGAGATCCCCTCATCTCCAGTGTCCCCCTTCACCACCTCCTTTCCCTTCACCTGCCAAGGAGAAGTGGCCAGCCTTTTGCTGAACTGCTGCTTTCTAACCAGGAAGAGACCTCGCATCCCTTCCGTGTGAGGCTCCCTAAGCAGTGCCTGACAGCACCAAGTGGGCAGACGGTGTCCGAGTGGGGACACCTAAGACAGCCATCTTATTCAGAGCTTCCACTGTCAAGTTCTGGGCTACAAATCTTTCAGGCCCTGCCCCAGAGCAGCCGTAAAAGTATTCGTCTTTGTAAGCATAAAGCTGTTGGGAGTCAAAGAGCCTAGAGGTAAACACTTGTTCTTAGGATTATGTAATCTTAGAATAGCTGCAGGGGGCTTAAAATTAAAATAGTATTGCTGGCTCTTATCAAATACATATGTCCTAGGGTCTAGGTTAAACATACACACACATACATATATAAAATCATTTAAAACCACCGTATAATTTCAGGATTATTGTTATCCCATCTAACTCCCTCCCACATAAATTGAGTCTTACAAACTTAGTCTCATCAAATCTTGTCAGTGAATGGTGGGGGCAGGATTGGTTCTATCCAATTCCAAAGTTCCACGCCCTCTGAACCACAACATGAGTCCCAGAAGGCTGGACTTATATCCTAGCCTCTGACTTCCAGCTCACAGAGCCCTTTTAGGTCTGCAAAAGGCTTAGAAGTGCAGGGGCCACCCTTTGGCTGTCCAGAGAGGAGCCAGCCCAAGCGGCACAGGCATGCGTGGGGCTGAACTTGGAGCTTAGCCTCCTGACGCGGGGTTCCAGTGCTCATCACCCTTCCCCAGCCTATCAAGATGGAGCTCCTGGGCAAGGCAGACACACGGGGTCCCAGGACATCCCAGGGGAGTGAAAAGATTCATGGGGATGGGAGATGTTCATACCCGAGATGACAGCAGCGAGCAGGCAACAGGCCAGGAAGCAGAGGGCTCTGGGGTCCACGGTGGAGCCATTGGGAGCTGATGGTGAGGATGATGTGGCCCCGCAGAGTGCAGGGGAGAGGCTGCTGGGCTGGTAGGGCTATGAGCAAGGAAGTGGCCGGGGACCCTGGCATGGGGGGCAGGGGCTGGTTTCAAAGGCTTCTCCAGGGCTCCAAATAAAATTCCGGTCTCTGGATTCCCCCTGCCAAGGTCAATGGAGCTATTCAGAGCCCTGATCGGGAAAAAAACACTCCTAGAACCAGGAGCAGAGGGTCCCCAAGGGCAGCCAGGCAGGGCTGGGAGGCAGCCAGAGGGGAGCACAGATGGCAGGGGGGTTTGAGAGGCAGGAATATTTGAGGACAAAACAAGTGACTGTGACTAGGAGCAAGGTGGCCTTGAACCAAGGACTTACAGCTTAAACTTGAATTCGTTTCAAGTTTTGAGGGAGTGATGCTGTCTTGAAATCCCAGAAAGAGGATCTCACAGCACTGAATCTTTTCTTATTTTTAAGATTTGTTTATTTATTTAAAGGACAGAATTAGAGAGAGAAAGGGGCGCAGGGAGAGAAATCAGTCTTCCACCTTCTGGTTCACTCCTCAAATGGCTACAATAGCCAGAGTGGAGCCAGGAGCCAGGAGCTTCTTCTGGGTCTCCATGTGTGTGCAGGAGCCCAGATACTTGGGCCATCTTCCACTGCTTTCCCAAGCACATTAGCAGGATTGGAAGTGGAGCAGCCGGGACTTGAACCAGCGCCCATATGGAATGCGGGCGCTGCAGGCCGTGGCTTAACCCACTCCACCACAGCACCAGCCCCAGGGCACTGAATCTTAATCTCACAGAATATTAAAACCAGCCTGGTGAGCAGAGTCTGAGTGTGGGAGACACGGAACCTCTGCATGGAGAGCGAAGGGAACCGTAAGACACAACTTCCCTGCCGGCCAGAAGCAAACCTGAGCTCAAGGTCAGAACCAGCCAGAACGAGCTCTCACCCCTTATGAATAGGTTAAAGCCTTATCCATTTAGTGAACAATAGCAAAGCTCCTATGTATCTGCTCATTATTACCACCTTGTTGCTGCTGGATGGTTTATATCACTGTATCAGTGCATACCAACAGCAGTCTCGGGAGCAGGTACCTTTGTAATTCTCATGTATTACAACTCAGAAAGCAGAAACTCAGACAAAAAATAGGTCAGCGGTTCATGGTCACTTGGCCAGGGTGTGGCGCATCCAGAACCCCAGGGCCTTTTTGTTTGTTTGCTTTTTAGTTTGCGACTGTGCCGTAAGACGCTCTGTTCCCTGGCTTTTTCTGATGACAGCAGTCTCCCAGGGACCCCACCCGACCCTTCCAGAACTTTCCCCGTGGAGCTCTGCCTGGGAGATTGGTGAGATCCACACCCACCCTCAGAGAAGCCTCTGAGACCCTACACGTGCTGTATAAATGGAAGCTGTGAGTTTGCTTATGGGACCCAGAGGACAGCCTGGGGTCATGAAACAGTCTGGGGTTAGGAGTCAGAAAAGCCCAGTTCCAGCCAGAGTTCAGAGACCGAATGGCTCTGTCACTGGGGCAAGTCCCAGAGGCTCCCAGGCTCAGGCCTCACGTCACTTAGCCAGGACGATGGGGTCCGTTCTGTCTGCTGTGCAGTGACCTTGGTTGCCACCATGTTTCCTGGACAGCGGAAAACAGCCATGCACTGCATAACCATGGTTTAGTCAGCAGTGGGACACAGATGCGAGTCTGACGGTGGTCCCTATCCCCTAGTGACGCTGCGGCTGCTGTCGCCTCAGCAGAGGGCGGCACTCACTTGTCTGGGGTGACGCTCACGGGAGCGAGCCCGCTGCACTGCCTGCGGCTCATATAGAGGTATGGCACGTGCACTTACGCGCCGTGTTGAAGGTCGTGTATTGACTGTACCGCCCCGTTCATCGCTGAAGTGTGCTCTTCCTTCTTACAAAGCTAGGCTACTGTGTAACAGGTGCCTCCTTAGGCCAGCAGCCGTCTTACACATCCCCTTTCTCTCTCAATTGTGTTGTTTTCTTGCGCTGATTTAACCGCATGTTGTTTTGGACATCACGGCCCCCAAGCGTACAAGAAAGCCACTGCTGATGCTGGCAGGAAGAAGTCTTACTGAGCGATTGACCAAAAACACGGTGCAGAGTGAGGAAGGACCACGAGGGTGGGAAGTTGGGGACGGCACGCCCCGTCCCACTGAAGCCACGATCTTGACCAACAAGAACAAGGCGACAAAAGGCGCTTAGTTTCATTGCTTTCTGGCAATGAAACTAAGAAACGTTTGAGAAGGGCCTCAATGGAGAAACTTCTTTTTTTTTTTAACTTTTATTTAATGAATATAAATTTACAAAGTACAGCTTATGGATTACAATGGCTTCCCCCCCATAACGTCCCTCCCACCCGCAACCCTCCCCTTTCCCACTCCCTCTCCCCTTCCATTCACATCAAGATTCATTTTTGATTCTCTTTATATACAGAAGATCAGTTTAGCATACATTAAGTAAAGATTTCAACAGTTTGCTCCCACACAGAAACATAAAGTGAAAAATAATAGATGATTTTTTAAATGATGATGAAATCAGATCAGACCTATTGTCATGTTTAATCCCAGTGAGAGTCAAGTTGGGAATTGATAATTTCTTCTTCTTCTTCTTCTTTTTTTTTTAAATCTTTACTTAATGTATACTAAACTGATCTTCGATGGAGAAACTTCTAATGACCTGGATTGAAGACAGACGCAGGAATGTCTCATGCTCCACCATGATGCTCACGGCCAAAGCAGGGAGTTTGTTGGTGACAGTGAAAGAAAGGGCTGGGGCTGGCATTGTGGCGCAATGGGTTGATGCCCTGGCCTGAAGCGCCAGCATCCCATATGGGCGCCGGTTCTAGTCCCAGCTGCTCCTCTTCCAATCCACCTCTCTGCTGTGGCCTGGGAAAGCAGTGGAGGACGGCCCAGGTCCTTGGGCCTCTGCACCCGTGTGGGAGACCCGGAAGAAGTTCTTGGCTCCTGGCTTCGAATCGGCACAGCTCCGGCTGTTGCAGCCATCTGGGGAGTGAACTATCAGACGGAAGACTTTTCTCTCTCTGCCTCTCCTCTCTCTGTGTAACTCTGACTTTCAAATAAATAAATAAATCTTTAAAAAAAAAAGAAAGAAAGAAAGGACTGGGCCTGACCTCGAAGCTGAATTTCCTGCTAGCTCTGGGTGGCTTCAACCATTCAAGTGCCACGTGCACCACACAGCCTGAAAGCCAGCAGCAAGTCTGCGTGCAGAGGGAAATGGCTCGCAACAGCGCGTCGTCAGTCCGCGGGGCCTTGCCATCCTGGAAAGCACCTTCATCCCCAGGGATGCCAGGTCCCAAGGTGTGAAAGGCAGGATGACAGCCTCGCTTGAGGGCAGCGGTGCAGGCTACAAACGGAAACCCTTTGTGATGTGGCACAGAGATTGGCCCATGCAGCGACGTCACACACGTCCAAAGTTGAAACCGCCCTTGCACTACAGGAGCAGCATGAGGTCACAGGCCACCCAGCTCCTCTTCCACGACGCCCTCCAGAATCGCTCTGCCGGTGAAATGGAGAAGCCCCACTTGAACTCACGCACATGTCCAGCTGTGACTGACCCCTCCTACTCTGCATAGCTTCATGCCTGTATCCAGCGCCAGCCCTCCACACACCGCCTCCTTGGTCCAACCATGGGCTCGAGGAGTTCCACTGGCTCCTGAGGCCGAGTACCTGACGAAGACCTTGGCCCAGGCTGTTGCTGCAAATGAGGAAGACACTGGTGCCATTCTGGAGGCATCAAGGGCCGTGCTCGGGCTGGGGGAATGTGTGAATGGCACCCGGACGAAGACACTCGGGAGATTCAGCTGCGGCTTCAAAGGGCTTGCTGAGGGTGCGGGTGCAAAACTTGGGAGGGCTGTGGGGAGATGGCACCTTGAGCGTGGAGGTGGGTGAGGACGGCACTGATGCGCTCCAAGAGGTGGCGCCCGAGGAATCGATGAGTGAGGAGTTGTGGGAACTGGAACAGGAAGGCGTGGCTGAAAAAGACGCAAGAGAAACAGAAACTGCGCAAGAGAAGAGCCCACCCCACCCCCCAGGAAAACTCACAAGGCAGGGGTCAGCAGGAACTTTTGCAGGCCTCAGGGAGCTCCTCAAAAAGTTTGGAAACTTAGGGGTGGGCTTTGGGGCCGCCCTTAAGACACCGCTTGAGTGTCTTCATACCGCCGGTGTCTGGGTTCAAGTCTCCGCTCACTTCCAATCCAGGGTCCTGCTAATCGCACACCTGGGAGGCAGCAGGTGATGGCTCAAGTGATTGACAGCCACCTACCTGAGACACCCACTAGGAAATCTGGACCCCCGGCTTCGGCCTGGCCCAGTTGTGGCTGTTGCGGGTATTTGGGGTGTGAACTAGCAGGAGGAAGATCTCTCTCTCTCTCTCTCTCTCTCTCTCTCTCTCTGTCACTTGCCATTCAGATAAATGTAAGTAATTTTTTTATAGTTTGAAAGTGCAGACCTCAACACGAACACAGAAGGATGTTCATGGTGCTTTATCTGCTAATGAGCAAATCTACGGTGAAGAGAAGCAAACCAAACAATACTGCTCTGTGGTCTTGCCTGTGGTATTGGGTACTGTGCGTGCTGCACAGGTTTGTACCCTGGGAACAATGGGACATGGCGTGTGACAGGCTGAGGCGTCTGGGTTTGTGCAGATGCACTCCCTTATGCTCACATAGTAACAGAATCACTAGCAACGCATTTCTCAAACCATCCCCTTCATTACTGCATACCCAGTGATTCTAAGATTCAGGGGCTGCCGGCGCCACGGCTCACTAGGCTAATCCTCCGCCTTGCGGCGCCGGCACACCGGGTTCTAGTCCCGGTCGGGGCACCAGATTCTGTCCTGGTTGCCCCTCTTCCAGGCCAGCCCTCTGCTGTGGCCAGGGAGTGCAGTGGAGGATGGCCCAAGTGCTTGGGCCCTGCACCCCATGGGAGACCAGGATAAGCACCTGGCTCCTGCCATCGGATCAGCACGGTGCGCCAGCCGCGGCGGCCATTGGAGGGTGAACCAACGGCATAGGAAGACCTTTCTCTCTGTCTCTCTCTCACTGTCCACTCTGCCTGTCAAAAAAAAAAAAAAAAAAAAAAGATTCAGGGACTATCTCCCTGCATCTCTCCATAGAGGACAGTTGGGCAGTACCCATCAAAAGGCTTAAGAAGATGCACTACTATGTTATCTGGAATCCAAGTTTTAGAAAACAATGTCAAAGCCATGCTGAAAAAAATTAGACAATCTAAATATCCAACCATAGGCAAATAGATAAATTAAATGGAACTTAATGCAGTTATTTAAAATATCTTAGAGAAGACTAATCACATAAAATGTGTTCATAATAAATTTTTAAAAATTATTTATTTGAGAGGCAGAGTGACAGAGAGAGAGCGTCCATCTACTTGCTCACCCCTCAAATGTCCAAAACAGCTCAAGCTAGCCCAGGGTGAAGCCAAGAGCCAGGAACTCCATTTGGATCTCCCATGTGGGTGGCAGGAACCGAAGGTGGGCCATCACCTGCTGCCTCCTGGGCCCATTAGCGGGAAGCTGGGTCAGGAAGGCAGAATAGCTGGACTTGAACCAAGCACTCTGATATGAGAAGGGGTTGTCCCAAGCATCGGCTTAACCCACTGTACTACAATACCGGCCCCTGAATTAAGTTTTGAAAATGACAAAGCAGTACTCACAGTAAGTTCCCATTTTTTTTGTAAATAGGAGTGTGAGTGTGTTGCTATGACTGTTGACATTACTATATAATGAAGGAATGATATGCTAGCAAAGTGTTTTGGTGGCAGAATTACCGCTTTTTTAACTTTTGATGGGCTACATGAACACTTTTTTTTTCATAATAAGGACAGTGACAGAGGTGGTTCTGTGATTTTTTAAGCCTGTGTTTGTCATGCACACTGCTTGTCCACCTCTCCACCCTCTAAGCCACGTTTATTTCAAAAACTGAGGGTTCTTCTGGGGCTGGGACGCCCACAGCAAGAAATAATCTGCTTCATGCCAAGTGGTTAGAAACCCCTCATGTTCTCACAGGCCCTGAGTGGAGTTGTGGAGGAAGGAGGTCTTCCGCGTGGTCACTGAGACGAATCCTTTGGGGCTGCTTCCTCTAGGGAGCAGAGGCAAAGCTCAACTGCACAACTTCTGATGGGGCCCTGCAGACCTGGGACTTGCCAGCAGGTGGCAGCATTTGTCTATGTTTAGCTTCTCGCCGGCCGCTTAGCGCTCTTGAACCCGAGGCGGGAGGCGAGCGGCGAGCGGCTTGGGCGTCCCAGTCCGTTGTCCAAGGCCTGAGTCGTGGTATCACACACAGCACCTCCCTTACACACACTTATGCATGCGCCACTGCATGGGGGAAGGCACCAGGCACAGTGCCAGGAAGATGAAGTCATCTTAATGTTTGTTTTCCTTCAGGGTTTTTTCCCAGGGGCCAGTGAGGCTGTGTGGCACCTGCTTGCCTGCTATTCCACAGCTCTGTGTGGTTCCTTTTTGTGCTTAAAAAAAAAACACACAGTGCTGGGCCCGGAGCAGTCTCTGTATTTCAAGCAATTTTCCTAGGACCGATTCCTGGAAGTGGGACGATCAGCTCCTAGAGGACCAGCAGTGTCTGGACCGCAGCTCTGGAATTAAGACCCGGGCTTTGCCCTCAAGGGGACCTGGGCCACTGGGGCTGACTTTGGGCAAAGATCGTAATTTCTCTGACCTTCGGTTACTTTTACTGCAACTAAAGGGTACAAACAGCTCCTCTGCTTAAACACTAGATCCAGTTCTCTCTCCGAATAGTGCTTTAGTCATTCTCCCCTTTCTCTTATGCATCCCTTTTGCACTGTCTGATCATTGCCATCAGCATACAAGAAAACTGCTTTGCTATCCATCTCTAAAAAAAATCGAGCCCTGTTCTCTTGATACCAAGCCCCCTGCCAGGCTCTGTCCCGTTTGCTTGCTGGCCCTCGAGGCCCCACTCCCGGAACAAGTCACTGAGACTCGGCATCGTAAGTTGGTTCCTAGGGGCCCTTTACCCGCTGTGTTCCATCTGCTCTGCTCTCTGCAGCGATGGAACTGGCAAGGGCAGAGCCTGGGCTCAGTGGTTCCCATGCCTGTGGCCCACATGGGAGGATCTGGGTTCTCGACCCGCCTCCACCTCCTGAGTCCAGCTTCCTGCACTGCAGACCCTGGGAGGCAGTGGTCGTGGGTCAGGGTCCACTCCTATGGGAAATCCAGATGGACTTTCCAGTTCCTGCCTGTTGCAGTCAGTGATCCAGCAGGGTCTCTCTCCCTCTCCCCTCTCCCCTCTGCCCTCTCCCCTCTCCCCTCTCCCCTCTCCCTTCTCCCTCTCTGTCATAAATGCAGAAACATGGACTTTGACGTACCTACATCCAATGACAGCTTATTGGGCCTCGCCCTGCATGACCGAAAAGCAGCCTTTGGCACCACAATCGCGCCGCCTCCTCCACGTGCTTGTATCCCTTGCCTTCCACACACTTCCAAACTCCCATCCCATGGAGCGAATTTTCCCAGTTATGCTTCTCCTCAGCTCCTGATGGAAGTGTCTCAGGTGCGGGCCTCAGTCCCCACCCCTGTCCAGAGGCTCATCTCTCACCCTTAGGACCTGTCTGTCCGAATGCCTAGTTGGCTTCTCCTCTTGAATGCCCAGCAGAACTCCCAGGGGGTAAGGTGGCTCCAGGGACATGAGCCTGTGCGTGTGGGGGGGGCCAAGGGCTAACAGGGCCTCCGTGAGATGGAGCAAGGAGCAGGCTTTGCAAGCAACCAGCGTCTACACATCAAGTCTCACAGATGTCCAGTAACCTGCCTGTGTGGGCCCCAGCCCTCTCCCTGGGGACATTTAGGGGACTCTCACCCGCCCTTCCCCCAGGGCCCTGTGACGCAGTTCTGGGAGGGACTGCACACCCTCAAAGCCCTCCCCTCTGCACTGTTCCAGAAAAGGTGTCCGGGCAGAGAACAAAGGCCCACGCCCAACATGCTTAAGAGCTGCAGTTTGGATGCAGATGGGGCTCGCTGCCCGCCCGGCCTGTCAGGTGCACCCTCCCCATGCTTCCTCTTCATTAAGCTTGGCTCCCTCGCTTCACGTCTGAACTCTTTCTTGTGGGAAGACAAGAAGCCTCTGACCCCCGGTGACGCTAAGCAAACTGGTGAGAACTCCTGGTCCTCTCCCGCTTTCTCCCAAATTATTCTTCCTGCGGCCCTGCTCACCTCCGTCCTTCCAGTGGCTCGGGCCAACATCCTTGCCATCTCTCTGGCTTTTCCTTCTCCTATCACATCCATCGCCCTGGGAAACCACGCCCATCGGGCTTCCCAGCCTCGAGGCACTGCCCGCCACCTGCACTTGCAGCCACCCTCCCCACTTGCCTGGATCCCTGCAGAACAGGGTCACTGCTCTCTGGCACCCTCGTCCTATGCAGTAATGTCAAGTACTGCTAACACGAAAGTCTAAAAAACACGAGTTAGGGGGATACCCTTTCATTAACTACCGGCGCTATCTCTTTACCTTACAACAGTACATAGCTATATTTTGTTTTACCTTACAATAGTACCTTGTATATTTTATTTTACTATACTTATTTGCAGTTGTGTCAAGAGATAACTATTTCTTGGGCTATTTCTACAAGTTGTTAGAATCTTAAGAAAGAACTCAGTATCTTTTTTTTTTTTAATTATTTTGAGACAGAAAGAGCTTGCATCTGTTGGTTCATTTTCCAAATGCCCAGGAGCTGTGAACACACCAGGTCTCCCACAGGGGTGGCAGGGACTCAACCCCCCAAGCCAGCACCTGATGGCTAGAGTATGCTTAGCAGGAGACTGGAATTATGAGTGGAGCATGGTTGAGTCCAGGCACTCTGATACAGAATAATTTTTTAAATTTGTTTTTATTTATTTGGAAGGCAGAGGGGGAGAGATCTTCCATCCATCAGTTTGTTCCCTAAATGCCTACGAAACCCAGGGCTCAGCCAGGCCAAAGCCAGACCATGTGGGTGTCAGGGACCCCGAGTCATCTGCTGCCTCCCAGGGTGGCAGTAGCAGGAGTCTGCATTGGAAGTGGGGCGGGACTCAAACCCAGGCGCTCTGATGTTGGGGGCCGGAGTGTGATCTGCGGCTTAACTGCCAAGGCACAGCATCCGCCCAGGCGTGATTTTAAAAGACCACCCAAGCCCCTTGTGTTGAGGCCGGTGTTTGGCACAGTGGGTGAGATGACCCTGGCGAGTCCTCGTCCCCTAAGAGAGTGCCTGGGGTGCAGCCCTAGGCCTGCTCTTAACTCCAGCTTCCTGCGAATGTGCCCCCGGGAGGCGGCAGGTGAGGCTCAAGGACTTGGCTCTCTGCCACCCACATGGGAGACCCAGATGGAGTCCCAGGCTCCTGGCTTTCGCCTGGCCCAGCCCTGGCTGTTGTCGGCATTTGGAAAGCAAACCAACAGACGGAAGATCAAACTCTTAGTGTCCCCCTCTCTCTGTCTCTTCCTCCTTTTGAATAAAAATAAAGTTGACAATTCAGTGTTAAAAAAAGAAACAGCTTCTTTTTACCAAGTCATATCTAGAATACATAAAGAGCGCTTGCAACTCAACAACAAAAATAGACAAGCAACCCAATTAACAAAGGAGGAAAGGACTTGCATTCTTTTTCTCCAAAGAAGATGTACGAACAGCCAATGCGCTCAGGGAAGATGCCCCTGCATCGTTGGGCAGCAGGAAACCAAAACCACTATGAGATACTCTCGCACAGTGACCAGAACAGCAGCAAACCAGAAATCAAATATGCACGTCGTCAAGGATGTGGAGAAACGAGGACACAGAATGGCGTCTCTACTGTGAAGAGGAGCTCAACAGCTGCTCAAAAGCCAAACACAGACGTAACACGTGACCCCGCAATTCCACGCTTGGATAAAATACACACGAGAACTTCAGAAACAGGCGCTCCAGGAAGTGTCCACAGGACATCGTGGCAGCAGTTTTCATGCTGGCCAGGAAGCCGAGGCGAGCCAAGCGAAGCGTGGTGGAGCCGCACCGGGAGTGTGGCGCTGCCGTGGAAGGGGAGGAAGCTCTGGGACACGTTGCAGCGTGGATGCCCTTCCAAGACACTGCCCCAGATGGAAGACACCAGACACAGAACACGCACAGTGCCTGGTTTTCTGTACGTGCAGTTCAAAGCAGGCAAATCCAGAGAGGCAGCAGGCACAGCGGTGGTTGCCAGGGAAAGCGGGAGTGCCCGTTTCACAGGGGCAGGGTTTTCTTTGGCAGTGATGCAACCTCTTGCTGCAGCCGGCGGTTGCACAACGCTGTGAACGCGCTGAAGTCACGTTCCCCCTTTGCTCGACACCTCGCGTCGGCTCCCCCAAGACAGTCCCTTTGAGGGCCCACAAGCCTTTCCCACCCCTCCTCTCCTGCTCCTCTCCCGTCACTCACTGGGTCCACACCTGCCCACTTGCTCTGCTCTGACACTGAGGTTTTAACTCCTGCTGCTTCTTTGGCCTGAACATTTTTTTTTTTTAAAGATTTATTTATTGGGGACAGCACTGTGACGTGGTAGATTAAGCCTCTTAACAGACAGTCCACATGGGCACCAGTTCGAATCCCGGCTGCTCCACTTCAGATCCAGCTCCCTGCTGATGGCTTGGGAAAGCAGCAGAGGATGGTCCAAGCGCTTCGGTCCCAGCACCCATGTGCAGACCCGGAAGGAGTTCCAGGCACCTGGCTTTGGCCCTGGCCCAGCCCTAGCCATTGCAGCCATTTAGGGAGTGAACCAGTGAATGGAAGATCTGTCTCTCTCTAACTCTGCCTCTTGAATAAATAATAATAAGTCTTTTAAAAAGGAGACCTATTTATTCAGAAAGCAGAGTTACAGAGAGAGGAGGGGAGACAGAGAGAGGCCCGAATGCTCTTTTCACAGATAGCTGTCTCTGCTAACTTCCTCATTCCTCCACATCTTTGCTCAAATCTCGCTGTCTCGGTGACAACTCTGCCCATCTCCACTTCCCCCCATCCCCACCCGACAGAAAACTGCAACTCTGTCACCTGGGGCTCTCGCTCTGCTTTGGCTTCTCGTTGTGCACAGAACTCGTCACCTGCTACCCTGTCAACAACTTGGTGGCATTTTCACCGCATTTTCGCACGGACTTTTGGAAGCCCCTGTGCTGTCCTGTTTGCTTATTCCCCAGCGCAGGAATGCAGACTCCAGGAGGGCAGAGATCTTTGTTTTGTGTGCTGATAACACTCCTAAAATAGCGCCCGGTCCAAAGTAGCTGCTGCATAAATATTTATTAAACGAACAGTGGGAACGAAATGGGACATTTCCAGTAACAGTGCCTGGTGCACAGAACGCTGCTGAGTGGCAGCTACTGCGGTGACACTGGGGGGCCTCCACCCCCATCCTCACTGGCCCCCTCCTGTCCTATCTCTGAAGCTGTGGCTTTAACAGACAGCCGATTGTCACTTAGGACAGGGATTTTTCACTTCTTGGTTCCCCACTGGCGTCTTCTCTCCCGTCTGGCTGGCATCTAACATCTCTCTCTCAGAGGCCGACCTGACACTGGGTCCTCCCATCCGAGCCCCAGCTGGAGATATCGCTGTATCAGTCTCACCATCTGCTCCCCAGAGAGGAAGCCACCCCCCCACGCCTCACTTGCTCACTTCCACTTCCCTGCTCAACCTCTGGCATACAGCAGGTGCTCAATAGCTGTTGGCTGGGGCACCGGAAGGGCAGAGGACACAGCTTCCAGCCAGACCTGCTGTGCACACCTGCTACATCCTTGACACCTAAGGCTGAAGTGTCAGGTCTGAAGGGCTGGGTCAGCTTAAGCAAACTCCATACTGCCTGCAGGCGCCCTTTGCTGTTTTCTCTGTCTGACCACCAGCCTCTGCCCCGTGAGAGCGGGCAGAGGACTTTCTGGAAATTGTCAAGCTTTGACATATAGGGGTTGATTTACCATGTTCTGTTTAACAACGTAGTCTGTACCTGTAAATCAACTTGCAAAAATGATAACAGTGAAATGTTACCCCACTCTACCCCGGTCCTTGGTCCCGTTTATCCCTCCCCTAAATGAGACTGTGTTTTTTTTTTTTTTAAATTTTTTTAATATTTTTGACAGGCAGAGTGGACAGTGAGAGAGAGAGAGACAAGAGAGGTCAGTTTTCCTTTGCCATTGGTTCACCCTCCAATGGCTGCCGTGGCCGGCGCGCTGCGGCTGGCGCACCGCGCTGATCCGAAGGCAGGAGCCAGGTGCTTCTGCTGGTCTCCCATGGGGTGCAGGGCCCAAGTACTTGGGCCATCCTCCACTGCACTCCCTGGCCATAGCAGAGAGCTGGCCTGGAAGAGGGGCAACCGGGACAGAATCCGGCGCCCCGACTGGGACTAGAACCCGGTGTGCCGGCGCCACAAGGCAGAGGATTAGCCTAGTGAGCCGCGGCGCCGGCCGAGATTGTGGTTTTAAAAGCTTTAAAAGACTGACTCTTGGTTCTGCTCCAGTTGAGAGATCTGGAGGTGATAGCTTGCTCTTAGCCACTGGCTAACAAAAATTCCAAATTCTTGGTGTGTGGTGCTTCTCTGTGACTTGCTTCAGGCACAACAGGACACCCATTGGAAGCAGCTTTGGGCATCCCTGTCTTTCAGATAAGCAGACGGTCACCGGGGTCACCCAAGGCACCCTGGAGACCGAGCAGCTGAGGGGCAGCCCCTGGGGTAAGACTTGGCCCATCTCTCCTCAAGCAGGACTTCTGCTTGCGAAAGATGGGAGGCTGCTGCAGCTTCTCCCGCTCGGAGAAGTCTTTATAAATCCAGGGGCCCGGTGATTCTGTGTCCTCCGGAATCCCAAGAGTTTATCGTTTTTCTTGACCTCGGCCGTATCTACAGCCCTGGATGGAGCCCAGCTACTGGTCTCCCTAGCCTGCCTTCCCGTGGAGCACGGTACACCCCAGAGCCCCGAGCGACCCGCTGAAATCGCCCAAATTCACAGCCCAGCCCAGCCCCGGCACCTGCGAGCTGTGTGACCTTGGTCAGGGAACTGCACTTTGGGCTCTCCTCTGGAAATTGGGTCAACAATGCCTCTGACCTGAGCGGGCTGTTGAGGAATGGAATGTGATCAGGCCGATAAGGTGCTTGGCCTCAATTTTGGCAAACCTCGATATTCTGTTTCTCAACCAAGCTTTAGCGCGTTGCAAGAATCTGGGGGAAAAGTGTCCAGAATCGGGCCTCCGGAGCCCTGGCTTCTACCCCAGCAAGCCCGGGCTGAATCTCCCCCCACGCATTCTGGGCCTCGGGTCTGGGGTCTGGGGACCCACGCTGGCTGTCCCGGCCCGGTGACTTGCTAACGCCCCCAGCGCCAAGGAACGAGGGGTGGGGGTGGGGCAGGGTGGGGAGGGAGGAGGCGCGCGCGGGATTGGCCTGCGCGCGCCACGTGTCCGGCGCGGAGCCCGGGCCAGTCCTCCCGGCCCACCCCCGCGCTGCGGCAGCTGCTTCTCGGCTAACGGGCTCCGACTCAGCGAGCTCTGCGTCCGTGCTCCGTGCGTCCGTCCTCTTCCAGGGCCTCCGCCGCGCGGTGAGTGCGGGGAGTCTGGGGAGGGACTCGCTCTAGGAGACGCCGCTCCCGGGGCTGTGGGGGCGCGGACGAGCGGCTAACGCCCTGGCGTCGGCTCCTGGGCGCCCTGCGACGGGCTCTGGGAAGGGGCGCAGACGGACGCGGGGTCGCAGGGGGTACTGGAGCGCGCGGTCACCCGAGGGCGTTGCGGGTTGGATGCGTCTCGGGGGCGTGCAGCGAAGCAAATCTCTGGCCGCTGCCGGACTGCGCCCAGGCTGGGGGAGGGGAGGGGAGCTGAGGGGAGAGGAGAGGGGAGACCCAGCTCTGCAGAGGGTGTGGTCGAGGGCCCGGGGCTCCGGGGCTCGGGCAGGGCAGGGCAGGGCAGGCTGCTGGTCCCGCTGCCTTTAAGCCGGGAAGCTAAAGGTCCTTTGAAAGCTCTGGGTCGGGGATGGCTGGACGTCCCGGCCAAGAGCCTTGGGTAAGAATGTACCGGGGGCAAAGGCGGAGTTGGGAGAGCGGGACCCTCCGGCGTCCAACATGGCTCATGCGCGGTCCCGGGGGAGGGCACTGTGCGTGCAGACGCCGGCGGGAGCCGCTGTCCATGCCTTGGGCCCCGTGGACCTGCCCACATTGGCCACTGCTTGTTCATGAAGGACTCCCACAGGGTACAGGGCCCCCTCTTTTTCCTGCCTCCCCTGAGCACATTGTACGCCTTGCCTGAGCTTGGGGGCTTCAGATGACCCCCAGGCATTAGCACCGGGGTGAAATGCCCCAAATCCGAATCCCAGCCTTGCAGACCACCTGCGGTGTGACCTTGAGCCTGAGGACCTCCCTTGCTTATCCTGCCGATAACCCTAGTTTCTTTCTGGGGAAAGATGGCTGTGACTGTGAAAATGCATTGAGATCCGGGCAGCGAGGCAGGATTACAGGTTTGGGAATGTTGATTATGGAGTTGGGGAACTTGGCTCCACCCTTGTGGGTCCTGCCTGGAGCAGGGGAAGGGGAGCCCCTTTGGGAGGGCCGGTCAAGCCCCTGCTTCCTTCCTCCCCTCCTTTTGTCCAGACGGTGAAGGGTCTTGCCTTGCAATTCCAAATTTGGGCATATGGCCCAGGGTTTGTGGAAGAACTCTGGTTTCCCGCCAGTTAGCCCAAGTCCTTCCACCCCTTCCTCCTTTACCCAAACGCACCTTAGAGTGCGGCCTGCGGAGCCAGGCAGGATCTCCCGACCTGCTCAGCCCGGTGGCATTTCAGCCCCTGTGGACCCTGACCTGCCAGCTGCCAGGCACTGAGCCGTGCGGTGAGCACTGGCCTGGGAGACTGTGGGTTGCAGTTCCTGGTGTGCTGGGGTCCTTGAGTAACCCCCCTTGCCTCTCTGGGCCTTTGGTGGCCTGTGCCTAGCAGGTCTGCCGACCTGGCTGCCACTTGCCCTGGGGTTCAGCTGGTCTTAAGATACAGGATTCTGGGAGCTGGGTGGGGCTGCCGAGAGGCGGCTGCACAGGCCCCGGGCCGCAGCTGTGACAGTCACTCAGGCATCTTCCTCTGCCGGCTGCCCTTTGTTTCTAAGGCGCTGGCTGCTGAGATACCAAAAGCAGTTGCCGCGTTTGGGTTTGAGAGTGGAGTGTGGGTATGAGTGTGCAGAGGAGGGGGCTGCCCGCGGAAGTCCAGGGCCTGGTTTCTCCGGCCGCTTCCCTGGGGGTGGGGTGGGTGGGTCTCTGCGGTGTTGGGAAGCTGCCAGCGCCTGGAGCATCCGCACTGCATTGCAGCACCCAGAGGGTGCCCTGGGACGCCGGCCCCGGCCCCAGCCTCAGCCTCTGCCCTCTCACTCACCAGCCAGGTGCCTGGCCACATCTGCTACCCTTCTGGGCCTCGGTTTCCTCCTCCTAAGAGGCAGACGATGTGGGCCCAGGGCAGCTGGCTGGTTAAATGGATTGGGTCTGCATGGCTCTGCACTGTTCTAGCGTTTTCTGGGGAGGCTCAGTGGTAGCACCAGCCTCTCCCCACCCAGCCTCTTCAAGGACTTCCTGGGTGGGGCAGAGCACAGGATGTGGTCTCTTCCCTGATTGCTGAGCGCACTTCTTGGCCGGGGGTCCAGCTGTCTTCCCGTTTCTTTTCCTCTCACAGTCGAGTCCCCCTGTCCAGAGACTGGGTACAGAGGACTGATGGCCGTTGAGTTCCTCTAGCCTCAGGGCCCCCTCTGTAAGCGAGGATGAGGTTGACACCTCCCTGGGGTTGTGAGAAGCAGCTGTGGAAGTGCCTTGTAAGCTGCAGAGAGCAGTAAATGGAGAAGCCAGGGCTGCTGCTCGGGCCAATGAGCTCCTTCTGTGATCTCAGCAGGGCGTGGCGCTGGCAAAGGCAGGTGACCAGAGCCTCACGCTGCCCTTCTGAAAAATGGGTGTCCTGGTGCTCCTGCTCACGACTTGCCGGGCGCTCACTGAACCCGTGATGTGCGAGAAGCTGTGATTACGCCCATTTTGCAGATGGGGCACTCCAGCCCTCTAAAGTGTAAGGATGACCTCATAGTCACACGCACTTGCAAGGTGCTTCCTAGGAACCAGGCCTTCTTTTGAGCACTGGACTCTGTGTTCTTTTCACCCTCACCTTGAGTTCTGGGAGGTAGACACTGTGTCTATCCCCATTTTACATAACGAAACGGCATGGCGAGGTGACCTGCTTGCCCAGAGCTGCACAGCTCCTGCGTATGCCGTGCAGGGAGGCAGGCTCCAGCTCTGTACGTGACACACTGCACTTCGCTGCCTCTCACGGAGGAGACCTGAGCTGGGATTCAGACCTAGGCGAGGACACTCTCAGTCCTGGGGCAGCCAGATGGTCCCTTGGGGCCTTGGGCAGCCCAGGATCAATGGGTCTGGGTCAGGAGAAGGAACGACACTGCTCTCTAAGAAACCCAAGTGCCTCGAGCCGGGGGGTGTGCCCGGGCCCAGGGCCAGCAGCGGCACTTAGGCAGGCGCCGCCCAGGGCCAGGCTCCTGGAGCCCGGTGGGGCTGCTCCTGGGAGTCTGCCGGCACACTGGGGCGGGCAGGAGTCAGCAAGAGAAGGAAGGATGCTTTGTATTTTATGCGAGGCGCTATTCTAGGGTACAGGAAGAAAATATCAGACCACTTATAATACATGCTTTTATCCTTATTGAAAAATTCTGTTTATTTTACTTGAGAGACAGCGAGCTTCCATTCACTGGTTCATCCCTCAAATGTCCACCACAGCCAGGACTGGGCCAGGCCGAGGCCGGGAGTCCAGAACTCCATCTGGTCTCCCCAGTGAGTAGTAGGGTCCCAGCGCCTGAGCCATCATCTGCTGCCTGCCAGAGTGCACGTTAGCAGGAAGCTGGAGTCAGAAGCAGAGCAGGGACTTGAACCCAGCGCTGCAGTACAGGATGCAGGTGTCGCAGTCACTGCCGAGCCAGATGCCCATCCTGGTCCATGCTTTGAATGTCACGTGGGCCATTTTTTCTTTTGTTGCTTCTGTGGGGTCCAAGGATACTTCAGAAGGTTCACGTCAAATTCGAAATAAAAGTGAAGTTTACTTCGGTGCTAGGAAATTTGAAATCCATGTACATTCCTTTCTCAGTGCATGTCTTCCTTGAACTTACTGAAGATTTTTCTTATAGCATGCAGGAGAACTTGCTGACTGCTGTAATGACTGCCAGCTTTGTGGGGGCAGCAGCCTCGTCTGTCTCATTTTCTGGTCTGCTCCCAACTCCCACCAGCGGGCCTGGCTTGCAGGAGGTGCACAATGAGTATTTGTGAAAAATGAGCCCCTGCCTGATTAGTGATTTTCTTTATGACATTGGGCAAATCACTTGTTTCCTCTCCTGGCTGTAGAATGAGGAGCTAAGCAGTCTTTGAAAACCACTAAGCTAGATGGTTCCATTTGTTCTGATTTTTCTTTTTTTATAGAAAGCTTTTATTTAATAAATATAAATTTCATAAGTACAACTTTTGAATTATAGCAGTTCTTCCCTCCATACCTACCCTCCCACCTCCAAACCATCCCACCTCCTACTCCCTCTCCCATCCTATTCTTCATTGATTCATTTTTAATTATCTTTATATACAGAAGATCAACTCTATACTAAGTAAAGATTTCAGTAGTTTCCACCCACACATTCACACATAGTATAAAGTACTATTTGAAGACTAGTTTTACCATTAATTCTCATAGTACAACACATTAAGGACAGAGGTCCTGCATGGGGAGCAAGTGCACAGTGACTCCTGTTGTTGATTTACAATTGACACTCTTATTTATGACGTCAGTGATCACCCGAGGCTCTTGTCATGAGTTGCTAAGGCTATGGAAGTCTCTTGAGTTCACAAACTCTGACCTTGTTTGGACAAGGCCATAGTCAAAGTGGAAGTTCTCTCCTCCTTCAGAGAAAGGTACCTCCTTCTTTGATGGCCTGTTCTTTCCGCTGGGCTCTCACTCACAGAGATCTTTCATGTAGGTCATTTTTTGCACAGTGTCTTGGCTTTCCATGCCTGAAATGCTCTCACTGGCTTTTTAGCTGAATCTGAATGCCTTAACGGATGATTCTGAGGCCAGAGTGCTGTTTAGGGCATCTGCCATTCTATGAGTCTGCTGTGTGGCGTGCTTCCCATGTTGGATCATTCTCTCCTGATTGATTCTATCAATTATTAGCAGACACTGGTCTTATTTATGTGATCCCTTTGACACTTATTCCTATCATTATGATCAGTTATGAACTTAAACTGATCACTTTCATTAGTAAGATGGCATTGGTACCTGTGAACTTAATGGGATTTGGAGTCCTATGGCAAGTTTTTAGCTTTACCCTTATAGGTAAGTCCAAGAGAGCACATGCTGAACTGTACATATCCTCCCTCTCTTACTCCCCCTCATATTCCCAACAGGGATCCATTTTCAATTGGATTTAAACATCTAAGAATAATTCTTGTGTTAAGTAAAGAGTTCAACCGATGGTATAAAATAGAAAAAGAAAATACTAAAAAGAATAAAATAGTGAGCCATTCCTCGACATGTTCTGATTTTTCAAGGAGGTTGCTTAAGAGAAAGCATGCAAGCCACTGGGTGCATGTCAGTCACCAGCACCAGGAGCCACCCGTGGTGGTTGGGGGTACAGCAAAGATGCATACACAGTAATTGTCATAAAAAAGTATTGACATAAAATCATGACTCACATGAAAATGATTGTGTGTCAAGGATTTTATGCCACTTATTTTTTTTAAAGATTTTATTTATTTATTTGAGAGGTAGAGTTACAGAGAGTAAGAGAGAGACAGAGAGAAAGGTCTTCATTCTGCTGGTTTACTCCCCAAATGGCTGCAACAGCCAGAGCTGCGCCAATTCGAAGCCAGGAGCCAGGAGTTTCTTCTGGGTCTCCCACACAGGTGCAGGGGCCCAAGGACCTGGGCCATCTTCTACTGCTTTCCCAGGCCACAGCAGAGAGCTGGACTGGAAGAGGAGCAACCGGGACTAGAACCAGGACCCATATGGGATGCCGGCGCAGCAGGCGGAAGATTAATCTAGTGCGCCACAATGCGGGCCCCTATGCCACTTATTAATCAGTGATTAGACCAGGCAAATGTTATGACCAGCTAAAAAAAAAAAAAACAAAAAAACAAAAAAACAGTAGACACCTTTTTGCTGAAAGAAATAATTGATTAGAGGCAAAACTGGTTTTTCCACCGCAGGACAGAAGCAGCTGGTCTTAGAGTTACTTCGTGTTGCCTGGCTGTAGAACAGCCTACGGGCTATGAGAGGCCAGGGTCAGATGCACACGGCGTCCTCTGAGCTCCCTTCTGAGCGGACGGCGGTGGGGACAGCGGTGGTTCTCGGCCTTCCTTGCTGTGCCCCAGAATCACTGAGGAAAGTTTTTAGAAATTTTTTAGAAATTCCTGGTGCCGAGGCCTCACCCGGACGGCTGAGTCACTCACCGGGGGTTGGCCTTAGGTCATTTGGAGAAAGTCCCCAGGTTGTAATAATGAAGCCAGAGCTGAGAAGCACTGGTCTCGGCTCTAGAAGGTTGAACGGCAAATGCTGGGGGCTGGGGGCTGGGGGCTGGGGGTGGGGCCAGAGAAGACAGGTAGGGTCATCCAGGGCCCTGAGTCCTGAGCTAAGAGGCTGCCATCGAAGGGTGTCTTTGCAGGCCTGTGAGCAAAGGCGTGGCCTGGGTCAGCGAGAGCCCCCCCTCCCCCCCACTGCACACCTGACGCACAGGTGCAGGGAAATTTGAAACGGTCTTTTTTCTGCCCAGTTTAGCTCATGAAATGAGCTGACACAAGACAGAGTAACTGGCAAAAGCGTGCCTGTGGACCCAGACGCCATCCACGAAGCAGGAGACCCAAAGCGGGGAAACTAGCTGAACCTTCCACAGAGCTCAGCAGCGGGCTGGGGGCTAGGAGGGGGATGGGGGGGGCAGGCTTTGGAAGGTTGAGGGGCCGCGGTGCATGGCAGCAGGGGCTCCCAGGAACAGCCCGCTGTGGTCGTTGCTGTTGGGGCAGCCCCAAGGCTGCTCCTGGACAGAAAGGGGGTACAAAAAGGCTGCTTTTCAGAGCCATTCCTGTATCCATGTTTTGAATCACCAACGCCGAAGCGACACATCTGGAACGGGGTATTTTTATCTTCTACAGATGTCTGGGTGGTTTCTTCCTTTGCCTGATCTTCCAGCCCCTTTCTTGTTTTTCTAAACAGCCCCCCTTGCATACCTGGTTTCACTCCCTGCCACTCAACATCTGCTCCCTCCCCCTGGAAGTACATTTTGGCCCTGCAGAGCCCCAGCTACCTCTGAGGGACAGAAATGCCTGTTCTGACGTGGGCCTCGCCGCTCTTCCTGGCTCACCCGCCCCCCTTCACTCCTCTGGCTCCAGGGTGCTGACCGTGTGCCCTTCCAGCAGCCTCAGTCCCTGAGATGCGTCTTTCGCTGGCTAGTCGTGCCGTGGACGTCAGCAGATGCAGAGGAGGAGCCGTTAGAAAGTTGTTCTGGCCTCGCCAGGTCCGTGCTGGGCTGGCTGACCCTGCACCCCGCTGCCTAGACCACTGCAGCAGTGGTGGTGGGGCAACAAGCCACCACGTACTAAACCTTGCGCCTCTACCTGCCTTACTGCATTGAGTTTTCACAAAAACCTTACCTGATTGTCATTTCAGAGCTGAAGAGACAGACTGAGGCAAAGAGAAAGGATATAACTCACCCAGAGTCCTGAGTCAGGAATTTGCAGTGTCAGGACTTGAACTTGGGGCCTTGACACCATGGCCTGTGTTTAGGTCAAGGCTAGGCCACGGCTGTTGTACACATCCGGGTTCATCGTGATGAAAGTCGCCATTCACTAAGTCTTTACTACAAGCCAGGCCCTGCGCTCAGTGCTTTTCATTGGTTATTTCCTTATTTCTGGGGGCATCTTGCCGATACAGAAGCTGAGATTTAGTTTAGATAACTTACCTAGCTCACACTCTCGTGACGGTCAGTTGTGCCTCAAAACCCATGCCTTCGTGTGAGCTGGGCACGACCCTGCCCCTGTCCAGCTCTCTGTTTGGGCAGTGGTGAGCTGCTCCTCCTAGAGCCAGCCCTGGCCCCCCAAAGGGGGAGGAAGGAGATGAGCTTGACCACAGGCCAAAGGGCCGGGGCAGGGGGTGGCCACAGCTGCACAAAACACCCTGGCCACTGGAGCCTTGAATGGCTCTCTGGGAAGATTGGCTGTGATGAACCCTGCTGGGTGTCCAGACTGCCTGGGAGGACAGAGGCACGGGTCTGTAGTGGCCGTGTTTGCCAGTCTTGAGCCCCCGTTTCGGCCAAGATGATGAACTTGCGCACTGGAGGCTGGGGAACAGGGAGGAGTCCTGTGACTTGGGGGAGAACCCTTCTAGGACTGGAACTCTCCTGGGTCAGTCTACAAAAGCCTCTCACATCCACTCTGGACTTTCCCAATAGTCTACCCATTTTACCGATGGAGAAACGGAGGCCCAGATAGAGGACCCGCTTGCCTGAGGGCAGCAGGAGCAGACTGGAAACCAGGAGCTGGGTCCTTCCTTTGGCCTCCTCTTTGCAACCAAGGCCTGCAAGGCAGGGATGTTGGCTGTTCTCTGGGCCCTGGAGAATTGCTGGTCCTCCCCGAGATGCCTTTGCCCCGTCTCTGCTGAGGGGCTTGGAATCGTGGCTTGTTCAGGGGCCCCCTGGGATTTTACACTGGATAAAAACCATTCGGCCGACTTTGCGCAGTAGGGTCTGGGTTGCTCAGGAAGGGCCAGAGATCCCCATCCCCCACCCTCACCCACCCCCAAAGGCAGGCCATGGGCGCACCTGTGGTTTCCTCCAGAGCTTCCCTGAGTCCCTGGGAGGCGCTGCTGGAAGGAGCAGAGAGAGCGGCCCGTGAACCATGGTAGGGCCAGGTCATGCAGAGGAAGCTTGCCTTCCACAGGCATGCGAGACACACATGCACACAGACATCCAGAAACTTCTCTCAACCGAGTGTGTTTCCCAGAGGCCTGGAGGCCCCTCCTGGGAGCCGTCCCTCCTCCAGATGGGCCTGGGCCGCAGCCAGCAGCTGAAGTTTCCAGCAACAAGGCCAAGGGAAAACGCTTCCAGGCTGCAGGGGCAGGTGACGGGCCGCCCCTCCTTCTCCCAGTGTCAACTGACTTCCTGGGCCTCGTGCAGTCCCTGCTTCTCTGCCAGGCTTGGGGTTTCCTCACCCTCTGCCCCTGCTGGCCTCTTGGCTTGGAGAAATCCAGAGCTGGCGCCTAGCCCGGCCTGGGGTAGATGTGGGTCCTCCCTCCCGAAACACACACGCACCCTGGGAGGGGGTGCAGCTTCCATTTCCTGGTGAGATCCGTGGATTTGTGCGGAGGGGCCCCTGGTCACCAGGGAAACCACTTCCTCTAGCTGAGCTGGCCGCCTGGAGCAGCTGCAGGCCTAACTCTGTGGTCTCCGTCCCAGGGCAAACCTGGCAGCTGTGCAGTGGGGCCAGGAATGCTGCTACCACCTACTGGGGGCGCTGCACCCTCACCGTGCCCGGCCGCATGAGGCAGGGGAGGGAAAGCCCGGGCTCTGGGCTTGCGATAGCTCTGAACTTGGACATGAGCAGTGCAGGAGCCCATTGGCTGTTAGCTAGCGGGCAGTAACGTGCATGTCTGAACCCAGATCTACCTGCAGAACCCACATTCTCTCCACTGTATCACGCCATCTCCAGTGACCCCTGAGTGAGGGCCGGGTTGTGGGCTGAGGTCAGGGGTTCTTTGCTCCAGGACTTTGGCTCGCTTTGGAGGGATATGTAGGACACCGGAGAGCCTGGAGTGGGATGTGGGTCTTATTAAGTCCTACGGAGTTATTTTTACCGTGAAAACGCAATACATGGACGTGGTTAAAAACCATCAGGTCGTGGTTTAAATGGAAAGCAGTATTCCTTTGTTTGTGCTCTGTTATCCCAGGGAAAGTGCAGACTTTAATTTTTACCTTTCTTTTTCCTTTTTTTCCCCCCAAAGATTTATTTTTTTATTTATATGAAAGGTAGAGTTGCAGTGAGAGAGAAGGAGAGACAGAGCTCTTCCTTCTGCTTGTTCACTTCCTAAATGTCCACAGTGGCCAGGGCTGGGCCAGGCTGAAGCCAGGAGCCAGGAGTTTCGTCCGGGTCTCCCGCGTGGGTGCAGGGGCCCAAGCACTTTGGCCATCCACTGCTGCTTTCCCGGGCATGTTAGCAGGGAGCTGGATCAGAAATGGAGCAGCCAGGTCTTGAACCGGCTTCCATAGGGGCTGCCAGCACTGCGGACGGCAGCCTAACCTGCTATGCCACAGCGCCGGCCCCAGCAAGACGTTCAAACCTCCTTTATATTGGACTGTCTCCTTGGGGCCTGGAGCTGTGCCAGCTCAGAGTAGCTGCTGAGTAAATGCTGGTGACTTGTCTTGGGCATGACAGCCCAGCAGAGAGGTGCAGAGGGTGCCCGGGGCCCCCAAGCCTTCCCACGTGCAGACTGAAGCCCCGGGCTGCAGCCATCCTTGGCGACTTGGAAGGAGGGCATTAGGCCAGACAGCATGGGTGCTGGCCTTGGAAGTTGTTGGATGCAGCTCTGAGTTGTGTGACCCTGGGTCGCATCAGCTCTGTAAAAGGGGAATCTGATGCCTGAGGATTCCGTGACAAAACAGCGGAGCCTGTGCTCCATGTGGCCTGGAGGAGGCGCACGCTCAGTGGTGGGGCAGGGGTCAGGCCCTCCCTCCCTCTCCTCTCCAAGCCCCTTTCCCATCCTGGTGTGACTGTCTGAGCACCATCTGGTCTGTGTGTTGTCTGCTGGGGAAAATGTGCCAGAGCTGAGCCAGGTCTTTGGGTGTAAGTTCACCTGAAGAGCTGGAGACCACTGGGCAAGGGAGGTGCAGGGATGGGGGAGAGCTGGCAGGTGGGGGGATGGGGGAGAGCTGGGCAGGTGGGGGGATGGGGGAGAGCTGGGCAGGTGCCGAGTGCGGAGAAGCTCATGAGTGCTCTTTCTTCTTCACAGTGGTTTCTGCCGCAGAACCCAAGACCATGGCCAAACCAGCACAGGTAAGGGGCTTCTCTTTCCTGAAGTGTGGGCTCTGCCTTTGCTGGGTCTGGGATGCCCCTCGAGGCCTGCTTCCAAGACCCCTGGTGTCCTTGGCTGGAAACGAGCCGGGGAGGTTCCTGGGCCCTGCTGACCCCTGTTACGAGGCATCAGTAACAGCACACAGCATCCCAGGCAGTGCAGGATGTCTCTCAGCTCCCATGACTGAGAACCCCAGAGCTTCAGGTCTGGTTGCATCCAGGGGCCCAAGGACAGACTCAGGATCCAGCCCCTGTGAGCTGGGCTCTGTGTGACTTCCTCCTTGAGTAGGATTGTGCTTGCTGGGGCGTGCTGGACACCAGCAGCTCGGGGCTTGCATTCTGGTGCCTTGGGAGCACAGGGGCTAGCAATGGAACTCCCTCCCCTGATTCCAGGGAAAGCCCCAGGTTTGGTTCTTATTGCCTAAGCCGGGGTCACATGCCCAGTGTTGGAGCCAGGAGGTGGCATTGATCGCACCTGAACTGCCTGTCCCAAGAGCGGTTCCCCAGGAAGGGCAGTGGGACCCTGGGCAGGGGAGAAGGCAGTAGAGAGTCCTCCGTGCTCTGGAGATGGGAAAGTGGACTGGCACAGCCATGTGGGGTTACATTTCCTGGCCTCCGACGTCTGTGCTGTCAGGTTTTTCTGGGGGGTAGAAGTTGAGATGTATCAGAGCTTTAGCTCCTGGGTGTGGTTGAAGTTGGGACTGCGGGCAGAGCTAGAAGTCTCTCTGTGACAGGGTGTGCTGAGAGTGATCCCCATTGGCTGGCCTTCAAGAAGGAGGCATGGTTTGTGTGACAGTGGCATTGGAAGAGGAGAGTAAAACTGAGGGATGCCCGACTCGGTCCCTTCTCTCCTTTCTCCCGCCCTGGAACTAGTGGCCCAGAATGTAAACACAGGAGCCGTGAGTCCGCCCTTCTCTTGGGCCTTATTTCTCCCCTGAAGCCGGAGAGCCCAGCAATCACTGGAGTTGTCCCTGTTTTCATGACTTGCCACCCAGTGAATCTGGGCCTAAAGGGTATTCGCAGTTTTTAAGTGCACAGAGTGTAACCGAATATAGGATCAGGACCCTCAAAACAAAAATCAACCAAACAAAAAAACCCCAGCGCTGGCCTCCCTGGCAGCCACCGAGACATCCACTCTGCACAGTGGGCTCGCTGACCAGGCAGAGAGAATGTTAGCGGTTATGGCAGGGATCCAGGGCGGAACTTCTGCTATTTCCCCATTTCCCAGGCACGGTTGTTATCAGAGCTGCTTCCTGAGATGTGTCGGAGTTGCAGGATTTTAGATGACCCAAGTGGACAGACCAGGCCCTGGGAGGGATCTTTGGTCTCCTGGTCTTGTGCTCTCAGGCCGTGCCGTCTGCCTGGCTGACCAGTGGTTTCTTGTTGCAGTGAACCTGGGGCCAGGAGACTGTCCACGCACAGCCCAGGGTGGCAGGGCCTTGGGGGGATCCCTCCCCCAGTGGGGTGAGGTGAAGTGAGCCACGCACAGTGCTCTAGTGGGGGCAGTAAAGGAGCTCTGGGGGCACCAGGAGGGCACCCCATCCCGCTGAGAGTGGCGAAAGCTGCCTGGGGAGAACCACGCGGGGCAGCAGCAAGAGGGCTGAGGAAGAGCTGGCACAGAGGGTCAGGGAGGGGAGGAAGTAGTGCGTTCAGCGAGAAAAAGGAAAATTTGTGCAAGGATTGGGGGAGCAGAAGAGTTAAAAGAAGACGATACTGCAGAGGTGTGAGAGAGATGTTCTATCTGCAGAGCCGGAATCCGCGTCTACTGCTTCCAATTGCAGCCCAGCTTCTGGCACACAGCCCCCTCCAGCCCCTACCCTGACACGTGCACACACACACACACACTGAGCACACACTGCACACACACCCGCACCCTGTGCATACAACACTGCTGCGCAAACACATGCACACCATGCACGCATACATTGTGCACACCACACACACACACTGAGCACACACATATGCACCATGTGCACACACAAACTGCACACATGCACACCATGCGTGCATACACTGTGTACACACACCACACACACACACACTGAGCACACACATATGCACCATGTACACACACAAACTGCACACATGCACACCATGCGTGCATACACTGTGTACACACACCACACACACACACTGAGCACACACTGCACACACACCCGCACCCTGTGCATACAACACTGCTGCACAAACACATGCACACCATGCATGCATACATTGTGCATACCACACACACACACACACTGAGTACACACATATGCACCATGTGCACACACAAACTGTACACATGCACACCATGCGTGCATACACTGTGCACACACACCACACACACACACATTGAGCACACACATACGTACTCTGCACACACAAACTGTGCACACATGCAACCATGCATGCATACACTGTGCACGCGCACACACCAAACACACACTGCACACATATGCACCACATGCACACTGTGCACACACACTGCTGCAAAAACACATGCACACCATGCATGCATACACTATGCACACACACATGCACACCACACACACACACACACACTCACAGCAAACAGTTTCCTCATCTCTAGTCTCATTACCCCCGATTCCCTCCTCTGTGGTAACTGTGCTGTTCTCATTTTTCCTTCCAGAAGAAGGGAACTTGAGACCCAAAGACCTGAGGAAATAGTGTAGTGTCACAGGAGGTCACAGGAGGCCTGGCTCAGTTTTTGAACGTGATGGTGAACTTAAAGATCCTGCAAGGACAGGGCAAGAGGGGGCAGGTGTCCTCGTGCCTGGGACTCCTGGGAGCTGCGGAGTCCTGACCTGGATCAGGGCTGGTCAAGGCCACCTTCAGTTGCAGTCAAGTTCAGGAAGCCTTCTCTGGACCATGGCTGCCTCTGTACCTGAGAGGCCCCGGGACTCCTGTCCCAGCAGCGGCCTGGGTGGGACCCAAGCCTGCAGGGCCCCAGGGCCCGGGCTGTTCCCCAGCTGGCACCAGGGCCTGCTGAATATTTCAGGGTGGAAAGTCCCTCTTCTGCTCCCCCTCCCTCAGCCTCGGGTACCTGCAGCCAGGAAGGCATGTGCTGAGCGGCAGCCGGGAGGCAGGGTGAGCTGCATGAGGAGGAGCCGGGGCCGCTGCACAGCTGGCCCTCAGAGATGGTCCTTCTCAGCACGGGTGTGAGAATGACTGACAGACAGGGAATCCAGACCTGGAGGGCGGGAGGGCTGCCTGTGTGTGTCTGCAGGGGACCGTGGCGGGTCGCGGGGTGGCAGCAAGTCACGTAGAAGCTTTTATGATCCTTGTGTAAAGAACCACGTCGGACGCTGGCCTTGTCCTGTGTCGCTGAGCTTGTCTGCCCGTGGGCGTTTCGGCGCACGTCATTAGCCGTCCCTTCCTGGCACGGTGCTGCCTCACCTGTCAGCTCAGCCCCTTCCCCTTCAGCAGCCTGCTCTCTGGACGAGGAGGGGGCAGGGCTGCCCTCCTCTCCGGGGGCCCTCCCGGCAGCCCTAGCATCTGCCTGGGAGCTTGGAAGAATGTCCCCGTTCGGAATGTGTCTCGGTTCTTGTCACCACCAACACATCCCCGCCAGCTGACAAGTTAAAGATATTTCTGGATCCCACACATCAAGCCCAAGAAAGGTGCCCGCTGGGACCACATGAGACATGCTGCTCTGTGTGACTGCAGAAAGCCGAGCCCTGGTGCCAGGGCTCCCTGTGAGGGGTGAGCAGAGCAGGGCCTGGTGCTGGGGCCTGGCTTTGTCACAGGCCCAGGAGCCGCCTGCGCAGCGCTGGAGCAGTCTGCCTCTTGCCGCAGCTCAGCTCTGGCACACACCTGACCTCCCTCCTGGCGGAGGTCTTGGTGACTCTGGAGCACTCCGGAACCTGGCCTTGCTTTCCTGGCTGTCCCTCGCCTCCTCCCAGGCTTTGCCGTGAGTTTCCTCTGTTGATGCCTCTCCCTTCACCACCCTTGCCCTCTTTCCTCTCCTCATTGGACGCTCAGCAGGTGGTGTTTGCTTGAATGAATGAGTGAATGGCAGGTCGCCCAGCTACCCCAGAAGCACAAATGCATGACTCTGAAGCTTTCAGGGTCCCATGGGTGGCACAGCACTGCTGCCTGCTTGCAGCCTTGGAGCCAGGGTCAAAATGGCCCAGGGCGGAGAGCAGTCTTCCCCTCAGGAGCCAGCTCCAACAGAGGAGGCCCCTGGGGCCCAGACCCAGCGCAAGTGCCCCAGTGTTCGAGAAGCAGGACAGGCCGGCGCTGCTGGCCAAGGGGGAGGCCCTGTAGGGTCGTCCCCCTTCCCTAGCTCCCACCCCCAGAGAATCCAGGGGACGGGAAGAGAGCTCTGTCAGGGAGCGCCTTGGGTTCCCTTCCCAGCCGGCTCCCTGGCTTGCCGTGTGCCTTGCATATGTCCCCTGCACTGTCTGACGTGGGCCTTTGGGACACAGGTGGTCATGCGGAGAGCAGTGGGCCTCTTTCTGTCCTCTCCCCTCCCTCATTCCTCGTGAGCTGGAAGCTCTGGGGGCGTGGGCGGGGGCTGGAGCTGGTGTGCATTAGAGCAGCTGTGGTTCATGGCAGCAGGCTGGCTGCACAGGGCCGCTCAGACCCTGGCCCCAGCATCGTCTTTCGGAGCTTAGTACTCTAACGCAGGCGTGGCAGGCACTGCTGGGAGCACCGCTGGGTCTTCGTGCCAGCACGGGCTCCTCCATCCCATAGTCCGGCTCTGAGCTCACTGGCGGCTTCCTTCATTGGTTCAGCCCATGGCTGCCAAGCTGCCTTGAGTCTCTGTCCCAATCCAGTGCCCCGGGCTGGGGAGCCCGCCGGTCCCCCTAGGCACACTCATCTGTCTCCTTCGGGGCACAGCCCTTGCTGCGGGGTCGAGGAGCACGGGCAGAGCTGAACTCCGGGGGGACCCAAGGAAGCAGTCACTGGGTCCCTGTCAGTGCTCCTGCCCCTCCCCCAGCCCGGAAGCTGGCCTTGTCTACTCTGCCTTTCACATGTCGCTAGGATGAGGGTGTCCCCAGAGGGAGACAAAGCATTCGGAAGGGCAGGCTACCAGCTGTCTGTCATCTTGTCCACTCAGTCCCCCGGGCTTGGAGCCTCCTGTGCTTTGGGCGGGGAGGGGACCTGGTACCTGCCCTTCCGGCTCTCTGTGCAAACTACGCGCCTGGGGTGGAGTCCTCTGCAGGATTGGCCCAGCCTGCAGCCCTAAGGTCTGACGGGAGCCAGAGGGAGCTCTGGCACAGCCACCGCCCTGTGCTCGTGGAGCTGCCCCCGGGCTTTGGCGTGAGTTACCCTTTCCTTCTGTGCCCAGGGCTGTGCTCGGGTTGCAGGGCATTCACAGATGCTGGGAAGAGGGCTGTGTCCCTTTCTGGTCACCCGCCCTGTGAGAGCTTTAAATAGCGATCCCACACCCACGCCTGCATACCTCGGAGGAGCTGGCCTCCGCAGACATAAACCAAGGAGCGTCTTCTGTGCAGGCCCCCTCCAGGGGGCGGCCCAGCTGCTCCCTGCTGCTGTCCAAGGGTGTTTGTCACAAACTGCGGCAACCTGATCGCACTCTGTGCCACTGGACCCACAGCAGGTCGTGAAAGAAGGGACTTGGTTCCTCTTCCTCTGTCAACCTTCAGCCCTTAGCACCAGGCCTGGGACAGTGTCTGCTCAGTGTGCCGTGTGCTTGGTGGCAGACTGTGGCGTCCTCAGCACTGCCCGCTTGCTCGTGGCTGCTCTCCTGGACCCCACACTTCTCAGTGGTGTGTGGCTGACCCACATCTGACTTCTCTGTGAACCAGCTCCATTGTGCATTCAGGTTCAGGTTCAATGTCTAAGATCCCCTGGCTCTCTGCCCCTTCTCATTGCCCTGCAAGGACCAAGCCAGAATGTCCTCAGGCGCAGGTCATAGCTCAGTGTCCGGGGCTGCTAGGGGCAGCATTGCCTGCTGACATTGAACCTGCAGGTGGTGCTGGAGTCCCTGGAGCTGGAGACCCCACCCTCAGTGACTGGGGAGCAGGGGAGGGGTCTGGGTTTGGTGACCTGCACTCGGCTTTCCTTCGGGGCTTGGCTTCCTCACCTGTGCTGTGGCGGTGCTGAAGTTTTGGGACGTTGCTGAAAAGGGTCACAGTAGCTGAAGTGAAGGGCCTCTGTAAACTGCAAGTGCCATGAAGCACGGGGGCCCTTGTGCCCCTTCCCGAGTTCATTTCCTTCCCCTCCATGCAACCAGGCTTGTCAAACCTTGTGTGGGGTCCTGCCGTGGCCACGTCTCCTGCCTTGGGGGAATGGCCCTGTAGCTGGTGGAACAGGGAGGCACCCGCCCCCTTTCCCAAGGCTCGTGTCCTTGCTCTTGGTTTTGAGGGAAGGGCGCTCAGCCTGGACTGGAGTAAGGTGTCTGGCCTGAGCGTGTGGCTGGGAGCCTGGTACGGGCCCGGGGGTCAGCAGCTCACCCTCCTCTGCTCTCCCCCCACAGGGTGCCAAGTACCGGGGCTCCGTGCATGACTTCCCAGACTTCGACCCCAGCCAGGATGCCGAGGCCCTGTACACCGCCATGAAGGGCATCGGTGGGTGTGAAGCCTCCAGGAACGGGCAGTCGGACAGTTCCCAGGGGGTCTGGGTGGTGCCCTTCTTTGGGGGGATGTCAGGTGGTGGAGTGCACATGTTCTGTTTTGCTTGTCTCTCATCTTCTTATGAAAGTATTTCAAGCTAATAAAAAGGTATAAAGAATATCCCAAGCTTCACCCATCAGCCTTCCACGCAGCGTGAGACCATGTGCTCCGTGCTCGCCGGTCCAGGTCTGCTCAGCAGCTCCCCTCCCAGTGGCGTCACACCTGCCTTTGGTGCTTGCTTCTCACTTTCACTCGTCCCGTGGGTGAGAAGATCCCTGGCCTGGGTTTTCCAAGCCAGGCTCACTGTGGACCTTGGGATAGCCCTCGCCCCCTTGTGGGCCTCAGCTTCCTGGTGTGTGCAGTGGGGAGCTGGGTCACGGCTGCTCGGAGCTCAGTCTTGTGTGTGCTGTAGCCTTCTGGGTGCTGAATCAGAGGTGCCCACAGATCTTCCACGTCACACACACACACACACACACACCTCTGAGCAGACGGCTCAGAGCTGAGCTCTGCAGGGTGCCGCCCGGCCTGTGAACAGGGAGGGAAGCAGCCCCAGTGGGCTTCCTGGAGGAGGCAGGGTTATAGGCGCCCTCCCCTCTTGCAGGCAGTGACAAGGAGGCCATCCTGGAGCTGATCACCTCCCGAAGCAACAGGCAGAGGCAGGAGGTCTGCCAGAGCTACAAGTCCCTCTACGGCAAGGTAACCACGGCAACCTGGCAGGTGGGGCGCGGTGGGTAGGAGATCGCGCCCCTGTGGGTTCCTTCTGGGTGTTTCCTGCACAGCGTGCTCCCGGTCAGCTCTGTGCTGAGCCTTCTGCCTGCTCTGTGCTGGCCTGCACGCTGGCTGTCAGGGCTACACTGGGGAGTAAGACCCGCGTGGTGTAGACGGGAGAGAGGCACACAGCAGACGAGGAAACGGACAGTGGCAGGAAGGGGCCCGGTGCTGTGTCCTTGCACCTGCACAGGCGAGTGCTGGCTGCATGCTCGCCTCCAGGAGGGGCGACTCCGTGAGATTACGTAGCCCAGCGCCTGTCTGAGTTAAGCACTCATCAAGTGTGGTCCTCATCACTGTGACAACGCCCCCCCACCCCATACCCCTCAGGACCTCATTGCTGACTTGAAGTATGAACTGACGGGGAAGTTTGAACGGCTGATCGTGGGCCTGATGAGGCCACTCGCCTACTGTGATGCCAAAGAAATTAAAGACGCTGTCTCGGTAAGAAGCGGCGAGGGTCCTTCCGTGTGTGTTGGGGAGGGAGCGTGGTTTATGGGAAGCTTCCAGGCTTTGTAGCCAGCACCCACCCAGCAGGTGCATCCTGCTGCAGGATCAGCTTGCCCAAACCCTGCCCAGGAGGGCCACCCCAGGGCCACATCCAGACAAAGATGTAGGACAGGTGTCAGTGGGAAGCAGACTCCATGCCCGAGGCCCTTGGCTCAACCCCTACACCCGAAGCTTCTGGTCTCCAGGAAGCAGGACCAGTTGTGTCCAACGTGGCAGAGGCCAAGGGAGTAATAGAGAGGTCAGTGGGGCCTGACCCCAGGCCCAGGGTGGCTTCAGAAGGCAAGGATCAAGTTGAGCCGCAAAGCTTGGAGAGGATTTGATGGCTGGGTGTGCAGAGGTCACTCCAGGCCAGGGGTGGAATAGCAGGAAAGCGGAGGTGAGCCCGGCATCCAAGGAGCAGCTCCGGCTGGTGGAGGTGAGGGATGCTGTCTGGGAGGAAGAGGCGGATGGAAGGCCTTCAGGTGTAGCCAGCACTTGGTGGTTCAGAGCGTGCCATGACCTTTGGCTCTGATGAGCTGTTTGGACGTGAACCCATTTCATAAATGGATGCACTGAGCAGTGTGAGAGCTTCTGCCCTCCCCAGTCTTCCTGGGAGTTTGGCAGAGCAACTGATGCCATCTCCATTCTTACAGCTGAGAACAGAGAGGCCCAGAAAGGTAGCTGGGGAATGAGAAGTCACAGAGCAAGCTGCTGGCGGATGCTGCTGTGTTTTGGGTCTCAGGGCAGCGGCTCCTGTTCGGGGCCCAGGAGCTGCGGAAGGAGCACCCTGTGGGCGGGGGCTTTCCTTGCCCTTGGCCAGTGGCCTCCCGTGCCCACCGTGGCTCACACACTGCTTCTCCTCTTCCAGGGCATCGGCACTGATGAGAAGTGCCTCATTGAGATCTTGGCTTCGCGGACCAATGAGCAGATCCACCAGCTGGTGGCAGCTTACAAAGACGGTGAGACGGATGACTGCCAGCCTGCCCGGCCTCCTTCCTGCCCCCTGGCCTCTGACCTGTTCATCCGTCCAGCCGATAAACACCTGCTGTGTGCAGGGCAGCTCGCGAGGCACAGGGGCCTGGTAGTGGTGCCTCACGGGCTTCCAGATCAGTGAGGTAGTGAGGTAGTGAGGCAGACGGACAGGATGCTGAGTGGATCTAACTTCCCCGGGGAGGCGCTGCTTCAGACAGGCCGTCAGGGCAAGCGTGTCTGGGGAGGAAGCCAGGAGCCAGTTGTGTAAGGAGTTGAGAGAAGGTCCTCTGGTAGAGCCGGGAGCCGGGATGGCCTCAGTATCCAGGGTGAGGCTAGAGAGATGGAAGGCAGGGCTGGGCCCACGGGACCCTGAGCCCACTGAGAAGGGAGTGAGAAGGCCTCAGACTGTGAGAAGGCCACCTTTGCTGTCATGGAGGGGCCATCTGAACCCATTGCGGGCCCCATGCAGGTGCCGGGTGGCAGTATGTCCAGCAGGGTGGTGCAGGGTAGGGGAGTGGGCAGATTCCGTTCCGTCATGTCGTGGGCTACTGAGAACTGTGCAGATTCGCCCTGGCCCTGCCGTGGTGACTGTAGCCGGGGTTTAGGGAGCTGTCACAGGTGTCTGATCCTTTGGGGGCAGCAGCAGAACCTTTTATGCCGGATCCCTGAGATCCCGGGGAGGAGACGAGCTCTTGTGTTCCTTCCGCAGCCTATGAGCGGGACCTGGAGGCGGACATCATCGGCGACACCTCTGGCCACTTCCAGAAGATGCTTGTGGTCCTGCTCCAGGTCTGTCCCCTGGAGCCCTGTCCCAGGGTGCAGGCAGGGCCATGGGCGCCTTCCCCCTGCTTCTCAGAGGGTAGCCTTCAAGGGGCCCCCTGGTGGCTCCTCAGGTGTAACGCCCTCCCAGAGTGTAACGCCCTCCCAGATGGTACTGGCTCACCCCTCCCTCCCGCCAGTGCCCATTTGGTCCCCTGGAGCTTGGATGGGTCTGGGCGGTGTGCCTGGGTGTGGAGTCTGAAAGGCCAGGACCCTGGTCTGGTTCCGTGGGTTGCACAGGCAGGTGCTTCAGCTGACGTGCATGTCCCTCGCACCTACTGGTCTCTCGTGCCCAAGAGTGCCCTTGCCCATGACTTTGCTCCTCTGCACATGATCCCACCCCTTCTCTCCGGCCTCTCCAGCCACAGCACCTGCTAGCAGGGACCTGGCAGTGCCGGAGCTGCCTGTGTGGCATTTCCATGGCCAAGCACTGCTCTCTCCATGCAGCCCACCCAAGGGTTCTAGCAGGAAAATACAGAAAGAGACTGCAAACTGGGGTCCACGCTGAACCCAGCTGCCGCATTGGATGTTTTTCTTTATTTTCCCATCCAGTGTTTCTGGTTTTTTTTTTTTTTTTTTTTTTTTTTTTTTTTTTTTTTTTTTTGACAGGCAGAGTGGACAGTAAGAGAGAGAGACAGAGAGAAAGGTCTTCCTTTGCCGTTGGTTCACCCTCCAATGGCCGCCGCTGCAGCCGGCGCACCGCGCTGATCCTGGCAGGAGCCAGGAGCCAGGTGCTTTTCCTGGTCTCCCATGGGGTGCAGGGCCCAAGCACTTGGGCCATCCTCCACTGCACTCCCTGGCCATAGCAGAGAGCTGGCCTGGAAGAGGGGCAACCGGGACAGAATCCAGCGCCCCAACCAGGACTAGAACCCGGTGTGCCGGCGCCGCAAGGTGGAGGATTAGCCTATTGAGCCACGGCGCCGGCTCAGTGTTTCTGGTTTTTAAGCTTTTCATTTATTTTATTTGAGAGAGAAAGAGAAAATCTCTCATCCACGGGCTTGCTCCCCAAATACACGCAACAACCGGGGCTGGGCCAGGCTGAAGCCAGGAGCTTGGAACTACTTCCACACGGCTGGCAGGGCCCCAGGCACCATCACCTGTTGCCTCCCCGGAGTCATGTGGACAGGAAGCTGGAATCAACAGTGGAGCTGGGGCGGGGTTGGGGGGAGTGTTGGCTGCACTGTGACGTAGCAGGTTAAATCCCTGCCTGCAGTGCCGGCATCCCATATGGGCGCCAGTTTGAGTCTTGGCTGCTCCACTTCTGATCCAGCTCCCTGCTGATGGCCTGGGAAAAACAGCAGAAGATGGTCCAAAAGCTTGGGCCCCTGAACCTATGTGGGAGACCCAGATGAAGCTCCTGGCTCCTGACTTCAGCCTGGCCCAGCCCTGGCTGTTACAGCCATTTGGGGAGAAAACCAACAAATGGAAGAACTTTCTCTCTCTCTGCCTGTGCCTCTCCCTCTCTCTAACTCTGCCTTTCAAATAAATAAATACATCTTTAAAAAAGTGGAGCTGGGGCTCGAACCCCGGCACTCCAATATGGGATGCAGGCATCCCAAGCAACAGCTTAACCATGGTGCCAGATACTTGCTCACCACCCCTCCCCCATGTGTTTTGAAAACTCACGTTGAGTTCATTGGTGATATTTAAAAATAGGGGAGATTTTGCTCACCACCCGGATTTCTAACAGACTCTTGATTAATTGAAAGTCTGGCCTGCATGCTGCATGAGTGCACTGGGTGGGGGGTGTCTGTGTCCCCCCATGCCCCTACCCAGCCCGTCTCGCTGCCATGCACTTATCTTCCTGGCCTTCTGGTGGGTGCACTTATCTGTCTGGCCCTATGGGAATCTCTGCACTCCCCTCTGTGGAAATGGCATCAAGTTGTCCCAAGCCCATCTCCAGCTAAACCTTCGTGAAGCTCTGTGTATTAACTAAGCCACCCACTTCCCCATTTCATAACAGTTCCTGCCAGTTCTCCTCCCATTACCGTAGGAACCCATGCCCCTATTCACAGGCTGGGGAGTTCTCAGGAGTGGGAGAGTGTGCCCTGTGCCCCATTTCCAAGCTGCTTGTTCTGGAGAGGAGCGTCCTGCCCCCAGACCCTAGAGTGAGGGATGCTGCCACCTCAGCATCTGATGGAGCCACAGTGGGGCACAGGCGTGAGCCTGCCTCACGCTCAGCCCCGGAGAGGGCCCAGGTCCTGAAGTGCACAGGCCGGGGGGAGCAGGAGAGGCAGCGTATGGCAGACCCCTGCCCATGTGCAGGGCAGGGCCCCATGTGACTGGCCTCCTGTCAGAGGGGTCGTAGGGAGCATCCCTCTGGGATGGGGGCACTGGAAGGACCTTGGTGGTTCCCAGGATTCCCGTGTTCGGGCCCAGCCCCCAGGATGTAGGGAGAGGCTGGCGGGGAGGACCCTGTGACTCCCCACACCATCAATGCTGCCGTCTCGGTCCAGGGCAGCTGTCAGGCACTGCTTCTGGCCACCTGCAGCCTACCAGGGTTCCCCCAGCCTTCCCCGTGTCTGCTGTGGCATCCAAGCCTTCTCCTCTGGCTCCATGGTGTTCTGCTCATGTCCTTTGTCTCTGCCCAGGGCACCAGGGAGGAGGACGACGTGGTGAGCGAGGACTTAGTGCAGCAGGACGTCCAGGTAAACAAGCACTGATGCCGGCCTCTGGGGCACAGCAGGGGAGCCTTGAGCGGGGAGAGGCGGGGAGCAGCCACATCACGGCCGTCGGTCATGCAGCGCTCCCTTGCAGAAGAGACTGGCGCTCTCTTTCACAGCCACATTGTGCATGGAACCCTTGACGAGCTGTGCTTCGAAGCTTTGATTTTTTGTTCACTTAGTCTTTCAGTTACTACATAGGCATCAAAGCAAAAACCCCTACTGTGTGTTAGGCACTCTGCCAAGCACTGGGGAGGCACTGATGAGCAAAACGAGATGGTAGTGGAAGAGATGGGTGTACGGTAATGACACAGATGCCTTTACCATCAGTGTGCTGTTTATTCCGGGTGTTTTGAGCCCCCGTGGTGTGCCAGGGGTGCTGCCGGGGCAAATACAGGGAATGTTGTCCCTGAGGTGCAGTAGTGGGGAGCCACATCACATACATTATATAGAATCAGTATGCCAAAGTTACGAAGGAGCAGAAAGCTAAACAGCGCCCTGTGTGGGATGTCAGGCAACATTTAGAGGGAAAAAGGGGACTTTTAATCTGGGCCATGAAGGTTGAGTAGGAGCTTGCCCAGAAAGAATGGAGGGCTGTGCGGTTTCCGGCTGCTGGGATGCCCGGGGCTCAAGGGGCGGCGCAGTCTCCTGAGGTCTCCTGTCTCAGCGGAGCTGCGCCTCTTCCCCTCTAGGACCTGTACGAGGCGGGGGAGCTGAAATGGGGAACAGATGAAGCCCAGTTCATTTACATCTTGGGAAATCGCAGCAAGCAGCATCTTCGCTTAGGTAAGCTCCAGACAGGACTGACCGTTTTCCCCGGAGGTGGTGCCAAGCATCCCTTTCTGGTTTTCTTTCCTTTGCTACAGATGGAACATGACAGGTGCTGGGTCCCCAGCACACACACTACTCCCAATCTCATTAGACAGTGGTTTGGATAGTCCAGGGGTAGGAAGTGGTTTCTTGCCATGAGCCTTTTGGAGGTTTAGTTTTTAAATTTTTTTAAAGATTTATATATTTATTTGAAAGGCTGAGTTACAGAGAGGCAGAGGTAGAGAGAGAGAGAGAGGTCTTCCATCCTTTGGTTTACTCCCCAAATGGCTGCAACTGCCGGAGCTGGGCTGATCTGAAGCCAGGAGCCAGGAGCTTCTTCTGGGTCTCCCACGTGGATGCAGGGACCCAAGGACTTGGGCCATCTTCTGCTGCTTTCCTAGGCCATAGCAGGGAGCTGGATCGGAAGTGGAGCAGCCAGGTCTTGAACCGGCAACCATATTGGATGCCAGCACTTCAGGCTGTGGCTTTACCTGCTATGCCACAGCGCCAGCCCCTGACAGTTTATAACATCATTCACAGGCCATACAGAATGATCAGCTTAAAAATCAGCCTGCTATAGATTTATTGAATTTCGAGTTCTGCCCTTGGCTGCCTGGGCAGGTCCAGGCCAGATGACTGCATGGACCTTATATGGCCTGTGGGCTGGACGTTCCTGGCCCCGGTGTGCTACCTCACCCAGGTTGTTGACGGGATGCTCCACCCTTGCATCTGAGTAGCAGCCCTGTCCTCACATGGGAGGATGAGGCGCACAGTCCCTCCCTGCTGAACACAGATGGCTGCGTGGTGGCTGGAAACACAAGGGACCTGAGCAGCCGCCCTGGGTTCCCGTAGGGCAATCAGAGGCTGGCCCTGCCCCGCCCCTTTGGAAATCTGTGTCTTCTCGGTGCGAGGGGGGGACGCTCTCAGACATCCTGTCTGTGTCTTGCCAGTGTTTGATGAGTATCTAAAGACCACGGGGAAGCCAATCGAAGCCAGCATCCGCGGGGAGCTGTCCGGTGACTTTGAGAAGCTGATGCTGGCCGTGGGTATGTCCTGACCCTACATCCCCAGGGCTCCAAGGGGTTCTGGGATTCTGGCCCAGGGACAAGGGCCTGGGAGTTGGGGGAGTGGGAAAGGGGAATTGTGCCGGCTGGAGTTGGAAAGGAGCAAACCAGAGGGACCGTGAGTTCTGAAGGGTTCGACGGGACAGCATGGCTGAGCCAGGAGAACAGGAAGTCACGTCTCAGGTCCTGCCTTTTGCGCTCCTTGCAACATGACAGGGGGAGAAGTGACTCTGATGGTGGACTTGAGTGGAGCGTCTTCTGTGTGCCGTGCATCGGGCGCTGTGCTGAGTGTTGCATGGTTGAAAAAGACCCAGGAGTTACTGCGTCTCACAGAGGCCGAGTCGCCTGCTAAGGGGCAGTGTGGTCACAGATGAGGGAGGTTGTCACCACGAGGGACGCCAGGAGCTGACTCAAGAGCCAGGCCTCGGTGTCCTCATCTGGTGCATGGCGGAGGGTGGCCTGCCTGGAGCCGAGTTCCTCTGCAAGTCTGGCATTGCGAGAGTCAGTGTGGCTGGGTCAGGGCATCATCTTCCCACCCAGCGCCGTCCTCTGCCAGCCCTGTTGCCAGCAGTCAGATCGTAGCCTGCACTGCAGGCAGGATCCAGAGTGATTCAGCGGCCGGTCCCTGGGGTAGCAGATCCTAAAGGAGCACCTCTTCCACGTGCTCCGAACTGCACTCCCACGTTCCCAGCCTCGCCGAGTGCCCTGGGGGACCCCGAAGGACTAGAAAGATGGAGTGGGCTTTGGGATGGGACACTCAGATCTCAACAGGCTTATCTGCCGCCTGCTTTATTCCCAGAGTTTGTGACGGACCTGGTGCATCTGAGGGGCTCCGGGCTGTGGGCTCTCAGGAGCCAGGGTTCCTCCTGTGTGTGATGCAGGTGGCCCCCGTGGCAGAGGGGCAGAGGGTCAGGCTCTCCCCTCCCGCTACCTGGGCAGCCAGGCTGACCCTTCCTCTCCTCCCTCTCCCCAGTGAAGTGTGTCCGGAGCACCCCGGAGTATTTTGCCGAAAGGCTCTTCAAGGCCATGAAGGTGAGCGGTGGCGTTGCTGGCGATGAGGCTGGGGGAGGGAGTGAAGTTAGGGTTCTAGCAAGTTCTGAGCCAAAGAGGTCCCCTCAGGGATGGCCACAGGCTGACCCTGGCGATGGTGCTGTGGCCCTGGCGAGCTCCAGAACCTGGGATGCTGCCTGGTCACACGCACACCACACTGCACCACATCCCCACCGTGTACCTGCCCTATTAACCAGAGTTCTGTACCGCATGCATAGGCAAAGCCACCTGGCCAATGTGTGCTTAGACTCACGAGCCTCAGCCTGTGCCGGGCAGGCCCACTCTGCACATGTTACCTGGGAATGGTGCTTCTCACCTGGCATTTTACACGTGTGACCCACTGGGGAGCTGATGGCATTTTCATGGCACATAGGAAGGAGTGAATGCAGTTATTTGCTCCCGAAGGCCCGAGTGCTGAGGCCTGGGGGCCCACACCTTCCTGGCCCTGCCTGGTGGTCCCATTCTCGGTCCACTCCATGGGCCCTGGGAAGGCTGCGTGGCTCGGCCCCAGAGAGGTGTTTACAGGTGTTCATAGAATGCTCAGAACGGTGCAGTCAGTGCTGGGAAAAGACTGAGAACAGCACAACATCCATCAGGGGTGGTGGGGAGCAGTAAGGCACAAAGGAACAATTGCAAAGCTCTACATGTGTTAGGGAGCGTTAGCAAGTGATGGTGAAAGTGAAGGAGAAGCAAGACGGGGCTTAGGGAAGCAAGGGGGCGTGTGGGGAGCTGCAAAGGCAGGAGCACCATCCGTGGCTTTCTTCATTTTGCACTGGGGGCCGTCAGCACTTGGGCCTCCGCTCAAGCCCCTGCTCCCCATACCTGCCTGTCTTCCAGGGCCTGGGGACTCGGGACAACACCCTGATCCGCATCATGGTCACCCGCAGCGAGCTGGACATGCTGGACATCCGGGAAATCTTCCGAACCAAGTATGAGAAGTCTCTGTACAGCATGATCAAGGTCAGTGGTGGACCGGGCTTGGCGAGAGCCAGCAGCGGGCTTGGGAAGCGCTCCCAGGAGAAAGGGCAGTGTCCCGGGGAAGCAGGGGACCCCTAGAAATTCCAGGAGCTCTGTGTGGCTCCTTCGAGGAATTCAAGGAAAGGCAAGAAAAGCAGGTGCCAGGGGTGCTTGTGGGAGGGCAGGGCAGGCTCACCAGGGCCACACAATCAGAGTTAAAGGTGAAGGCTCTGACCCAGGGCTGTGAGAGCTCAGGCTCCTGGAAGAATGGCCACAGAGACCACAAATGAGAGTCAACTGGGAACCCCCAAACTGTGGCCAGGCGATTGGTGATGGACAAGTTAGAGCGTTTTCCTACTTTTTGTTGTTCTTGGGTGGGTTGAATAAGGGGTGACAGGAAAAGACATCCAAGTTGTGTTCCCCAAAGCAGGTCTCCAGAGAGGAATTTTTTGTAGCTCTTATGTGCAAAATATTCAGTGGAGAAATGATTTTGGAAAACACTAGAAGCTGCAAAGACAAACCTGTGGCTTTAGCTCAGAACTTCTCACAGCCTTAAACACCTGCAGTCCGTTCCAAAGCCCCAGGAGGGCTGTAGAAGATGCCTTCGGCGTCAGGGCGCGCCTGTGTCAGCTTGGCACCTGCTGGCGCTTCTGCTCACAGACCCGTGTTTGTGTGGTGGGTGTTGCTCCGGAGGGCTGGGCCAGGGCGTGACCGGCGGCATCCGGGGCTGGGCCATCTCACCTTGCCGGGGAAGGCAGCACAATCTCATCTCAGCTCCGTTCCCTGGGAAGAGTCATGTTGGTGGCATGGTGGGATTGACCAGTGTTGGGCGAATTCACACCACAGAAATCAGCAAACACTACAAACCTGGGCATTCTCTCTCCTCCCCACCCTTCTCTCTCTCCCCCCACCCCTCCTTTCTTTCTGACTTTTCCGTGGAGGGCCTGATGTTAAATATTTACCCACACGGCACCACGGGGTGACGAAAACCAAGGCTGCCATGTGGAAGTGCTTGGCCCTGCCCTGTTTGGCTTCTGCACATTTTTGTCCACCTGTTTTAGGTATGCCAGGGCTGGGACAGAGGTGACCACTCTCTCTCTCTCTCTCTCTCTCTTTCTCCCCCCCAGAACGACACCTCTGGCGAGTACAAGAAGGCTCTGCTGAAGCTGTGTGGAGGAGATGACGAGTAAGTGGCTGCTGGTCTGCCGCTGTGGCCGGAGGCAGTGGCCTCAGGTGGCAGGCGGGGGCTCCCCCGGCTCCCCTCCCCACGGCTGCTTGGGGGGGAGCCGGGGAGTCCCCTGAGCCAGGAGCTCCGCACAGGTGAAAGATGGCCTCTGCCGATAGCGGCCGAGTTTGTGGGTCTGTGTGTCAGTGTCCGTGTGTCTGACGTGAGTGTGGTGTCGCTTCACGGAGATGTCTGCCCTGGTGGGCTTGGAGAGCCCTTCTGGGGCTGTGGGCCAGAAATCTGAGTAAAGGGGCCCGGGCCCCACTGCCTGGTGGCTGCTTCTGTTCTCTTCATTTACTAAATGGGCAAGACGCAGAGCCCTGCTCAGCGTACCTGTGGCCGTGTCTTCCGGGGGGGCCTGGACAGCGCGCAGGCCAGGGAGCAGGAACGGGGCAGCTCCGCGTGGGGAGGGCAGATGCGCATCCTCAGTTTGTGAAAGCACAGGTGTGTGCACTCACCCAGCCTTGGGGAGCCTGAGATGGTGGGGTTCAGCCAAGGGCACAGGTGGAGAGATGTGGTGGAGGGAGCACCCCAGGATGCCCCCGGACCCCGTACATGACCGAGGCTGCCCCCTGTGGAGCAGAGAGGCAGGCAGGGCCTGGGCAGCTCTTCACAGGGTAGTCCTGGGCCAGTTTCCTTCCAGAGACTCATCAAAACCCAAGCCAGGAAGGGTAGGAGGGCCTCCTGGTAGCCTTGGTGAGAACTGCGGGCTGCGCCGCTGGGTCGACACCTCCCCAGTGCCCGCCGTGGCCACAGGGAAGACTCGGACAGGAGTCACTCGGAGTCTGAGGAAGACGGGGGAGGTGGGGGGTTGGAGAAATCCTGGCCCTCGTGGGCTCTGGAGCCAGGAGGCCCTCTGGGAAGAGACAGCACCTGAGGGTCTTAGGGTGGGTGCTCAGAGAAGCAGGGAGGGCTCTCGTGAGTGGATGCAGATAGGCTGCAGGGAAAGCAAGGCCTCTGTGTGTGGCTGTGTGTGCATATGCATATGCATGTGTTACGTGTGTTGTGTGTTGTATGTTGCTTGTGTGTGTACTGTGTATATAAGTGTGTTGTGTCTGTATTGCTTGTGTGTTGTATATGTGTATATTGTGTATGTGTTGGTCGTGTGATGCATGTATGTTGTGTGTTGTGTGCATGTGTGTAGAGTCTTGCCCATGATGACACACCCTCCTGTCCTCTCCCAACCCCCTCCATTCCAGTGCTGCTGGCCAGTTTTTCCCGGAGGCTGCGCAGGTGGCCTATCAGATGTGGGAACTTAGTGCAGTGGCCCGAGTAGAGGTCAGACCCTCCCCACCTCCTGCTTGACCCCTGACCAGAAGCTTCCACTCCTCTGCTCGCACCTTCCTGCTGCTCTGGGTGGCACCCAGCTGACCCCTGGTGGCCAACCCGAGACTGACTCTCACGTCCGAAGCTTCCTTTGTTCCCTTGGAGTGATGAATGGCAATGGGGCACTGTGGTGGGCGCATTTGGTTTCTGCGGTAACTTCTAACTCGCTGGGAAGTCTCTGGGCCACTCACTACTAACAGGGCTTGCTGAGATGGAGACCTGGCTGGCTCAGGGGGAGGAGGGTTGGCTGTGCCATCCTGGTTCCGACACTGGGGCTTCAGGGTGTGCGAGCTGAGCACAGATGGGCACCCCTGTGTGTGCTGGGGGAGTCAAGGTTGTCCCCGAGCATCTTCAGACCTGGAGTCCACCACGGATGGGAGTGAGGGGGTTTCAGAGAGGGACCCAGGGCAAGCCACTGCAGAGGCTGTAACACTTGGTTCACACCTGGAAGTCCGGTGCCATGGATCCTGCCACGTGCTGTACTGCCTTGGGTAGGCGCCCGCCTCTCTCTGGGCCTCCACGTCTCCATCTCTAATAAATTGAGGGGTTTTACACATGCCAGTCTCAGGGACCTGCAAGGGCTCTTGGGCACTGATGTTCCAGGACAGTGTTCCCCGAATGACACCAAAGGCGAGAACTGTGATTGCAAGTGGTCTCATCGAGCGATACGAGGAGTGAATTTAGTTGGGGGTGGGGGAAGGGCGCAGCTCTGTGGCCTCAGATGCCCCTGAACCTCACAGTCGGGGAGCCAACTCCATTCGGGGTCCTCAGCCCTCCTGATGACTTCAGTGAGTCTCGGGTGCCTCCTCTCGGCACTAGTTGCTGATCGTCCTTCGCAGAGAGAGCCGAGAGCGCCCTGAGCTTAGGCGGCTGTTAAATTTGGCTATAGAGAACAGGTTTTGTCTTTAATCCCATCTCTCTTCCCGGGTTACCGCCTCTTGATGACACGTGACACCGACTTCCTGGTCCGCAGTAGCAGTACGGAGTTACTGTCGTCCCTTACTTTGCATAGCAAATGTTCTTTGGGTGCCTGTGGTGTGGCAGGCTCCCTCATGGGCACTCGGGATGGAAGAACGGACACAGCGGACACAAACCCCTGCCCCGAAAGAGCATTTAAGTGCGCCTCAGAGTGGATGTTTTGAAGCAAAACAAAGAAGCAATAGCAGAGGGCGTGCAAAACTGTGGCAAACAGTGTGAAACTCATTCCGGGGTGACTGAAATCTGGGGAGCTCGGTCTGGGGGTTTAGGACATTCCTGCTGCCTTTTCAGGGGGAGTGTGCGATTCGGAAGGACTGGGGAGCCCCAAGGGGGTCGGCAGCCATGGGGGAGGGGGCCTGGCGTCCTCTCCCTTGGCCAGCAGTTGTCTCCCCCAGGCCGAGGCGCTCTCTCGCTCGCTCTCTTTGTCTCTCTCTGTGTCTCCCTTGGCTCTTGGCAGGGTCTGTCGGCTGTGCCCTCACTCCCGCCTCTTTCCGCCAGGCTGCTTGGTTTGGGGCTCACGGGGCAAGCCTCCCACCCCCTGCCCTCCGCATGCACCTGTCCTGGCCTGGCCGCTGTGGCCCCGACCCCTACTGACACCACGCCTTCTGCTTCTCGCAGCTGAAGGGAACCGTGCGCCCTGCTGGGGACTTCAACCCCGACGCGGATGCCAAAGCCTTGAGGAAGGCCATGAAGGGAATTGGTAAGGATCGTGAGGGGTAGCGGCAGTCTGTGGGCAGTGGGCTAGGCAGGCCTAAGGGCCAGGCCCCAAACCAGGCTCTCTGGGAGCAGGAGGACTGGACCGGACCCCAAGTCTCCATCCTCGTCTGCTAGCACCCTCAGTATAGGGAGGAGGGCTTTTGTAGGGCACTTGGGAGAGCCCTTCCTGGGGACCTGGGAGTCCCCAGCCCCCTGGGAGCAGTGTCCTGGTATGAGAGAAAGTCCTAGGTCAGCAGACCTGGTTTCGGGCCTTGGATTTGCTGCTGACTCCCCTTGTTACTTTAGGCCAGTCCTCTGGGTCTCGATTTCCCCATGTGTGTATAAGGAGGGCCGGGGCCTTATTACCCCAGAGCCTAATTCTGGAGTGAGAGCGCCCCCTGCTGTCAGTTCAGTTCTTCCCTGCCTGCATTTGGCCCCCAACCTGTCATCAGCAGCAGTCTCGGGCTCTTGGGGGAAGGCCTTCCTCACCTGGCCTCATTTCTGTTTGTCTCCCGGGAATGAGACCTGCTGAGCACGTGCAGGGCTGTCAGATGAGAGGCGGAAGCATGCTTTGAGAGACTGGGGCCCGTACCAGATCAGACTTGAGGGCAGGAACCAGAGGGGCAGGAAGTGCTGTCCTCCTGCCTTCCAAGGCCTCCCTGCTGTGGCTCCAGGGACTTGGGGTGCAGCTCTCGGGATTGAAGAGAAAGGCCGTAGGGTCACCAACAGGACTAGATGATCAGTGTCAGCAGGCTCCCTTAGTAACTACTCCAGCCTCTTCTGTTACAGATGTGGAAACTAAGGGCCAGACAGGGGCAGCGGGCAGCCATGGCCAGTGCCAGGACTGGAGCTCAGAGGGCCCGAGTCCAGCCTGATGCTGTGAGCCCTCCTGGGCACCCTCTCAGTCAGTGCCATGACAGAGGAAGGGCAGGGAGGAATCCCGGGCAAGGCAGCAGCCTGGGCCAGAGCCCGGGAGCATGGGAGCACGCGGCTGCCCTGCAGAAGACTGGCCGGGACCGTCAGTGGGGGGTTCTGGGGGCAGCTGAGCCGGGGCCTCCTCTGAGGCCTGTGGCTTTGGTGACTCAGGAACCGATGAAGACACCATCATCGACATCATCACCCACCGCAGCAACGCCCAGCGGCAACAGATCCGCCAGACCTTCAAGTCCCACTTTGGCCGGGTAAGGACCTCCACCTGGGCCTCCCCGATGGCGCTCGGCGTGGCACCTGCAGCTCCAGGGGCTCTGGGCCTTGTGACCCCCCACCACCACCACCACCAAGGTCGAGCCATGTCACGGTGTCTCTAGTGCCGATGTGCGCTGCTGCAGACACATCGCCATTGTTCCGCTCCTGGTGATCAGTGACACTTGTGTGGGACAGCCCAGAGGGGGCCAGACGGGGGACCAGAGCTGTCTTCCTGCAGTGCTGTGGGCAGCCCGTGGGTTCTCTGCAGAGAGAGCTGGCTTCAGGGCCCCGTCACTGCATGTCCACTGCCTGTCTTGAGTGGCATGTGGCTTAGGCTGCTGAGTCTCCCCCAGGGTGGAACTGGAGTCCTTCAACCCCCTCCCCCTTCCTGTCCTCCGCCTCCACGGACAGCGGATCTTCCTCCTGGCTGGCTTTGCCCCCTCCCTCTTTGGCATCATCTAAGTATTAAGCCCAGCGTCAGCACAGACAAATGGCTCCCAGGCTGCCTCCCGCACACCCATGTCCTTGTCCCACGTCTCCTCCCTGTCCTGGGGCACAGGGAGGCAGGTGCAGATGTTGGTGTGACCGGGCTCTGCCCTTTGCAGGACCTAATGGCTGACCTGAAGTCTGAGATCTCTGGAGACCTCGCCAGGCTGATTCTGGGGCTCATGATGCCCCCAGCCCATTATGATGCCAAGCAGTTGAAGAAGGCCATGGAGGTAGAGTGTGGGCATCCAAGGGAAGGGGTCCGGTCTGTGGGGGTGCTGGTGGGGACACGGGCTGGACTGTGGCCGAGATCACCTTCGTCTGTTCATCCTAGGGAGCTGGCACAGATGAAAAGGCCCTCATCGAAATCCTGGCCACCCGGACCAACGCCGAAATCCACGCCATCAATGAGGCCTATAAGGAGGGTGAGTTGGGGGCGGGGAGCCAGGAGAACCAGCACCCCCAGCTCTGCGCGCAGCTCTGCCGGCCTCCTTTCTCTCCGTCCACAAGGCTTTCATGAGCCCCTTGGCGGGCCCATCCCTGTGTCTGGGGAAGAACAGAGGCCTAGAGGTAGGAGAGGGGTTGGGTGGAAGTGGGAAAAGAGCGTCCCAGCCAGCTGGAGAGAGGGAGGGCAGCTCCGGGGGTGCCGCCCAAGCGTCCGCACAGGGCCCCTGCTCAGAAGGGCCCTCTGCTTGGCTGCATGCGAGGCTGTTGCTGTCTTGAATTCTTCCATTGTTAAGCAAGTGGCTCCGTATTTTCATTCTGAAGAACCTTTGGGTGTTGGTTAAAAATCTTGAACCTTTTGTAAGCAGCTGTCAGATGGTAGGACTTGTGAGCAGGGGTGTGACAAGGTCAGAGCTCTGCCTTTAGTAGCAGCTGCCGTGCAGGGGGGAGGTGGAAGATTCGGTAACCCTCAGCAGAACAGGGGGATGGAGAGGACGCGGTAGGCTGATGGGGTGGGTGGGGTGCCCAGTGTCTCACGGAACCTGCAGGGGCCATAGTGCCCCCAGGGGAGCCTCCTTCATCCCCACCTCCCCCCACCAGTCCTGCTGTGGCTCAGGTCAAGTCAGCACCCAGGACCCGTCCCCGACCAGTCTTTCTGAGCTGGCCACTGCCCACCCCCCTTCTCTGTTTCAGACTATCACAAGTCCCTTGAGGATGCTCTGAGCTCAGACACATCCGGCCACTTCAGGAGGATTCTCATTTCCCTGGCCACGGTGAGTAAGTGGCCCAGGGGAGGGCCAGGCCTGGGTGGACGAGAGGGTGTGCGCCTACGTGCCTCCTGAGAATCCCACGGCCTGCCCCTGCTGTTGCCTTTACAAGGCTGGCCTGGTGCCACCCTCTCCAGGCAGCCCTCTCTGGTGGCCCTTGGCCTGGTGCGTCGGGCCTGCAGGACGAAGCCACAGGGTGAGCTCTCCTGTGTTGTCACGTGGGAGCTGCCCTCACCATCCACCGTTACTGAGAGCTCACTGTGTACCCCGGCAGCTGACCCCGTGCAGGCAGGGGGCGGGTCCCTGGGGACTGACCTTTCTTGCCCTTCCTGCAGGGGAACCGTGAGGAAGGGGGAGAAGACCGGGACCAGGCCCGGGAAGACGCCCAGGTGAGACCCGTGAGCCCACCCGCCCTGGCCTCTGCTGGACTGTGCTGGCCTGGAGCAGCCTCCTGGCAGGGGCCTGGCTCGTTTCACTGGCGACACACTCAGCCCCTCCCTGTCCCCTGAGAAGTGAGACTTCCAGGCTTTCAGGATGAGACTTGCAAACGCGGTGCTGGCTGGTACTTCCTGCTATGCATAGCAGCGTCCTTAGACCTGGAAGGGACGGACAGCCGGTGCAGGTCAGACCCCTCACGTTATAGTAGGAGAACAGAGGCCCAGAGAGGGCGAGTGCCTTCTGAGAGTTACACAGCATCAGTGGCCCGTGTAGCACAGACCCAGGGGGAGCCAGGGCTGGGAACTTGCTGGGAAGGAGACCTGAGTGCTGCAGGTCTGGGTTTATCATCTGCCTAATGGGACGCAGGCCAAAGAGGGCATCTCGGGGGACGCCTGGGAAGCCGGGCTGCCCTGCTTCGCCCTGCCCCTTGGATGGGTGAGCTCGAGGCCTAGAAATGACTTCTCCTGGAGGCTAGGAAACCCTGCATTTTCCCTGAAGATTACTGTAGCTGGGCAGTCCCAGGCCATCTGCATGGTCTCCTCTGACCTGGGCCGTGGTCCCTGCCACCCACTGGTCTGGCCCAGGCCCAGGCTTCTGTGTGTTCTTCTGCCCACCCCACAGTCTGTGAGTTCACCCCTCATGTTACAGTTGGGGTACGAAGAGGCTGATGGGTGCAGGGTCCTGTTCCCAGCTCCACCAGCAGAGGTGTGGTGTGTCGCAACAGTGTCTGAGCTGAAACCCGACAATTGGGCGCTTGTCATGGCCATGCTCAAAACGTATAATCTATGCTGAGGCCGAGGGTACAGAGCCCAAGTGGCAGGGTCTGATCTGAACGCCCACGCCTGTACTCCTGGCCATTGAGTGTCCTCCAATACCCAGAATGGCCATTTCCTGTTGATGTGTAGTTGTCCAGCCCTTGCTTTTAGAATGCGGATGTCAGAAGCTGCAGGATTCCATACCAATGCAAGATGCTTCCGCCCCATTGCGGGCACAGCTCTGGGGGCAAGGCTGGGGACTGCAGGACACGAGGTGGCTTGCTGATGCCACCTTTCATCCACTCAGGCAACAGGTGGTCGTTAAGTATTGCCCTGAGCAACCTCGTTGTGCCGTGGTTAGATCTCACCCCCATTTTTTCTTCCTGCAAATGCTTCCAGCTGGTGCCTGCTCTGTCACTGAGGCTGTGCTTCCAGCTGCTGCCAACAGGGGGCAGTGGTGGGCCTCGCTGGCTGCTGCTTGGCTGGGAAGAAAGGGAAAGAAGGGGAGAGAGAGAACCTGGGTGGAAGCAACCTAGGGACCCTTGAGCCCGAGCCCTGCCCAACTCAGCCACTCTGCAGATTTGGGATTGGAGACACTGACCTTGGCGTGGACTCGTTTTCTTATAACCGCAACATTTTGTTCACAAGGAATATATATTCTTCTATTAAACTTTCAGAACTGAGACATAGGCAAGAAAAAAAATTCGTAACCACTAATGGCTACAAATAATAGCCATTATTAATATTTTGGCATGTCTGGTCCTACTTATCTTTCTGTGTATGTTTAAATGGATTCTTGACATAACAGTCAAAAATCCACTCTTCCATATTCGACTCTACTGTTTTTTATTTGGGCAGCTCCCTTCCTAGTAGCAACTCCTATCAGGCTCAGGGAGTTTTCCTTGGAGAGGGTTTTAGAGGTGAGATGGGGGTGCTAGAGCAGCATGTGTGTGCAAGTTGGAAGGGGTCACTGGGCAGAGCCATGTGCCCGGCCCCTCTTCGAAAGAAGGTGCTGTAGTGTCCCGTAGTTGATGTTTGCTTGTTACACTGCTTCCTTCTCAGTCTCGCTCTGAATGTCTACAACATCCATGTGCTCTTGGAAGTCTGGGCTTATATATTTTTTAAAATTATTTTTTATTTGTATGTATTATTTTATTTGTGAGAGACATAGGAAAAAAGAGAGAGGGAGCTCCCATCGGCCAGTTCATTCTCCAAATGCTTGGCAGCCAGGAACTCAGTCGGGGTCTCCCACAGGGGTGGCAGGGACTCAGCCACGTGAGCCCTCACCTGCTGCCTCCCAAGCTGTGTACATTAGCAAGAAGCTGGGATCAGAGTAGAGCTGGGACTTGGACCCAAGCACCCAGATAAGGATACAGATGTCAGAAGCAGTGACTTAACCACTAGGCCACACGTCCTCCCTGGGTATACTAGCAGTGGGGCAACAGATATGCAGTTTCCATGTTGTCACCGTTCACAGCGAGTGTTAACAGCTTCCCTGGTCACTCAGCCTTCCAGTTTGAACAGTAAGTAATAGACACAGCCTGTTACAGGCCCACAGTGAAAGGAAGACTGCCCGTTTCGAGGTCATCAGTTCCCAGATTCTTTTAAAAACTATAACAGCATTATTGAAATACAGCTCAACTTGCCCTACTCTTGACCTGCTTAAAATGTGCAGTTCAGTGTTGTGTTGCTTTTTAGGGTCATCACGGTCTTGTACAGCCATCATTACAGTCAACCTTCAAACCTTTCCTCACCCCGGAAAGAATCCCCCTACCTGTTAGCAGCCCCTGCCCGCGCCCCCAGCCCTGGGCAAGCACTGATCTACTTTCTGTCCCTGTGTTTGCTTATCCGGGACACTTGATGTAAATGGAGTCCTGCGCCGCGTGGCCTTTGCCACTGCTTCCGTTAGGAAGGAAGAAGGCTTCCAAAGCTTGAGGCTGATGTGTTTATGGAGCGTGCTCTCCGTCTACCCCGAGATGTAAAGCGGTCAGAATTTACGGGAAAGGCAGTGGCCCAGCTCGGCCTGGGTGCCGAAGGCCGGCTCTGCTGTGGCCCCAGGCTCTCCCAGTCCCAGCTGCTCGCCTGGCAAGCTGGCGTCCTCACCGCGGGGTTGTGCCTTCTGCACAGTGCTGTGATTCAGATTAAAACCCCAGCAAGACCCCTCCCATCCAAGACCACTGACTGCTTCCAGCCCTGACCCAAAGCGGGCAGTCAGCGCAGTCTGGGCGGCACTGGGAGAGTGAGTGAGTGAGTGCCTCCCCTCTGAGAGCCAGCGGCACACCGGCTGGGCCCTGCTCCCAGTTACTGGCCCCCGGGGTGGAGTGCCCGGCCTCTGTGTCTGTGTCTCACCCCAGGTGAGTGCGTCTTCAGCTGTTTCCAGGCCTCGCCCCCTTGCTTAGCTCTAGCCCGAGAGATCACAGAAAGGTGGATCTTTGCCTCTGCCCCGGCTCCCACTGAGGTCCTGAGTTCTTTGGGGGGTTCTCAGGGTCTCTAGCCAGGCCCCTGCCTCCGCCCGCCCCAGGGCCCCCAGTGCCAGCCTCTTGGGGCTCCCCTGACTGTTGCTTCCCCTCTCTCCCTCCTGTCTCTCCACCTTCCTGCTCTCAGGTGGCTGCTGAGATCCTGGTGAGTGTCCCCCGCTCTTCCTGGCTTTTAAAAGCTTTTCTGAGTCGAGTCTGGCCGGGCCCAAGGGGGCAGAATCGGGCTGTGATTTGGGGGCCTTGCTCCGTGGCTTCTCTCTCTCCCCTTCAGGGCCCCCTAAGGACCCTGCTGGGTCAAACCTGGGCCAGGCAGGCGTTCCCCGAGCGTCAGGCCGTTCTTCATCTCTGGCGTGGTTTTTTGCTATGTAACCATCAGCTGTACACAGCTGTCTTTCCATCGACTCGGTGTTTTGAATCTGAAACAAGTGATATAGTGGGAAGTTTAGTCGGTGGGTGTAGAACCCATGGCTGGCCGGAAGGTGACAGTAGAAGTGTGGATGTTTGGCACGTTCAGTGACGCTCGCCCGGGCCCTGGGCTGCACATCTGCCCCTGAAGGGGACTTTCAGAGGGGGAGGGAATGACACTGGCTAGGCCAGTCCAAGTCAGTGCACGGGGCTCTGGGCATGGGAGAGGGACTGTGGGGGCTGTCATGCTGGAGGCAAAGGAAGGAAGAAGGGGCCCATCCCAGTCCCAAAGGTGGAGCTGCCTCAGCCAGGGCAGAGACAGGAGAGTGGATGATAACCACGGCCTCCTTGGTTCCTCCTCCCGACTCCTCGCTCTGACCCCGGCTCTGCAGGAAATAGCAGACACCCCGAGCGGAGACAAAACCTCCCTGGAGACCCGCTTCATGACGATCCTGTGCACCCGTAGCTACCCGCACCTGCGGAGAGGTGAGGCCTGGCTCCCTTCCCTTCACCCCATGCGGGAAGAGCCCCAGATCTGATGGGTGGGTCTCTCAGCTCCCTGGACTAGAGAAGCTGGTTGCCCACCCCCTCCCTACCCTAGCAGTGGAGTGTGGCGGCTCACCAGGTCTTGAGAGCCCTGGGTTCCGGTTCTGGCACTACCATTAACACATCACTCAGACAACTGCCTTCGCCTCCCTGGGGATGGATGGCTAAGACAGGGGATGGCGAGTGGCTTTCACCTCCCAGGCCAACCCTGATGGGTGGGTAGTAGCTTAGCACAGCACCTCGTGCACGGTTAACACTTCCTGAGGACTGGCATCCCTGTGATCTTTGCTGATAGGAATCTCTGCCCCAACTTGATACAGGAGGAGGAGGAAGCCCAATAGGGGAAAGGGAGAGCTGGGGGCAGAGCCATGACTAGGACCCCTCTTTGTTTTGCCACCCCCACTTGGCTTCCTGGAACTTGGCCAGCCCAGGAGGCTCTGGCTTGGTGCAGTTTTGATTCTGAGTCCACGGCAGCCCAAGGCCATGATTGCCCTGTCCCAAGGACGCTGCCCAGGGCATCTACCTGCTGCCCTTTCTACTCTCCAGCCAAGGCCTGTGGACAGAGCTAGATGGGAAGGGAGGGATGATCTCCCACTCCCCTCTGAATTCAAGCTCACCCCCACCTCCGGGGCCTCTCTCCGGGTCAGTCTTCCAGGAATTCATCAAGATGACCAACTATGACGTGGAGCACGTGATCAAGAAGGAGATGTCCGGAGATGTCCGGGACGCCTTTGTGGCCATCGGTAACTGGCAGGGACCATGGGAAGGGGCTGGGGCACTGGGGACTCGGCCCGATTCCCTGCCATGGCAGCTTCCTGAGCCACTGGGCTGCAGAGTAAACACTGCCGCAGGTCACCTCCTGGGGTCCTGCCAAATGAGTGATTGTCGGGGCATCAGAGGACTCGTCCTCCACAGCAGGACAGGGTGAGGACAGGGCTTCCCCTGGGGACAGGCCAGGAAGGTGACACACGTCAGTCACAGCCTGTGTACTTACAACACACACCAGCCACAGTACACATACACGCACACACCCTGTCCTCATGCAGCACCTGGCTCTCTTTGCTTACTTTGTTTTTCTTTTAATTTTTATTTTCATTTTATTTGAAAGGCAGTAAGACAGAGACACAGAGGCAAACAGAGGTATTCCATCCTCTGGTTTATTCTCCGCAAATGCCCGCGGCAGCCAGAGTTGGGTCAGGCTGAAGCCAGGAAGCCAGAACTCTGTCCAGGTCTTCCACGTGGGTGGCAAGAACTCTGCTGTTTGAACCACTGTCTGTTGTCTCACAGGTTGCGTGTTAGGAGGAAGCTGGGCTGGAAGGGGAGCAGCCAGGACTTGAACCGGGTGCTCTGATATGACGTGGGCATCCTAAACAGCCATCCAACCACTGCTCCATATGCCTGCCCCAGGATGCTCTTCTGACTTAGTTTGAGTGCTTAACTTAAAAAAAAGGTCTTTCCCTTTTTGGATCTCGATTTCTCCAGGTGTAAATATGGATGAGGAGGCCGGCGCCATGGCTCAATAGGCTAATGCTCCACCTGTGGCGCTGGCACACTGAGTTCTAGTCCCGGTTAGGGCGCCGGATTCTGTCCCGGTTGCCCCTCTTCCAGGCCAGCTCCCTGCTGTGGCCCGGGAGTGCAGTGGAGGATGGCCCAAGTGCTTGGGCCCTGCACCCACATGGGAGACCAGGAGAGGCACCTGGCTCCTGGCTTCGGATCAGTGCGGTGCGCCGGCCGCAGCGGCCATTGAGGGGTGAACCAACAGAAAAGGAAGACCTTTCTCTTTGTCTCTCTCTCTCACTGTCCACTCTGCCTGTAAAAAAAAATATATATGGATAAGGAGACACAAGCAAGGGTTAGACTTGTATATTTTTTAATCTCACCAGGAGGTGGCAGTGAAAGATTTTCACATAATCACCATCAATTCTGAGTTGTACCTTGATTTCAGAGTTGCTGAAATGCGGGGCAAGGGTGTTGGAGCATGGGTGAAGTAGAAGTGTCGTTGCTGTTGCTGCTGCTTCGTGTGCCTTGGGCCTTTGCCACCCAGGAGCAGTGCCTAGAGGCAGGGAAGCCTGGACTCCAGGCGGAGTCTGTGCCTTTCCAGCTTCTCGCGGTACATCCTTGGGCAAACCCCAAAGCCTCTGCAAACTGGAGGTGACAGTGGTACCCAATCGCTATGGTGGATTCTGAGATTTAGTGAAGCAACTAGAATAGGGCCCCCTGGCACACAGTGCACACTGGGCAAATAGTTGCTTTTACTGGGATTTCCTGCCAGGCCCTCGCAAAGCTCACTGCAGTAGCTTTGGTTTGTAGTGGATTTGGTGCTCTTAGCAGCCAGTTCAACCAAGGAGGACCCCGAGGTTCAGAGAGGCTAATACCACGATAGGAGCCAGGGCTCAAGCCACAGGCTGCCAGCCTCCAAAGTCCATGCTTTTTTTTTTTTTTTTTTTTTTTGACAGAGTTATAGACAGTAAGAGAGAGACAGAGAGAAAGGTCTTCCTTCCATTGGTTCACTCCCCTAATGGCCGCTACGGCCGGCGCTGTGCCGATCCGAAGCCAAGAGCCCAGGATCTGGGGCACACAGTCTCTGACCTCCTGGTCTCCCATGCGGGTGCAGGGACCTAAGCACTTGGGCCATCCTCTGCTGCACTCCTGGGCCACAGCAGAGAGCTGGACTGGAAGAGGAGCAACTGGGACTAGAACCCGGGGGTGCCGGCGCCGCAGGCGGAGGATTAGTCAAGTGAGCCACGGCGCTGGCCCCAAAGCCCATGCTTTTAACACCTGCACATCTTGCCCTGCTTGTGTGTCTCCTTCACTGTCTACTTCCACCTTGAACACACAACATGTGTACACATACATGTGCACACACACAAACACAACACCATTAAAGGGCTGGTTGCCAAGGAGAGAAGTTTCTGCCCAGTGTGAGCCTTAACCAGACTGACAAAGCCCTGGGCTTGGGGTTGGGGGAGGGGCTTCCTAGACTTGGAAGGATTTGATGGCAGGGCGGGGGGTCAAGTAGTGGAGGGCAGATAAGAGCTACATCTCCACTGGCAGGACAGTGACACGAGGGGAGTTGCAGGGAGCAGGGGTGGTGAGGTAGCACAGGAGGCAAGAGCTTTGACTTTGACTTTGGCTTGCAGGCCGAGGAGTGTGGGTCTGTCTGGGAGGCGGCAAGGAGCCGTTTGAGGAGCTGGGGAAGGGAGATGTGTGGGATGTGATTTTGCTCAGGGCACTCCTGAGCCTGCAGGGGAGTCTCTCCCAGACGTGTGCCCTTGGAGTGAGCAACTCCAGCCTCGTGCTCCTGGCCCTCACGGAGGTATTTAATATCCGGAACCATTCCAGCCCACTGGGACTGGTGTCTGCTTCCTCCAGGGCGAGCTATCTGAGATACCCCCAGTGCCTGTGTCAGGCGGGTTCAGGAGCCTGGAAATCAAGCAGTTGCTCATGGCCAGAGAGCCCCAGGCCTTGGGGAAAGACCAGGCTGGGGCAAGCAGGCAAGCAGTGTCTGTGGAGCAGGCCCACCAGCGCAGAGAGACTGTGCAGGCCTGGGGGCCGGTGCAACCCCCGGGATTCACTCGCTGCCTTCAAGAACGCCAGGGACGCCCTTTCTTAGGGGCAGTAAATCAGTAGTTCCAAAACTGTAAGCTGCAGCAGAATAGGGTGGTGGCCATCCTGGTTTGTGTGGGGCTTTCAGTGCTAAAACCGGAAATGTCCCAGGCAGAGACAAGTTGGTCACCCACCTCCGGAAGTTTCGGATTCGGCATACATGGAGTGGGGCCTGAGAGTCTGTGTTTCTGTGAAGTTCCTAAGTGACGCTGGTGTTGCTGGTCTGAGGACTATTTCTGGAAATGTGTCTAGAATCTGAGTCTAGAACCTGTATCTAGAATCTGAGTCTAGAACCTGTGTCTGGAATCTGAGTGTGTCTAGAATCTGAATCTGAAGGGTGGAGCTGAAAAACCTGAGCTTTGACCAGGAGTCTCGGGTGACTGTGATGCACTTGAAAACTGGAGGCCCTTGGTTTCCTGCGGGCTTCATTCTCTCTGAATCCTCTACTGACAGGAAGTGGCACTGCCAGCTGCTGGGAGCCAGGCTTAGGGATGAGCCATGGGGTGAGGTGGGGGTGAGACCCTGAGATTGGCAGTGATCTGCAGCAGCTGGCTCTTGGGAGGAGAGGAGGGACGGGGATCCAGCCCAGGATCTGGGGCACACAGTCTCTGACCAGGTTCCCTGCGTCTCTCCCCCTTTTCCACCAGTTCAAAGTGTCAAGAACAAGGCTCTCTTCTTTGCTGACAAGCTTTACAAATCCATGAAGGTAAGAAGAAGTGCTCGTTTCTTTGCTCCTCTCCCTTCAGGTACTGGCAGGTGCACAGACAAACATGTGTGCACAGGCGCACATTCACAGGTAGATTGGGACCTGCAGCCACTGCCCCCTCCCCCTTGATGTCGCTCAGCATTGAGACAGTAGTTCACCATGGGCTTTACCCCCCAGGGGACATTTGGCAATGACCAGACACATTTTTAGTTGTTGCAACTTGGAGAGTGTCCCACCGGCGCCTGCAGGGGAGAGATTAGGGCTGTCATTAAGCTCTGGAGACACAGGGCTGAGCAGGACACTCATCTGGAGCTCACATTCTAGCAGGTGACACATGGCCAGCCTCCCAGCCCAGCCCCTGGAGCTCCCCTGCCATAGGTGGTTCAGTGTAGGAAGGAGCCTGAAACCCCTTGCAGCCCTCAGTCCCCAAATGACAACTCTTACTGAGCTCTTACATGTGCCTGGCCCCACGCTGAGTGTTCTGCCTCTGAGCACGGCCGACCCTCATGGCAATCCTGTGAGGTTGTGCTAGAACCCTCATTGCATAAAGGAAGAAACAGGCCTGCATAGGTTAAAACCTCTCCCAAGGTTGCATGGCTCCTAAGTGACAGAGCTGGGACTCACACGTAGCTGGGGTTCCTAACTCCCTGGGGACAGAGGCAAGCTGGGGCTGCCCACACACCCCCATGCCCTGTGCATGCTCCTTGAGCTCTGGACTGTTTTCTTAGGGCCACAGTGACAAATCCCACAAACTGAGTGACAGCAGAAGTGGTTCTGATTCTGGAGAAATGGTTCTCCTGGTTCTGGAGGCCAGACAGCCAAAGTCAAGTTGCTGGCCCGGGCTGGTTCCTTCTGGAAAGCTGTGAGGGAGAGAGTATCACATGCCTGTCTCCGAGCTTCTGCTGATTGCCAGAAATCCTTGTGTTTCTTGCTGTGGATGCATCCCCCGATCGCTGTCTCTGCACATGTCCTCCCTCTTCTTCCTATAAAGACAACAATTCTTTATTTAAAAAATTTTTTTTTAAATTTTTTTGAAAAGGTTTATTTAGTTGAAAGGCAGAGTTACAGAGAGAGAGAGAGAAAGAGAGATAGATCTTCCATCCACTGATTGACTCCCCAAATGGCCACAGTGGCCAGGTCTGGGGTGATTTGAAGCCAGGAGCCAGGAACCAAGATCTTCTGGTCTCCCCAACGGGTACAGGGGCCCAGGCACTCAGGCCATTTGCTGCTGCTTTCCCAGGTGCATTAGCAGGGAGCTGGATCAGAAGTGGAGCAGCCACGATTCGAACCTGCGCCCACATGGGATGCCAGTGCCACAGGTGGCAACTTTACCCACTAGGCCACAGTGCAGGCCCCTAAGACACCAATTCTTGAATTTAGGTCTTGCCCTAATTCAGTATGACATGTGCAAAGACCCTCTGTGTGAATCAGTCACGTTCGGAGGTTCCCAGTGGGCATGAATTTCGAAGAGGATTTTATTTAACCCCTATAGGCCCGGTCCTAGGCTCAGGGGTTTTGGTCAAGCTCTGTGGGGCAGAGGTAGGTGGGCATCTACTATCTTGCCTGATCCAGCTTCATCCTGACTCAGGGCGCTGGCACCGATGAGAAGACCCTCACCAGGATCATGGTCTCCCGGAGCGAGATCGATCTATTCAACGTCCGGCAGGAATTCATCGAGAAATACGACAAGTCCCTCCACCAAGCCATTGAGGTGAGGCAGGGTCAGAGAGGTCACGGGGAGCGGAGTGCATGCTGGATCCTAACCTAAGATGAGGAGTCTTTTTATGCCCATGGTCTTTTTCTCAGGAGTTGAGCTCTTAAAACAGTGCGGATTTTCTAAATGAAAGGAACACCCTGGAATTGCCTCATTGTTTATACCAAAGTAAATTCCAGATTCCCAAGCAAAACAGCCCATTTTTTGGGTCGTGTTTAAAAACAGCTTAATTGAAGTTTCACTTACAGAGCATAAAATCTGCCTGTTGTAAGGAGACAATTCAGCAATTTTTACTAAATTTACCGAGTTTTGCAACCATTGTCACGTTCCAGTTCCCAGACATTTCCATTCTGTCCTGAGTTCCCTCTGCTGGTTTCCTGGCTTCCACTCCTGGGCACAGGCTGTGGTTTCCAGTTCTGGATATTTCAGATAAATGGAATGCTGTACTGTGGGGCCTTTGCTGTACTTAGGCCCTCTTTGAGTTATGGACCTCTTTTTGGTCTTTGAGATTGGCCAGGATGTGAAAATTTGATGGTGTCTGTATTCGGTCGGCAAGACTGAGAGCATTCCATGGGCTGTTTCACACAGACTCAATGGGAATGGTGGTTGTTAGCAACCTTTAAAAGGTAGTCAGGCAGTTTCGAAGTGTGAAATGTGCATGCTGGGACTTGGTAATTCTGCTGGTGGGAATTTATCCTATAGGCATCGCCACACAGGTTCCTAAAGACGTGTAAGAGGGCGTCTGTGCCCGCACCATGTGTAGGAGCAAGAGATGGAGGGCCTCCAACAGAGCTGCTTAAATAAATTACAGTACATGCATGTGACAGTATCATACAGCCGTGAGAAGGCGTGAGAAGTCTGTATTGATCTAGAATCTTCTTCTCAGTCAAAAACACGCATCCAGACAGAATATGTGTCCATTTGTATAGGGAAGCAGTGTTATATGCTTACGCATACTTGTATGTACCCAGACTGTTGTCAGAAAACCATTCAAGAAAGTACTAACAGTTGGCTGCCTCTGGATTTGGAGAACTAGGATCAGCGATGGGAGAGAGGCTTTTATTATATGATCTTTCCTTGCATGGGAATTGCTTACAACAATATATAACTTTAAAGATCATGCATATTTTTCTGAAAGCCGTATATGCTCAGACTGCTCAAAGCCGCCTAGGAAAGGGGCTGTGTGCTTAGTGGGAGGAAGTCTGGCCTCTCCCCCAGCCCGACTGTCCCCCAGACCATGGCGCCCAGCGCCCCCAACAGCAGCCTGGGCAGTTGGTGCTCAGTCACAGTTCTCCGAGTGTGGGCTCACACAACACAAGGGGGAAACGCGACAGAGATGCTTCCAGAAGGAGGGGAGGTGGGAGAGCTGCCGAGCTCTGCAGGGGTCAGGTCCTGAAGGGGCTCAAAGCCAGGCTGAGAGCTGGCGCCATCTTCCTGAGGGACGCGGGAGCTGCTGCGGGAGCCCCCTCTGTCCCTGTGGCCTTTGTCCAGCCGCAGCGGTGGTGAACTACAGCAGCCAAGGGGGACGTCCGGGTTGACGGGCAGCTGGAAGGAGGGGACATGGTGGCCTTCTTACTCACTGTGCTCTCCCTCTGCTCCTGCCAGGGCGACACCTCGGGGGACTTCCGGAAGGCCTTGCTGTCTCTCTGTGGTGGCGAGGACTAGGTCACCAGCTGTGGGCGGCAGCACCAGCCACCACCCCCAAGCCGTTGTTCCAGCTCCAGAGACTGAGGGAGGGCCCGGGTTGGGGTCGGGCCAAGGAAAGGCTTCCACCTCCCGAGCCATTGAGCGCCCAGCACAGCCCCGGCTACCCACGGCCAAGCGGCTGAAGAGCCGTAGCCCCAGACCCCAGCCACCTGTGCTCCCTCTGCCTCCGAAGTCCTTTCCAACTTCCGTCCCTGGCCACAGCCCCTGTCCTGGTTTGCGCTTTTTCACATCCAGAAGCATACGGACGCCGTCTGTAAGATGAGTGATGTGTGCATTTTGAATGCAGGGGCGTGGCTGCGGGAGGAGGAGCCTCTGAGCCAGGGCCAGCTGGCCATCGCCCCAGCCCTGTCCAGAGAGGCTACGCTGGAGGACCGGGCTGGGGGCAGGAGGCAGGAGGCCCGGGCTCCACCTGCAGCTGCCACGCACTTGCTTTCTGACCTTGGCTGCTCTCTTTCCCTCCCTGAATCTCTGCTCTTTTAGCTACAAAGTGGGAGTTGGACAGAAAAAAATAGAAACCTCTAACTTTGACATCCTAAAGTGTGCCTCCACTTCATGCCCTTGCCACTCTTTCTGTCTTTGGAGAAGAAATAAAAAGAGACACACAAACACGTAAACACGTTTCCAGCGAGGGCCTCTGCTGCCTAGAAGCTGCAGCCTGGACCTCCCTCCTTGGAGCTGGAGGCCCTTCAGCCTGCCAGGCGGCCAGCGAGTCCACTTTGAGCTCTCCCAGGGTGAGCTTGCTTCAAGCCCGGGAAGGCTGGCCCGGGGCCTGCCCAGGGTCTCAGCACCCCCCTCCCCGCCCCCCGCCTTGCCCTCTCAACACCTTGACATTTCTCTGTGTGCCCTTCATCCATCGCAGCCAGACCTGAACTTCCTCTTTTGATGTGCTCAGGGCACCAGATGCGATGGTAATCTGGCGAGGCCCGTGGAAAGTTTCCACTTTGTGAAAGTCACGGTAAGCGGGGAGACTCAACTGCAGGCTCTCGGCCCCCCCTCCCCCCAGCCCTGTGGGTGACTGTGGCAGAGGCTACCGGCTGGCCAGAGTGCTTTATCTGCAGGCCAGGGGATGCTGACCATGGGGCCGTGCAGACAGAGACTTGTGAGTCTGGTCTCGCCCCTCACTGTGTGACTGCAGACCAGCCGTTGCTCTGGCTGTGCCTCAGTTTCCCCATCTGTATATTGAGGGATCAGAGCCAGCGATTTCAGAGTGCTTTCCGTGTCTGACGCAGCACGTCTGAAACGAAGAGGTTACCTTGTCTTACCTTCCCTGCTTCCTCTCCTCCGCCAGGCTGTGATGCTGAGAGGCAGCTGAGAGTTTTGGGGGATGTTTGCCCAGTTTAATTTAACTGTTACCCAAAGATAAATCGGCAGAAAGGCTGAGAGCTGGGAGTTAAGACCTTTGCCACTAACTGACTTTGAGCATTCCAGAACCTCAGTTGCCTTATCTGTAAAATGGGACTCCAACTTCTACTGGCCTTGGAGTAAACTTTGTGTGAAAGAACTAAGCATGGCACCTGCCTGGCTTGGAGCAGGCACCACCTGCCTTGAGCCAGGCTCAACTGTAGGAGCTGAGAGATGGATCCCATGGTGCGTTCTGACCTTTGGTTTCAAGATCTCAGTCATCTGTTGATCAGAGACATCCAGTGCCCGAAAGAATCGTGTCTTGAGAAACATATCCCAAGGAGAATGGAGCTGAGGCTGGAGCAAAGGAGTGATGGGATCGAGAGAGAGAAGTGAGGTGGCTCGGTGAGGCCAGGAATGAAGATGGGCAGACAGGAGCACACACACGGGACGAGACACTGTCCTCGGGCCTGCACGTGCGTGTCCACTTACTGGTAGTTAATGGCTGGTCAGATGGGAGAGGGGCCCTAAGGGTATGTGGAGTGGATGTGAGTAGGACTGACAGTTTGCAGTCACAGCTATGAGGAAAATAAAGGCGGGGTGGGGGGGTTGCATCCCACTGCAGAGGACTTCGAATATCAGGATTTTCTCATAATTCCAGGGAACCTTGGGTGGATGTAGGTTGAGTAGGAAAACTATGTGTCTAGCTATGCATTTTAATTTCTTACATGAGAGGTAGAGAGACAGAGCTCTTCCATCTACTGATTCTCTCACCAAAAGCCCACTATTGCCAGGGCTGGGCCAGGCCAGTTCTGGGAGCCCAGAACTCGAGGTCTCCCACATATGTGGCAGGAACCCAAGAACTTAAGCCATCACGGGCTTCCTCCCAGAGTGTGCACTAGCAGGAAGCTGGAATCAAGGAGAACCAGAGCCAGGACCCACACCCAGACACTGCCAGTAAGATCTGGGGGACCCCAGTGTCATCTTAGCCACTGTGCCCAATGCCCGCCCTCCTAGCTGTGCATTTTAAAAAATGCGTGGAGGAAGAGTGGCCAGCTGGGAGGTTACTGCAACAGCCTTGCTAAGACCCAGGCGCCCGGAGTTGTGGCAGGGGAGGGAGGAGCGGAGGTGGCGCCGGTTCTCCCGCGGCGCTGGTTCTCCCCGGGCGGCGTGCGGCTTCTGCTGAGTGTCCCTGCTGTGCTGGACCCTGAGGAGCTCATGTGGCTGCGGTCCTTAAGGAGCTTCCTTCCACCCAGCCCTCTCCCAACGACGCTGGAGATGGCTTCCACAGCCCAAGTTCAGCGGGAGGAAGGCACAGGGGCTGAACGAAAACTAAAAGGAAAAAGAATGCGAAAGCACAACCCGCTGCTGTCTTCCAGTGGGAGACGGGATGGCTGCGATGTTCTCAGCGTGCAAGGGGCCCTCGAGTCTCCCCTCCCTGTCGGTCGCGTCTGAGACCGCTGTCGCTTCCACAGAGCTGAAGCCACGGCCCCGGGCCATGCTGCAAGCCAGCAGCAGACAGAACTGGGACTCTGCCTGCTGGCCCGGGCCAGGGCTTTGACAAGCACCCTATGCCTTTCCCCTGCCCTTGGCCCTTTCCAGCTCCTTGCTGCTCCCCCTCGTCTTTTCCCTTCCCAGCATCCCCTTTCCCAGGAGCTCTGGGCTGGGATGAGCCGACTCTGTGGGCAGCAAGGAATCATAGGAAGGCAATGGCTTTGAAGGGAGTGGTCCTTTGAGCTGAGCAAGGAGCTGCTGTTTGGGATTGCTGTCTTCACACTTCCCACTAGTGTGGAGTAGTGTGGGAACTGTTGGCTACTTTAAAAAAAAAAAACCTGGTCTTGACCGTGCCCTTCACTTGGCTGAGGGTAGTGAGTCACTGCTAAAAAGATCCCAGTCATGAAGTTTTGCCTGCGCAGCCCTGAGCTCCTCTGTAGTAGTGCAGGGGTGAGTGCCCCCATTTTACAGGTGAGAAAACTGAGGCTCTGAGTGGTGAAACAAGCGACCCGAAGACATGGGCAACACGTCATGGGTTGACCGAGCTGGAAATGCACTTAGAAGTGACCCCAAACAATCTTTTTATTTTTGAGTTTGCTGACAGCCCAGAAAGCAGAACTGTGACCAGGGGATTGGTACTGGCTAGATCTGCAGCTGCAACCCGAGCTTGCGTTCCAGGCACGCTGATGTCTCCTTTTCCTCAGCCAGGCCAAGCTGAGAACGGGAGGGAGAAGTGTCAAGGTGCCCCAGCTGGATTTCCGAACCCAGAAGGGGTCAGTCGGCCTCTGGCTTCCCTCTCCATTCCCCGCCAGACCTCAGGTGTCCTAAGGAGACTTCCTCCTGTTACAGTTGGGGAGAGGCAAGTGGGAAATTCTGGTTATATAACAGCCTGAGGCTCTGCGGTTAGGTCTGTGTGGGCAGCTGGGCCCGGATTTGAATCCCAGCCAAGCACTAGGAACAGATAGGCCAATTGACTCCGTGTGCCTTGATTTTCTCTTCTGTAAAGTGGGTTTCACAGGGCTCTTGTGAAGATTAGACCAGGCAATGCGTGTGTATTTCTGAGCACACTGTCCTGGATGCAGGCAGAGCTCAAGGAGTATCAGTTCTTCATCATTATCACGGGCAGGATTCCACCTTACGGGAGAATAAACAGGCTCTGGGGTAGGGGTGGGGGGGAGACCCTGGGGAGCAAGAGAGCCAGGAGAAGGGCTCCAGCCTGCCATGGGGCGGGGAGGAGGGACCAGAGGAGGCAGGTGTGAAGCCAGGTGTCTACTTGGGAAGCCAGTGGTAGGAAGTGCTTTTGAAGTCTGTGTGTGAGGCCAGAGGCCCCTGATGCAGGCCATCCCACTGGCTTCCTGTCAGCCAGGAAGCACCCATGGAGCCCTAAGCCAGCCCTCTGGGAGCAGGCCCTGCCCGCCAGGCCAGCTGTTCTCAGAAGCTTCCGCCACATGGCATTTCTGTGGCGTGGTCCCACCCCTTCCTCTCACCCACAGCCACCTGCCAGTCGTGCTGCCAGCTACCTTGAGAACCCTGGCCCCACGCCACCCCATCCAGACAGCCGGGGACTTTGCCCCAGGAGGGCCTGATCAAAGCAAGCAGGTGGGGAGTTGACGTTTCCCATCCCGTCTTTCCCACACCTGGAGGCCACTCAAACCCCATAAACACTGCTTGTCGCACCTATGTAATCCCAAATCACGGCCGCTCGCACCCTCAGGGACTCAGCCAGGGCTGCCAGGGGCAGCGGTGTGCCCCAAGAGTTCATGTGTCGGAGACACGGTCTCCGGTTCGGTGGTATTGAGGTGGAAGGGGCCTTTAAGAGATGAGGCCTGGTGGGAGGTGGTGAGGTCATCTGTGGGTGCTGTACAGATTAATCCAGTAGTTCTTGTGAACTAATCCAGTTGGTTCCCTTGAGCATGAACTGTTCTAGAAGAGCATGAGGGCCCCGCCCCTCCTGGCTTCCTGTCTCGCCGAATGATCCCACTCTCATGCTTCCACCATGATGCCCACCATCTGCCATGAAGCTCTCTCCCCAGAGGCCAGACGGGGCTGTCTCATCCTGGGCTTGCAGCCTTCAAAAGTGTGCACGAAGTGGACCACTTTCCGTTATAAAATACCCAGCCTCAAAGACACCCAGCATCAACAACACCGCTGGTGTGGCAGAGGCACACCCTCTGCTGATAACACACACACTGAAACCCTTTTTGATGGCACACAGGAAAAGTTAAGTGTTAGCCCCACAAATCCACTGCTGGGAACAACGAGAAATGCAGCCGTTGTGGTCCAGTTACTGGCTACACAGCACACACCTCCCACAAGTCCCCAAGTGTGCGCTGTACACAGACTGACTGTTCTGTACACAACTCCAGAAACCCAGGCCCTGCCTGTTGTGTGAGCTCGCTGATAGGAAGTGAAACGACCTAGCCCTACCAGGCAGACTTTGGGCCCTACAAACCCGATGTGAACGCTGGTCCTACTTAGTGTCCCACGCTGGGAAGACAAGATCAGCTCCCTTAAACCTTAAAAAGGAGTGGAGTCCCGAGGGAAGGCTTCCTGGAGGTGGTGAAATTTAAAGAGGTGGGGGAGGGGGCAGGCAGATATTGGGGCAGGGGGAGTGATTGAGTGATTCTCCTTCAATAGCTTTGAGCCCATTCCATTGCCTGCCAGGAGTGTCCTGGAAGCTGGTAGTGATGAGGTTAACAGTGTCGGCCACTGTGGGGCTGGGATTTGCCCAAGGTGAGTCAGGGTCTCTACCTTCCTGGTGCCCTTCAGCTGTTCCCAGGATAAAATTCCCCCAGCGAGTGAGAAGGAAACCTAAAATGAAACTTTGCTGGACTTCGTGGACTCGAGCCTCATCCTGTTAGTGGCGGCGGCGGCAGCAGCAGCACCAGTCTGTCCTCGTCATCGTGGTGTCACCGCCCCTCTTGGAGGCTTGGTTTCCCCCCCGCCCCGGGTTGGAATGCCCTGCTTCCTGGGAGACATTTTTAGGGACAAAATGAGACAAGGCATACTATGAAACCTGGTACCCTGTGGGTGCTGGGGCCCTGTCCCCTGCCCGTCCCCTCCTGTCTTTCCCGGTCCCCCTCTCTCTCTTCTCCCGTTCCTATCCTAGATCCAGGTTAGTTGGGGTGTGGTATTTGCATAAATACGAGACCTCACCCTGGGGAAATTCCCCGTGGTGACCAGGCTTCCTTTCTGAGGTCAGGCCACATCATCAGACACTTCTCCTTCCTCTCTGGCTTGTCCCAGCCCACTGCGGGCTGTAGCCCCTCTGCTGTGTAGCTGTAGATCTGGGCACACAGATTGCGTCTCCTCCTTTGACCTTGGGTGCTGTCTAGAAGGTGGGGATGTGGAGGCTGGCTTAGGGACCCGGAAGAAACCCAGTGAGGTGACTCCCTGAGGAGCAGAGGGTAGCAAAGCAGGTAGCGGGTGGTCAGGAGCCTGGACTGTAATGCGAGTTCACCAGCTACTCGCTGGGCGCTTGCTGTCCCCTCCCTGTTCCTTAGTTTCCCTTCCTGTCCAGGGAGAAGACCGGTCAAGATAATCTCCACGCTTATTTCCAGATCTGATAGACCAAGAAGTCACTTCCTTTGGCAGCATGGTTTGGTTTGGCAACATTTGTTCTTGGATCCTTTTCCTTTGAAAAGAACCTTGCAACACGCTTCCCTAAATATTTTTCTTTGGAAAGCACAGTTTTGCAAAATGCATCCCTGAATCCCATTCTTCAGATTCTGACAGAATGACATGTGCTTCCTGTCCTCTTAGTGACTTAGTCTGAGTTTTCGTTTTTCCTTTTGCATCCACCATGAATAATGTTGTGCAATCCGCGGAAGGAGAGACAGAGCTCTCATCCGCCCAGATTCGAAGGTCCCTGGTCCTCATGGTCTCTGACCCCAGTACTGAGAAGGCACCTCCCCTGCCACCCAAAGGGAGACAAGTCTGGGGAGCTCAGCGATCCAGTGAAAGTGAGGTCCTGGGACCCCCCGCAACCAACCCAACTGCCACGAGGGCGGCTGCTGGGGCAGGGGTCGCAACTTTGCACCTGGGAAGCTTTGCAAATACCTGTGCCCAGGTCCCGCTCCCAGAGATCTAATTTCACTGGTCTGGAGCATGGCCTGGGCGTCTGTTCCTTTGCAGAGCTCTCTGGGTGCCCCCAGTATGCCGCCAGGACTGAGACCTGCTGATCTGAGGCCCCATCCAAGACCAACGGGATCCGATAACCCCGAAGGTCCCTGAAGCCGACAAACCTCTTGTGCTAGTATTCTTTACGAAAGCATCTTAACAGGTGTCTCTTACAAGCAGACAGCCGTTCCCAGTGTTACAGACAGGCAGGGACAACTGACTTCCCTCCTAGATGAGGAAGGTGAGAGACAGAGAGAGGAAGTGTGATGAGGTCACATGGTGACTCAGTACCCGCAGGGGGCCTGGCACCTCACAGAGACGGAGATGCCAGTCATTTTTAAATACCTGTCATTTACCCATCATCTGGAAGAGTGGTTTCCAGCTGTTCAGACAAATATTGGCAACCAGGGCTATCCAGTGTGTGTCAGTAAAATAAGGAGAGAGACTTTGTGGCTTCAAGACCTGGCTCTGTCATCAGCAAGTGTAATGTCCTTTCTCACAGCACGCTTCTCACTGTGCCCCACGCTCTTGCCAAAGTGCCGGTTTGACAGGTCATTCACAGCCTCAGGAAACTTTCGGCAATGGAAGTAAAGCCTTCCGTGGCTCCCCGTCGCTTACGGAAGGAAGGCAAAAACCCTTTAGCCTGGCATTCAAGGCTCCCAGGGTCTGCCTCTAATCCTGCCAGTCTGCGAGTCACTGTGCGTGTTTCCCCAGTCGCCCACTCTTCCTAATCCCAGGGACGTGCTTGCTGTGGCTGCGCTGTTGAACCAGCAGGCATCTGAAAGTTGTTGACACTGTGACTCTTCCAGCTGCCCATCTACAAGTTTAGATCAACAAATTTTACTGGGTTGAAGGGGACTCTGCAAAAGCCCTGAATTCGATGCTTATGTGGTTCAGAGGAGTGGAAGCACACCAAGACCTGCCACCAGTTCATGATGGCAAATTATCCTTGACCACCTATATGTGGGTAGATGTTGGAGCTGGCAGACCCAGCCCAGGGAGTTTCTCAAGTTCTACTGAGTACCACGGTCACCCCTGGGAGTTGATTAAAAGTGCAGACCCCCCAGGCCGCCCCCTGGAGGCTCTGACTGCTGTGTCTGCAGTGGGGCCTGGAGATCTGCCAAGCCTAGGCGAGGGCCTGGTGGCAGGCAGAGCTCCTCTCCTTGGAGAATTTTCAGAAGGGTTGGTGAAGCAGGAAACCCACAGAATCAAATGCAGCCATTCCTGCAGCAGGTACTGAGATGGGGCAACGCTGCTCCCACGACACGAGCACCAAGACCAGGGTGTCTAGGTGGGTGAGGCAGGGCTCGGTAACACCGGATCGAGAGAGTGGTCCTGGGAGTCTCTCCCTGCACCCATCTTCTGTGGTGCAGTGTGGTTCTTATCTCCTCCAGGTGAGCTCCAGGGGCACTGCAGTCCACAGGGGAGTGGTTCCAGGACCCTCTGAGGACAGCAACACCTGCAGATGCTCAGATCCCCTCTGTAAAACAGCACAGCGTTTGCACATCACCTGTGCACCCCTCCTGCCCCATGGATTTTAATCATCTCTGAATTGTAACAGAGTGTAAATGCGGTGTAACAGTGTAAATGCGGTGTCATTCCTTTTTATCCTGTATCCCTGAGGGAATAATGTTAAGGACAAGAAGTCTGTACATGTTCAGCAACACACAACTCTTTCTTCCCAAATAGTTCTCATTTTCTCCCCAAAGCTTTATTTTATTTATTTGAAAAGCAGAGTTATGGGTGGGGGGAGAGCCTCTATCCACTGGTTCACTACCTAAATGACTGTAATACCGGTACTAGGCCTGGACAAAGCCAGGAGCCTCATGAGTGCAGGGACCCAAGTACTTGGCGCATCCTCCACGGCTTTCCCAGGCACATTAGCAGAGAGCTGGATTGGAAGAGGAGCAGCCAGGACACAAACCGGCGCCCATATGGGATGCTGGCAATGTAGGCTGCAGCTTTACCACTACGCCACCCACAGATGTGGAAGCTGTGGATATGGAGGGTCAACTCTACTCGGGTTTGCATTCCAGCTGAGTCCATTATTAGGAGTTGGCTAAAAACCACAAGAAGCCTCAGTTTCCCCACTGGTAGAACAGCAGAACCAGTCTCACAGGGTTCTTATGAGAAACACATCAAATAATTCACCCAGAGCACTTCGTGCTGTTCCTGGCACAAGATAAGCATAAACATTCGCCCTTAGTGCTCTCATTTGGACCCCTTGGCCCACTCCATCTCGCTTTCCGCTGAACTTCTGGGCTTCCTCACGGTGTCAGAGCCGAAGATCCCCTTGGAGATCATCACATCTGATTCCTTCACATTCTGGAAGGAGAAGCTGAGAACCCAGAGGGGAAGGACTTGCCCAGGGCCACACAGCCGAGCCAGGACTGCAACAGCTCTCCTGCCACCCATCCGAGGGCCTCTTCTTCCCGGCTCTGTGTCCCGTGGCTTGAACAAGTTGGAGCGATCCCAGGGAATGCGTGGCTGGAAGAGGGAAGTTGGTGGGAGAGAAGCTTGCAGATGCTGATTGCGCATTTCAACAGGGACGGCCCAGAGCTAACCTGCCCGGGATGCAAAGCCGAGGGTTCCTAGCTCATGCTGGTGCAGCTCCTTGAGCCTCCTTAGCCCTTTGAGCTTCCCCTGTTATTTAAGACTCCGTGGGCAGGAACCAGCCCGAGCCAGGCTTGGGGAACTCACAGAGGGTCTATGATAACTGTGCACAGACATTCCACATAGTCCTCCTCCCTGCAGAGAAAGGGGTCTGTGCACAGGAAAACAGTTCATCTTTGGCCCTGGTCATTAGTCCAGTAGCTGTTACCATGACCACGGAATTATCCCTGCAGCCAGGAGGGTGGCCACTCCCCACACGTGCTGTGGGACACTTGTAAAGCAGCCCTTGCCACTGTGGGACTGAGTGTGGCCTGGGGAGGAGCACTGGACTAGGAGTCAGGAAGTCCCTCCCTTTACTCACTTGGAAAGTCACTTCCCTCTGTGTGGCCTTGACTTCCTCCTCTGCACAGTGAGGCCTCTGGACTCGGAGGTCTCCCTAGCATGCCCTGTGTAATCGCAATCTAAGGTCCCAGAGCAGCTGTGAGTGGGCTCGGTGGACTTTGCCCGCACACTAGTCCCCTGCCAGCGTAGCGTGTGGCAGCCTCAGCCCTGTCTCTTCCTTAAGGTCCACCTCTCTCCCATTCCCCTCATCTGCTTCGAGTCCGTGCTCCTATTCAGAGCAAAGCATTTTCAATTCCCTGTGTATACTCTCTCTTCTCTTTGCACATTCTGTTCCCCTTGTTAAGACACTGTTCCTTGGCTACTTTCAGGTCTTAGCTAAGGTGTCACTTCCTCCAGGAAGACGTCTCAGATCCCCACATCCTCACCAGACTTCCCCGCAGTTCTGCCCAAACACACCTCGGCCGCACTTGATTGGAGTTCCCTATTCATTTGTCCAGAGCAGTCCCACTGGACAGACTCTGCTGTGATGATGGAGGTGTTGGAAGCCACATCAGATCATCAAGCCCTTGACAGGTGGCTGGTGCTACTGAGGGACTGAATGGCTTGTTGAGCTGTAATCATTCATGTTTAAAGAGCCATGTGTAGCTAATGGCTTCCCTATCGGACAGGGTAGCCCCAGAGTCGGTGAGCTCTGAGAGGACAGGAGGTGAGTGAGTCTGGCTTGTCCACACCTGAGTGCTCAGCAGTCTACGAATATTGTTGGGAGAGGGCAGAAGCTCAGGACCGGGGATGAGCAGGAAAGGCCATTCATACCGACGGCCCCTGGCACCTTTGCACAGACGAACTGAGACCTCGTGCTGGTACTCAGTACTTTGCTAAAGCCGCCTGTAAGCCATCCTTTTACTTTCCCTTCATAGGACTGAGGCACTGCAGGACTTACTGACCCCTTGTACAGCAGGGGATCACTGAGACTCGGGAGAAGTTGGAACTTACTCCAAATCTACAGCTGGGAGTGCAGAGCTGAGCTGCTCCCTGGGCGGCAGGTGTCCAGCACACACGAGGGAAGGAGTCCCACTGATGGTGTGGGAATGGGGCAGGAGGATGTGGGCTGGGCAGGGCGATTTTCTCCGTGCCCTGGGCTCTGGAATCCCCCACCTTAGGCCAAGGAGGAAACAGAAGCTCTGCCCCGTGCCTGTTTCCAGACGGGCCAAGGAGACTGCAGCTTCCGGCTCTTCCCCAAGCCCCTTCCCCACCCTGGAATTCACAGCCAGTGACAGCCAGTCCGGGAAGTGACAGGTGGAGGCGACAAAGAAGGGCCCTGTGCTCTGCCAGAGGGGCGGGATGGGCCTCGCCGGCCCTGTGGGGCTGCTCGGCTCCGCCGTCGCGGGGAATTCCCCTCCTGCCTAAAGTCGGCCCGGCCCAGCCCTCCTTCCTGCAGAAGCACACACAGCCGAGCGGTTTCACAGGGACAGCAGCCCCTGTTGCACATGCCTGCGCTGCCCCTGCCCTGCCCCAGGTGAGTGACCCAGACTGGGGCTGCCTGGGCCGTGACGGGGGAGGATGACCAGGGGACAAGGGTGCTGGGCTGCCAGACTCTTGCAGCTTTCTGCCGGGAGCCACCACCACCAGGCCTCCCCCTTTCCCCTCCAGCTGGGCTACGCTGCCCCCAGTCCGGCTTGTTCTGTCTTTCCCGACCCCTAGGCCTTGAGCTCTGGCCTCGGCTCCTGTCTTCTCACTCCCTCTTCCTCTTCCTGCCCTGCCTTCTCAGCCAGTCTTTCTCTCTCCAGTTGCTGTGAGTTTTTCCAAAAACAAGGAAAAGAAAGGTCTATTCTGGTTTTACTGTTCCCCGGAGAGAAGGGAGTCGGGTTGCCTGGCGCGGACGTGGCTGTGTGCGTCCCTGTGTGCGAGCGTGTCAGGTGCACGAGGGCTCCTGGGTAGGACCGTGTCAGCACTTTAGTGAGCGTGCTTTGTGTATGATCTGGGTGTGTTTTTGAGAGGGAGGACGTGAGTGCGTGCTGAGCACTTTGGAAGCATAGAGCCGGCTAGGAATAGAGCAGCGAGGAATGTGACAGAGCTGGGACCCTCCTGAACACTGGGCCAGCGGAGCTCTCTCCTGTCTGCCACTTGCTTTGCTCCCAGGGCTGCTGGACCTTTCTGTGGGTGGACCTTTAGCTGAGAGCCCGAGGCACTGGCAGTGGGCCGGGGCTGGCAGGCAGTGGCAAAGCAGTGGTAAGGCAGCCTCCTCTTTGATTACAAAGAGTCCAGAGTTTCCAAAGCTGGTCAGAGGCCCAGCCCAGGGAAGTCCCCAGCCAGCAGGGGCGAGGGGCAGGGGCCACGAAAGAGTGGAGGGAGAACAAGGAGGGGCCGAGGGGAGAGGGGATACGAACAAAGACAGGGAGGAAAATGTGTAGCCCGGTCAGGGCTTCCCAGGATTGGGAAACACTCCAGCTGTGTGGGTCTGCCTCCCAGAGGGGCTGGGCCGGGCGCCTGACCTCTTCCCACTTCTAGGAGAAGGACAAAGGGCAGGTTGGGGCTTGAGCCCGTATCCAGCTGACGCCCTGACCCGAAGCCAGGGAGGCCAGAGGGAGAGAAGCTGGAGTGGGGGAGACCCAGGACTAATAGGGAGGAACCGCGGGAGGCGCCTGGCTAGGCCATGTATGTGACAAGGCTGGGAATTTCCCCAGTGTCACTTTACTCCTTCTCTCCAGCGTGTCCTAGAAACCAAAGGGTAACAAGCAGGCCCAGGGACACGGGGAAACCATTGGGATGGAGAAAGACGCCAACAGGAGGGAGCCTGCAGGATTCGTCAGCAGCAGTGCCTCCCGGGCCTGGCACCCTCGAGAACTCTCTGTGAGGTCTAGGGCAAGCTGCCCCACTGGTGTCCTCCTGCAGGGGAAGGAGAAACACGATCCCGCTGCCTTTCGCCCAGGGCAAGCCTCGTGGCTTTAATTCTCAGTGCCTTGTGGGTCAGGCACCATGGGGACTTCCTGGCACTGCTAAGGAAGCTGAGGCACGGAGCTGTAGGTGTCGGGACTGTTTGAAGCCCAGGGTTGATGGGCTCCAGAGCCCACATCTTAACCCCCACATGATGGGTCTCTTGGGAAAGGGGCAAGCTGTGGGTATCAAGTGGTTTCATGCGCCTTAGGAAGCCACGTGAACGGGCACAGGCATGACTATCTTGCTCTCTCCTGGCACAGCTACTTGGGAAGTGGGGAGAAAGAGTTTCAGAGGCCTTCGTGGGCTGAGAGAGGGAAGCTGGGGGCCATTTACCCTGTTTGTTCATTTACTTCTTACCAAAAAAATGCACCTGGTACAGTTGTAGTTAGTATCCTGGGCTCAAAGTGCATTATCTCATTTAACTATCACCCAGATCTCTGTTTAATGTATGTACACACCCAATGCCAAAAAGTACCTAGAATCCACTACAGGGCTTTACATTCCTGAGACTGCCTTGGGCTGTGTAGCCAAGGAAGGGACCTGGGTCTGCTCTTTTCCTAGTTTATTAGCTGCCTGTCCTGGGTTCGAGTCACCCACTCTCCTCCGTGTAGGAGGCACATGCTTGTTTGATGGAGAAACACCATTTCCCATCAGTGGGTTTGAGAGAACAGCATTGTGCTTGCTGGGAGCAGGAGCCTGGGGTCCTAGGCTCAAGTTTTAATCACAGACTGCAGGTGAGACCTGGGGGCTCCCACCCTTCTCTGGCCCTAGGGGTGGTTCCAGCCTCACAAGGAAAAGGCTGGGTTTAGTCATTTCCAAAGGCCCTTGCACCGCTGGCGTTCTGAGTCCTGGGTCTTGCTCACTGGCAAGACTTCACAGCACGATGCTTTAGTGCACTGAGTTTAAGAGCCCAGCTCTACATGCTAAAGCTACTTGTTGCTCTGTGAGATTGTGGGGCAGTCACTGAACCCTTCAGAGGCCCCATTTCATCTTGGACATGGGGGTGATAACCCAGCCCTCACTGGCTGGTTGGGAGACACCGCGTGTGAAGGTGCGAGCTGCTTATCCAGCAAATATTCCATAAATGCTACTTTTTTATGCGTCCTGGGTACAGCCTCCACCACCTTCCGGGACTTTATTTAGAGATCAACTGATTACAGGTGGATTTCTTGGTATGCCTTTTATTTTCTTCAAATGTGTATTTGGGTCTGACTTTGGAGCCACATCAATAGAGACAGTGGTGGAGGAGGGAGGGGTGGAAAGGAGACTGGGGAGTTGTGCGCTTTGAAACAAAACACAACACAACGCAGCACGGGTAACTTGCTCCTCCTCCCAGGTGGGGCTTTGCCTGCTGTCACTCTGCAAGAGCAGGAGGCTGCCACCTGCCTGAGTCACTCCGCTCCTAGCATCAGGCCCAGATTGCTGACCTGGAAACCCCCTTCCAGGCTGAGGGGTGGCAGGGAGTGCCAAGCTGGGGCTGCTGTTTCCTGTCCCTGCTACCCCACAGGGGATATGGATGGTGGGCTGCAGCCTGGTGAAGCTGCATCAACAATGGGGTTCTACCCACTGAACAAACCAAATGTATGTGCCACGATCATTTCCCCAGCACCTGCTGTGGGCTAAGCCTTCGCTTTATCTCATTTATCCTCCAATCAGCTGAGGGGTAGGTGCAGTTATCCCCAGTTTGCAGAGAGGAACCAGAGGCTGAGAGAGGCCAGCCAGGTGATAAGTGGTTGGGTAGGGGTTGGAGCCCCATTTGTTAAATCCATAGTCTATGTTCATGACAGGGTTGAGTTTTTTGCAAATAAGCAAAAATATCATGACATGTTGAAGAGAACATGGTACAGTGGACAGAGCACACAGGGCTGGGAGCCAAGGTCCTGGGTTCCAACCATTGTTGTGTGATTCAACATATGTGGCTTTGAGCAAGTCCTTTTGTGCATAGAGGCCTCAATTTACCTACCTGAAAAATGGGGAGCATGATCAGTGGTCTCCGCAGTGCAATGTTCAGAAGTCAAAGCCGATGGAAACGGATGAGAGGGCTAAGGGCAGGCGTGACTTGGGACGGATGACTCTTCTCACAAGCTGTAACTGTTAAAAGAATGCCTCAAAACAGACTGGCACACACATGCGCACACACACAAACACAGGGTGACCAAGATGTGTCAAGCCTGGGCATTCGCCTGACAAGTCCACCCTGGAGTCACTCAGCACTTAGGGAGTTAAACTGCTTGCGCAACTCTCTAAGGCCAGACATTTTTGCAAAAACAGCTGAAACAGTGAGGAATGAGGAAATCCCTCGTATTAAAGAAAAATTGTCTTTATGGCAAGAGGTGGGGGTGGAGAAGACTTGGGGAAGAGGAAGAGAGGCTTCTGAAAGCAAGAAAACTGGCACTGGGGAGGAGATGGGTGGAGAGGGTGTGCGGCAGCAGCTGTGTGAACAGGACTCAAGACTTCCAATCTTGCTGTCACCTCCTCCAGTGGTAACATTCAGTGGCACTTTGCATGGTCTTTGTATCCATCTATCACACACACACATGACCTGCTTTTCTGTAGAATCAAGGTATGCATGTACTTCTTTCCAAAACTGCTTTTTAAAAAGATTTATTTCAAAGCGGGGGGGTGGGGGTGTGGAGGGAGGGAGAGGGAGAGAGAGAATCTTTCATCTGCTTGTTCACTCCCCAAATGGCCACAACAGCCAGGGCTGCACCAGGCCAAAGCTAGGAGGCTGGACCTCCATCCGGGTCTCCCCCGTAGGTGGCAATGGTGTGAGTACTTGGGTCATCTGCTGCTGCTTTTTCAGGTGCATTAGCAGGGAGCTGGATTGCAAGTTGAGCCCCCAGGACTGGAACCAGTGCTTATATGGGATGCTGGAGTGGCATGCAGTGTTTTAACCTGATGTGCTGCAACCCTGACCCCTTCTTTCCATAATTAAAATGACTTATTAGAAAATTGTTCTGAGAAATTGGTAACACCTTTGAAATAACTGAAGACACCCCAGGATGTCACAAAGCCTAAAAGGGAATCCCATATACTTGGGATGGGAAGGTGTGTGTTGACAGTTAACAGTTGATTGACAAGTGTTCCTTCTGTGAAATGAGGGCATATATGAAATAGTCCCCCTAACTTTTCCCCACTAATCCTTTCTAAGAACGAGGGCCTGTAGTGATGAATTTTTTGAAAAGTTCCAGGGAAGCAGGTGTTATGCAAAAGGTTTTCCATAAAGCTACTGTTGTAGAACCCAAAGAAACCTGGATTCATTAGCTTGATGCACAGTAGACCAACCACTGTCAGCCCGGTGGTGAAAGAAAGTTTTTTTTTTTTTTTTTTTTTTTTTTTATAAAAGATTTATTTGAAAGAGCAACAGAGAGGGAGAGACAGGGAATTTATTCTGCAACATGCAGAGCAAGAAGTTGGTGATGGCTTAATTCCCGAATTGCCTAAGGACTCAAGGGTGGTGAATTTTATAGGATGAAGTTGGGGTTGAGTGTACAAGATCAGTTTGTGGGCCGGTCTCTGGTTGGTCCACAGTGCTTGGGCGCCTTCCCTTGATTGGTCAGTGGTAAAAGAGGCTGTTGTGTTCTGAAGACGGCTGAGTGGGCTCTGACCTGTCTGGGGTCTACCAATGGATTAGGGATTGTTCTGTTGGGGCAGCGTTTGGAGTGCTTGTGACACTCTCAGAATAGAATCAGAATCAGGCTGTGAAGCTCGGAGGTGATCCCTGGCCTTAGGCTCTCATGGGTCAGCCTGACCCTCTGCCACTCCCTTAACTTAGTGAGCTGATCTCTCCTAAGGAGATGACCTGTACAGGTGGAGGTGAAGGCAGAGAAGCTGCAAGCCGAGGGAGAGGGGCTCAAGTCGACCTCCAAAGCATTAGGGATGAGCGTTCAGTTTCACCGCCCAGCTAAGAGCTGCTCTTCATCCAAGGCCTGCCTCCTTTTGGGAATGAAACATCTTTGTTTTAAATAAAGTGATGGGCTTACCAAAAGGTATGTTTAACTCGAAAGCAAGTTACCGTTCCCTATCGGATGTAGGACATTCCACGGCCTGGGCTGGCAGGCTAGAAAGCAGGCCCTGGATGTGCCCATCTGGGTTTGGATCTTGATTTAGCCCCGTGGGATTTCACATCTCTCTGCACCCAGCCTCACCGGAGCGCTTTACGGTGAAAATCCACCTCCCTAGGGTGACTGTAAGCGTCCCTGTAGCTCCAGACCTGCTAAGAGCAACGGCTCAGCAGTAACCGGGGCTCCGGCTCTGGCTCAGCTCCAGACGCTGACGAGCCTTCTGGCAAGTCCCCTCGCGCCCTGGCTGCGGCCCACCGGCCGCCAGCGGGAGGGCCTGGGTGGTCCCCGCGGCTCGCCTGAAATTCCGGCTTTCGCAGCTGGCCGCAGGCCTCAGCCTGGCACTTCCGGCGCACGGTGGTGGTGGTGGAGGCCGTGTCGACGCGCACGGCGGCGCGCCGACGTCAAAGGCCGCTGCCCGAGGAGAAGGCCGCTGCGGGACTAGGCCGGAGCCCAGCGGCCACCCCGCAGGCTCTGAGCACCGGGGTAGCCCGGTGGCCGCTGTTTACCTCGCGCCGTCCCACCCCTTCGGCAGCCGCGAACCGCCCGAAGCGCGCGGCGCAATTGGGCCATCGGCCTGTCAGTCGCCGGGGACTTTCCCAGGGGTGGGGCGGGCACTTCCTCGTCTTCGGACCTGTCCGCCTGCCCTGGTCCGGGAGCCGGAGGGGTGCTGCGGGGCCGGAGCCGGGCCCCGGCCACTGCCCCGTCCCAGGAGCCGAAGAGGGGGGCGCTGTCCCCCCCAAGACCCTGCCCTCAGGTAAGCTGGTCTGTCCCGGCCAGGGATGGAGGGGGAGGCCGGGATCGCGGAGGATCTGAGTCTCGGCAGTGATGTGGCGTCGGTGGGAGGTCTGGCCTGGACCCCAGCGGGAAGGGACCTCCACTCCCTCCGGCAGTGGAGCTGGAGTTGCGTGGGACTACCCGGCCGGCGCCGAGGGTGCGGGGCGCGCGTGCGCACTGCGCGCTGGGAGCGGCGCGGGGCAGCGTGATGGGCGTGCGGACCCCCGCGGCGCGGCCAGGGCCCACCCGGGCGGGCGAGGGACTGTGAACCGGTGGAAGCTGAGGCACCCTGGCGGCGTCGCTAGTTTCCTGTAAAGTTTTAAAGCGGTGTGCACATGTAACGAACGGGAAAATAGTAATAACTTACTGGGTGCCTTCCAAGTACTGATTTCAGCGCGTTATGTGTGTTAAGCGCATATCCATCTTAAACGTGATTATTACTCGTCCCCACCCCCACCCCCCTTTTTTTTACGATGTAAGAAGCCTAGGCACTTGGAGGTTGGGGTCCCATGTTAGTTGTGAAGTTGGGATTTGAACCCCTCGCTTTGTTGGAGAGAGAGCTGTGTGCATGTGCAGGGTGGATGTAGTGAGTTTCCGGGATTTGGGGGTGGGGTTTTTACCTACCGGGTGAGTTTTGCACTGTAGGACATTTGTGTGTGAGAGAGAACGTGTGGAAGTGCTTGCATTGCACATGCATTAATTGTGTGCACAGGAGCGGGTGGGAATTTTGTGGGGCTGGGTGAGAGGCTGTGTTTTGGTCAGGGGAGGGAGGGGCTTTTGTGGATGATACAGAGGAGTCAGCAGCGTCCAGCCCCGGCCCCTTGCAGAATGACAGTGCAGAGAAGTGTGTGGATTCCTGATACATCATTTTAATTTCACAGCATCGTCAAACTGGCATTTAATCAGCACTTACTCATTTTCCAAACAGTGGGTTGTGGTATAGGGGAATTTGGCATCTCATGAGAGGTCAGAAAAGGGGACACTCAAAAATTTCTGAAATTCCTGACATCGTGTTCGTTAGGAGGGTGGTGCGTTGACCAGCCCAAACTCACAGCAGCCCTGCGGTGCTGTCTTTGGAGCCCTGTTTTGCCGCAGAGGAAAGGGATCCATGAAAACACCCATAAGGATCACTCTGCCAGCTTGCATTTGTGAACACGGACCTTGTGCCCCGCATACTGCCTTGTGGTCAGTGTCTTGCTTAGCCTAACAGCCGTACTGTAGCCTCAATTCTTAGGACACTGAGGCCCGAGCAGGTTAGGACTTGCCCGAGACTAGGAAGCCTGGGCCCTGGTCCCTGTTCCCTTTCCAGCAACCAGGACTGCTGTCCTGGCTTGGTTCTGGGCAAATAAAGTGACCCTGGCATGGCACTTGATGAAAGCATTTGATCAGGCCTTCCTGGAAGCTGCTGCCGGAGACTCCTGCGTTCTGTGCACTTGAATGCTGTTCCCACCTGGTCTGACGCGTGTCCTGTGGGTGTGCATTGACACTCGTGCGGAGGGTTGCCACCTGCCCCCAGCTGCCCATACTGGGTCCTTTGGGGCCCCAGGAAGCCGTGGGGTCTGACTCATTCCCTCACTCCCAGTGCTCCCTGACCTTTCTATGCAAAGTAGCCCCTTTTTTCACTTTCTGTCATATTAGTTTTTTTTTTTTAATATACATTCATGATGCTCTGAACTAATCTCATTTATTTCCAAATGAGAAAGTATAAGTTCAGAACTTAGTGGCTGTCGTATAGTTACTTTTAGTATTTATTGTCTTTCTCTTTGCCTGGAGTTTAAGAATGAGAGCAGGGACCTGTGTAGCCTTCACATGTGTGTCCCTGGAGAAGAATGTCTGGGTACGGCTCTGCTAGGTTTGTGCAATAATGAGTAGAAGAGAAGAAACTGGAATCCTGGCGCATTCCAGAGATGAGGATACCAGGGTCTGGCGATGGGCAGGCACGGTGAGAAGCGGCAGCTGCTGTCCGGTGGCATTTCCCCCCACGTGATCGTGGGCAGCCACCTCCTGCCGGCCCCTGTGCTCAGTGCTGTGGAGTGTTTGGGGGGCGCAGGTGCACGAGGAACTGCTCTGCCCTCCAGGAACTTGTAGTCGAGTGGGGAGAAGTGTGCAGTGAGCACTACCTGGAAGGCCTCGTGTGCCACAGGGCGTCTGGCCAGCAGCATTATGGCTGGAGTGTGGGATAACTTAGGGGCACAGGTGATCAGGGAGGGGACCCGAGGGAGACCCTAGGGAGACCACGTGCAGAGCAGGGTGTGGCCCTCAGCTGGACTGCAGTAGGCAAGGCAGGAGATTTGCACAGAGGCTCACTGGGTTGCAGGAATGGACCGGCTGGGCAAGAAATACCCTGAAAGGTCTTGATCCCAGGCATAGATGGGTTGGTTTTCCGGAGTAGCAGGGGCTTGTTATACAGACGGTTGGGCTGCACCCCTAGAGCAGCTGATCCAGTCGGGGTTGGGAGTGCGGGAAGGCTGATGCTGCTCTTTGAGAACCCCTGGTGCAGACAGAGCGAGTGCTTCGGTGTTCTGCTGACCCTGCTGGGTGCTGCCTCTGCCACGCTGGGCCTCCGCTTCCTCATCTATAAGCTCAGTGCCCTGCTAGCCCTACCTTCAAGAGGGACAAGAATTCATCACGAGACCGCTGGCACCAAGCACCCAGCCCAGGGCAGACCTGTGGTGAGCACTCAGGGAGTGCTAGTACCTGGCTCTTGTTAACTGTAATGAAGAGATTCCAGTGGGAGGGACTTCTGAAGGTGGGCTGGTCGCTCACACCTCTGGGTAATTTGCCTTCAACTTTGTACCACCTGTGGACTCCACTGGAATAGTGCGAGATGTGGCCCAGATTCCTGCAACAGCTACAGCACCCCTCTGCTTGACCCCCGGGCTCAGGGAGCCCCTCTGATGTTGCAGACATCCTTTTCTGTGCCCACTGGAGTCTAGGCTCTTCCTTTCTCACCTCCTTCTTACTCCTTCCTTGCTCACTGGACCACTTGAGGGAGGGGAAGCCGTAGTGCGGAATGGTTAGAACACACCGGGGGCTACCAGAAGCCTGGGTTTACATTCCTCCTGCGGCAAATTGCAGCCCTTAGCTGGCTTTGCTTTCTCAGCCACACATGGAAGGGACCGTGCTCACCAGCATCTCAGGGCCTTCTCTCCTGGTTCCCAAAAACCCCAACCAAACCAGTGATGGGATGGCCTGTCTTTGGCTCAAGCAGTTCCCCGTGTTTTCCCACTGGCCAGGCTCTTCTGCGCCCACTGCCCTGGCTTCTGCTGCTGCCCGTGTCTGCCCATGGTGCCTGCCTCTCGTCTCCCTGTCCATCTGTGGAGGGAGTGTCTCCTGGGGCTCTCAGGAGCCTGCCAGAGGAAGACCCAGGGAAGCAGAGAGCAACTGCCCCTGCTCTGCGGGGAAGCACAGCTCCCAGTCCCCAGAGACAGACCTTGGCAGTCCCCATGGTCAGTGCAGGAAGTTCTTGGTGTTTTTCTCATGACTGGCTCAGGACACTCACTCTTTTGATTGGAAGGGATGACTGGCAAGGAACAGCTAGCCCTCACCCTGAGGCTGTGGCCTGAGAGGCAGGAATCCTGTGTCCTTGAGCACCTGCATAATGGACAGAGCAGGCTGTGCAGGCAGATAGTGTGTGTGTGCATGTGTCACGTCAGCGGGGGTTGAGCTCAGGGCCAGCGCTGGTATTTTTAGGGCAGATGTGGGGGTGCCCCATGAGTCAGGGGCCTTAGGTTTGCTCTCTGCTGAGTGCTTACCGCCTCTCTGCTGCTTTTGAGCCACTTGGCCTTCGTCACCACCAGCTTTGCCAGTGTTTTGAGGGACCCTGAGCTCTCCACACTCCTCCTTCTGCTTCTGCAAGTGCTACACCTCCTGGTCCTGACCCTTGGGATTGCTGACACTGAATTTAAGAAACCGTTAAGGAGTCTTCAGATACAAGGAGTGACGTACAGACCCCTGGGCACCCGTTCGTCAGTTTAAGAACTAACACATTTTCTGCACACCTAAACTTTCTCCCTGATAACCCCCTTCCCCTTCCCCCAGAAGAACCATGTATTTTGAATGTGGTGTTTATTATTCTTTGGCATTTCTTTATAGTTTTGTTATAAATGAGTGCATCTCTAAACAAAATATAGTATTGTTTTGTGTATTTTGAAATGTTACTTAAATGCAGTCATACTGTCTGTCTGCTTCTGCCACTTGCTTGTTTTGCTTAATATTATATTTGTGCAGTTCATCCAGGTTTGTTATCTGTGGCTTTGTTTCTTTCATTTTCCCTGCTGAATAGCATTCTTTTATATGAAAATGCCACACTGCATTTATTTTCTTGTTCATTTAGATCATTGCCAGCCTTTTGGTGTTACAATAAAGTATATTTAATTTTTTTAAAGAATATTTATTTATTTAAGAGGCAGAGTCACAGACAGAGAGAGGGAGAGACAGAGAGAGAGGTCTTGCATCCACTGGTTCCCTGCTCAGATGGCCACGATGGCGAAAGCTGGGCAGATCCAAAGCCAGGAGGTTCTTCTGTGTCTCTCACATGGGTGCAGGGGCCCAAACATTTGGGCAATCTTCTATTGCTTTCCCAGGCCATCATCAGGGAGCTGGATCAGAAGTGGAGTAGTCAAGGCTCAAACCAGCACCCATATGGGATGCTGGCAACACAGGCAGAAGCTTAACCTACTAAGCCACAGGGCTGACCCCTATTTAACTTTTTAAAAAACTACATATTTGTGGCATCTTTTGCTTTGATCTAAGTATCTCACCCCTTTAGCCTTTCCCTTCCTAGACCTTTGATAGCCATTCTCACTGCTGTTTGGGTAGGACTCTAAGGTTTCGGGAGCTCTGTGGCTCCTACTTGTTCTTATAGTATTTCCATAGAGACAGACAATGAATATGAGGCCGGCCCAAGGTCAGTCAGGGAAGAGCAGAGCTAAGATTTGAGGCCATTAAATTCTCTTCCCAGTATATTTGATGTGAAAGAAATTCTCAAAAATCAGCATCTTCCTTTCTTAAATGTGCAGTTACAGTGTTGGAAAAGGCCCTCATTGGATAAACCAACTCTGGGGATAGGGATTGAGAGACAGAAGGAAAGCTGGGTCCCCCATCCCTTTTGTCCCGGGATTAGGATTAGTGCCCAATTTAGCGCCAACCTTGGTGTCCCCATAGCCAATAGGTGAGGCCTAGTGAGGCCCCTGCATCCTGGCCATGTGTCCCACCTGAGGAGCTGAGAGGCTGCGTGCAGGGGTGAAGGAAAGTGGGCTGGGGTGGTTGGACCGCCTTCCCAGGTGCTGTTGGTAACGGGTGAGGACAGAGTTGGAAGCAGTGATGTGATGATCAGATTGGAGTTCCACTTTGGTCTGGAGTAGTGCTGTGCCTCCATGGCCTTGGCTTCCTCACCAGCAGAGCAGGTGTTGGGCCAGGTGTGAGGACTCGAAGGCCGGGGCTGGGGAAGCCCTTGCTGTGCACTTGTGCCCAGCTGAGCACAGTTTCCCACGGTGTGCTGTCTGCATCTGCCTTGGTCTCCTCAGGGCCGACCCTGACCTTCCCAAAGCCAGATCCTTTCTGGTGGGTTTGGGTTGAAACACTCCTCTGCAGTTGCTAGCTCTCACAAACACCAGATTCCTCATATAGGGAGTTTGTTTCTCAATTTTTCCTTCTGAGTTTTCTCCAGTCCCGTGGCCTTGTCTACCATATAAAACAGGCTACAGAGAAGGAAGTTCCTACCCTGTGCCCCCAGCCCCCTAACTTTGTGTGGTGCCAGCTCAGGTAGGGTCTTCCTGCTGTTCTGACCATGTTATACCAGTTACATAATTTTTTAAAGATTTATTTTATTTATCTGAAAGGCAGAGTTACAGAGAGAAAGAGGGAGGGAGAGATACAGAGATCCTCTGCCTGCTGGTTCATTCACCAAATGGCTGTAACAGCTAAGGCTGGGCTAGGCTGAAGCCAGGAGCCAAGACTTCCTCTTGGTCTCCCACGTGGGTGTAGGGGCCCTAGTACTTGGGTCATCTTCTGCTGCCTTCCCAAGTACATAAGTAGGAAGCTGGATGAGGAGCGGAGCAGCCTGAGACTCAAACCATATCCCATATAGGATGCCAGCATTGAAGGCAGTGACTTAACCCATTATACCACATGCTGGCCCCTACATACATATTTTTTAAAAAATCATTTAAAAATATCTCTTAAAGAATTACAGAATGACACATGCTCATTGGAGAAAACCTGAAGCCACATGAAAAGCATAAAGATAGATGTCTTCTCTTCCCATCCCCTTCTCTTATCCCCCGCATATTAAAAAATTAGTTTTTCAGGGCTGGCACTTTTTTTTACTACTGCATAGTAAATTAAGCATCCACCTGCAGCACCAGCATCCCAAATGGGTGCCGGTTTGAGTCCCAGATTCTCCACTTCTCATCTGGCTCCCTGCTGATGGCCTGGGAAAGCAATAGAAGATGGCCCAAGTCCTTGGGCCCCTGCACCTGCATGGAACTCCTGGGAGAAGCTCCTGGTTCGTGGCTTCAGATTGGCCCAGCTCTGGCTGTTGCGGCCATTTAGGGAGTGAACCAGCAGATGGAAGACCTCTCTCTCTGTCTCTCCCTCTGTCTGTAATTGTACCTCAAGTCAATCAATAAATCTTTAAAAAAATTATTTTTTCAGTCATATAAGGACAAAACTAGATTTCCTATGTAAAACAATCAAAATATTGTTGGTTAAAAAAATAAGTTTCTTTTGGTTCCAAATTCCTACCCAAGGTTCTTTGTTGAGCTGTGTCCTAATAGTTTGTGTCCTAATAGTTTGGAATATATCCTTGCAGACCTTTTTCTATGCACATTTAAGATTTACACACGCACACACAGACACACAAACACAGAATTGTATAGTGTTAAAGAACCCAGACACTTATTACACACAGATATGTACACTTGCTTTTTATTTCATAGGCATCTTTCTGTTTGATTGCAATAGTCTACCCTGTTCTTGACGGCTATATCGTTTTCCATTGAATGTGCCATAATTTGAACAGTCCTTTTTTCCTCATTAATTAATTAGAGAGGGGGAGAGAGAACTCTGATTTGTTGTTTCACTCCCCAGATGCCCCCTACAGTCAGGACTGGGCCAGGCTGAAGCCAGGAGCTGGGAACTCCATCCAGGTCTGCCGCATGAGAGGTTGGCACCTCATCACTTGAGCCATCACTGCCACTGCCCAGGGTGTGCATTAGCAGGCAGCTGGAGTCAGGAGAAGAGCAAGGACTTGAATGCAGTCACTCCAGCAGGTGCCTGGACATCTCAACTGGTGTCTTCACTGCTGGGCCACGTGCCTGCCCCTCACCAGCCTTTCCTGGTGGACATTCAGGATACTTTTTCTCTTGCAGAGTATGCGATGGTGCAGATCTTTGTCCAACCGCTGTCCAACCCTGTGTGTACTGATGCAGAGACCTCTAGACTCGCTGATGGGATTACTGAACCTGTCAGTCACTTCTGCCCCTTTATGTAACTGAAACCTCCTCAGGCACTTTTCTACAAGAGAACTTTGTCCTCGACCCATCAGGCATGTGTGCAGGTTGTTGACATCATGGAGAAAGGATTCTGTGGGCGACCCAGCTATGAGGAAAGCAAATGTACAGCAAGGCTGCATGGTGGAAATGTACCTGAAAGGGTGCAGGTGGGAATCCCTGGGTGTGTGGTTAGGCAGACCACACCTGGAGTGCCACATCCACTTCCAGGCCCCGCTGCGGATAGGATATGGGGAGGAATTGTGTGCAACAGGGCTGGTCAGCTTCAAAAGAACGCTGCAGGTTCCACATCTCTTCAAGGCTGACTTGGAGAGAAGGGGCATCTTGTTCCCTATTTGGGGGACTCCTGAAGGCAGAGCAAGGACCCGTGGGAGCAGATCTCTGAGCAGTCTAACCACAGCTAGGGAGTCATCTTGGGAGGAAGTCGTAAGCTCACGAAGTCGTAAGCTCACGTTCCTTGGCTGCTGTGCAGACGGGATCAGCACAGGACCGAGTTTTCCCTGGGCTTCCTGCTAGTCTGAGATGCTATGGCTGTGAGTGCAGGTGATCAGAGGCACACTGGGCCCTGGAAGCATACAAAGTTAGACATGTGAAGACATGTTCTGGAGAGCTGGAGAGCAGAACTGGTTTCCTCCCCGAGTTTCAGCCTCCCGCCTCTCTGGGCGGTGCAGGGCAGTAGAAGGAGCCCTGGTGTGGGAGTGTGACAGACTGAGACTGGATTTTTTTGCTCTACCACTACACAGAATGTGTCCTTAGCAAATGACTGAACCTCTCTGAGTCTACTTCTTCATCTGAAAAACAAAGAAAATGTTTTCTGGCCAAGGGGATTGCTTGCCTTGATGCAAAGCCAAGGTAAGCATTTTCATGTCTGTGTGGTGAGAAGAAAATGAGGTAATATATCTATTGATGCAGCCCAGGGCCTGGCATATGGCAGTGCCCAACAAGCTGTCATACTCCCTCTTTTTTTTTTTTTAAAGATTTATTTGTTTTACTTGAAAGTCACAGTTACACACACACACACACACACACACACACAGAGAGAGAGAGAGAGAGAGAGAGAGAGACAGAGAGAGAGAGAGAGAGAGGTCTTCCATCCATTGGTTCACTCCCCAAATAGCCGCAATGGCTGGAGCTGTACCAATCCGAAGCCAGGAGCTTCCTCCCGGTCTTCCATGCAGGTGCAGGGACCCAAGGGCTTGGGCCATCTTCCGCTGCTTTCCTAGGCCATAGCAGAGAGCCAGATAGGAAGTGGAACAGCCGGGACTCAAACTGGCACCCATATGGGATTTTGACACTGCAGGCGGCGGTTTTACCTGCTATGCCAGAGCACCAGCCCCCATACTCCCTCTTGCCTTTAGTTTGTGCTTTATAGTCTTCCCCTGCAGTATTTTTAGCTAACTGGTGGCCCTGGTGCAGCCCCAGCCCCAGCCCCAGCCCCAGGCTGCATTCTGGCCCAGGTGTCTGGCAGGTGGTGTGTAGCTTGGGTTTTGCAGGCTGAGGGAGGCAGTGTGGATTCCTCTGTGGGTGGCTCAGCAGAGGGTATGGGGAGGACACAGGGGAAATGTGTGCCTAGCTTGAGGGACACAGTGTGCATGCCGAGGAGGAGGGGAGAACCCCGGAACCCCGTGAAGGGCCGCAGGCTTCAGCTGAGCGTCTGTGACTGCTCTAGAGGGAGGCAACAGCACCTCTGAGTGCTCTCAGGGGAGAACTGATGTGTCAGGGAAGCCCAACTGGACCTTAGCGGGGATGGAGCTGGGAATGGTAGCCTTCTTAAGATCAGAAGGTTCTAGAAAGTGCTGGCAGGAAGTTGCAGAGGGGATCTTGGAGGTGGTCCCTTCAGCCTCTGTTAGATCGTTGCTGTTGTTGCGACCCCTTTTAGGACACTGAGGCCAAGAAGGCACGACATTTGCCCTGGTGTACCTTGTCTGGATCCCACCGTTCCTGAGCTCTAGCTCTCCTGAAATAGGTGCTCGTGTTCACTGATGCATGAGCCTGGCATCAGCAAGAGGGCACAGCCTAGTCCTTTATTATCATAATCGTCATTATTAGTATTTAATTTTGTTAGGGCAGTTACAGGTTCATGGCAAAGTTGAGAGGAAGGTATGGAGATGTCCCGTGTGCTTCTGCATAGCCTCCCTCACTGTCAGTGTCCCCCAGCAGAGAGGCACATGTGTCACTGTGGCTGCACCTGCACTGGTAGATGATCCCCCAGAGCTCCTAATTTACATTGGGGTTCACTCCTGTGGCTTTGAGAGAATATATAGTTACATGTAGCTACCATTACAGTCTTACTGCCATAGAAAGCCAGCTGGTCTTTGATGAGTGGACCTGGGGCCACAGTTTCCTTGACTTGACATTGGCACAAAGAACCAGCAGTCATCACAAAACAGGAATGTGGACAGCTTTTTGCTTTAGTTTGCACTGCAGTTTCATGGCAGCTTACTTCCTCTCCTCCCCTTTGACAACTATGAAAATGAGGCTCAGGTGATCCCAGTCTTTTCATGTGTGTGTCAACATATTCCATGGGCCTCTTGTGTCCATTTCTTCACTAGCTGTGGTCTTGGACCCCAAGACCTTGCTGAACTGAGGCCAGCCATCAAATGAGTATTTGCAGGTTACTTGGAAATTGAGTGGAAGCCACAGTCTAGCTTAGCAAGCTGACGGGAGAGACCAAAACACTCTTGTTAGAGAATAAATTGAGGGAAGCCTTGGCCTTTGCATCAGCTGGTTACAGTAGTGGGGTTACCTCTGGCTTTTGCTAAGCACCTACTGTGTACCAAGCATTGAGGTAGATATTACACACATCATTGTTTTACATTTTATTTATCTATTTGAAAGGCAAAGAGACAGAGAGTGAGAGAGACAGAGAGAGAGAGACAGATATATAGACAAAAAGAGATCACTTATCCAGTAGTTCACTCTCCAGATGTCCCTAATAGTGGGAGGTGGGTCAGGCTGAATCCAGGAACTAGGAGCTCAATCTAGGTCTCTAGATTGAGTGGCAGAGACTCTAATACTTGAGCCATCATCTGCTTCCCAAGGTGCCCATTGGCAGGAAACTAGAAGCAGGAGTTGGGACTTGAACTTAGGCACTCTGATGTAAGATGCAGTGTCCCAAGTGGTATCTTAACCACTGGGCCAAACAACTGCCCCACTCATCATTGTTATTTTGAAAATTTTATTATAAAATGATAGCTGAAGGGTTTTCAAAAATTTATGGACAGTGCATATTATGAAAAATACTATGTATTATATTTCAGATTTTTGCACCAAAGTAAACATCTTAATTCCATTTTCACAAACTTATTGAAGTACCTTCATATATTTCTTATTAAATAAATCAAATAATCAGCAAGTAGAGACTGGAAAGTCTCTAACCCAACATGCATTATTTCATCCACTGTCTTTCATTTTATATCAGGTAGGTCCTATAATTATTCCTGTTTACAGGTGAGACAGTTGAGGCTGAGAGAAGGTGAGTGGCTAGTCCAGTGTCCCCGCTTGCAGAGTGCTCGGGGAGGGGACTAGTGCAGGGAGGCCCCAGGGGCAGCATTTGAGGAGGACTTGCTCCCTGGGTCCGGTGCTCGCACCTGAGCTGCCCGCGGTGCTGCTGCCTAGGCACCTCACCTGCTTCTCACTCCCCACCCTGTTTGAGCCTTTTCGCTGATGCCAAGACTGTGAGTTCTCCGGTGTGCCGATCTCTTCCCTTCCCTTCCTTGACCTTCTGTTAGCTTCCTACAGTTGGGGTGCCTTTCATCCTCATGCCTGCTTTTATTTTTTTTTTTATTTTTTTTAAAGATTTACTTACTTATTTGGAAGGCAAAGTTACAGAGAGGCAGAGGCAGAGAGAGAGAGAAAAAGGTTCACTCCCCAAATGGCTGCAATGGCTGGATCTGGGCCAGTCTGAAGCCGGGAGCCAAGAGCTTTTTCTGGATCTCCCACAGCGGTACAGGGACCCCAAAACTTGGGCTATCTTCTGCTGCTTTCCCAGTTCATTAGCAGGGAGCTGGATCGGAAGTGGAACAGCTGTAACTTGAACTTTGCCTATATTGGATGCTGGTACTGCAGGTGGCATACCACAGCGCCAGCCCCCTCTCACACCTGCTTTAAGACACCCTTCTTTTGGAGCTGGCGCCATGGCTTACTTGGTTAATCCTCCGCCTGCTCCCGGCTTCAGATCGGCGTAGCTCCGGCCGTAGTGGCCATTTTGGGGGTGAACCAATGGAAGGAAGACCTTTCTCTCTCTCTCTCTCACTGTCTATCTGTTTAAAAAAAAAAAAAAAGATGCCCTTCTTCCCTCCCTCCCTCCCTCCTTCCTTCCTATCTCTCTGTCTGTCTTCTATCTGTCCAGGCTCTCCACTTCCCCCAACCCTCCACTTGCCCCCAGACACACGAGGAAATGAGCCCATGGTTATATACACTAAAAGCAGACAGAGCAGACCCTAAGTAAGACAGGCCTCTTTGATCTCCTGTCCTGTGCTGTCTTTCTTGAGACCCCGTCCCCTTCCCACTCTGCCACTCCCAGGTGCCGGCATCGCTGGCAGCCCTGCTAAGGAGGAAGACATTGGCCATGACCTCCTAACCCAGTATGGAGCTCCGTGTGGGCTTTTCCTCTTGAACCAGAGAGCCTCACTTCCTCTGCAATATCCCAGATCCAGCTAGTGAGCAGAAGACTCTACAGGGCTGATTAAGCCCCCAAGCCAGGCCTGTTTCCTCATCTGTCCAGCAAACCACAGCCCTGCCCTCTTGCCAGTGCTGCTGTGACCATCAGATGGAGAAGCAGCACCTGACCAGGTCTTGTTTTGTCAGTGTTGGTGGCTGTGCAAATCAGCATCATCGGGGGCCCTGGAAGCCCTCCCCCTGCAGCCTCCAGAACCTGGCGAGCAGCCGCCCAGGGTCAGGGTTGAGCCTTTCCGTGTAGGAGCTGGATGCACATTTAATCCTGAGTCAGCCTTGTTCACCCCTGAGAATTGGGCCCACACTTCTGTCCCCTTCACACTTCAGCTGCCCACCTGCTAGTGACCCCTGCGGTTTCAACAGCATCACTTCCGTCTGTAGGCTCTGTGGTCGCTGCCTGACCTGACCAAAACTCCCACCTTTCTGAACTGGGTCTTTCTGGGGGGCAGCCCCAGGGCCCCTGCAGGGCAGCCTGTAGGAGGCCCCACCCCAGCCCAGGTCTTACTTTGGAAGAAGGGCTGAGCTGGCTACTTCCTCCCCGCCAGCCACTTCTGGTTCAGGCAGAGTGGTTGGTGTGTCACTGCTGGTGTGTCACCTGCTGACCCCAGCTTCTGGAATGAGCCCCGGGGGACACAGAGCCTGGAGTCAGAGCCAGCATGAGGGGGGGCCGGGGCCTGCCTGTTTTGCAGTGGGATTGCAGGACAGGGATGGAGACAGAGGGTGGAGCTGTGGGCAGACTGCAGAGAGAGAGCAGCAACCTTCTGGTCCCGGCTCCACCCTGACCTTGTTGTGACCTTGGCCTTCTCTGCCCTGGACGTGCCTCTTGTCCTGCTTGTGCCATGAGCTCATGCCGCAGGACTCTGGCCTCTGAAGTTTGCTACTGGCCCATGTGGGTGGCGGGGTCAGCCTCTCCTCTGCCTCTTTTTGATGTCATCGTGTTTAGAGAGGCCTCCCATGCACAATGTTCCCGGACAAGTGCTTCCCACCTGGTGATGCAGGGGTTGGTTCACTGTCCCTGGAGAGTCCCTGCTGCTCTGTCATCCTGAGCATGGTGCCCCTCCACCCAGGAGAGGCCATCCAAGCCTCCCTGCCCAGCACAGGAGGAGAGTTCCCGTCGACCCAGCAGTCATCTTGACCATCTGGGCATGAGGTCAGCGGGGCCTGGAAACTCCCCGCTTCTTTCTTTGTCTTCTTTCTTCCACAAGTCCAGGCCCTGCTGTGGGCGGCTCCTCTGCTGTCCAGAGAGGGTTTTCCCACCAGGTGGTGCTCCCCAGTGTTTGGCAGCCAGGCCTCTGCACTGAGACTCAAAGGGAGCAGAACACCCCTATCTGCCCCCCTGCTTTGCTTCCCAGGGACCCCTTTATCCATGGGTTGCCCAGGGCCGAGATAGATGAGGCATTGCATGGTTTGGAGAACTGGAAGGTGGGGTTTGTTTCCTGTGGCCCACATCCTGCTCTGTCGCTTGGCCATGTATCTGGGCATCTGTGTGCCAGCCCTGATCCCTTGCAGGTTGATGTGCAAAGCATCTCTGGCCAGGGTATCTGGCCAGGTCCTCCCTGGGATGCTTGGACCTGGTCTCACAGCTCGTGGCTTCAGGTCAAGGGCTCCTCTGTCCGTCCTTTCAGCCTCTCTGCTGTGAATTGGAGGTTTCTGGAGGCCCTGCTTTGGGCACTTGCAAGATTTTCTACTACTTAAGGTGAGGCATTGGCCCCTATTCCCGTGGGGCTTCTGATCTACTGGGTAGTCTGCCATGGAGTCAGAAGCCACCCACATCACAGCTTGGTGTTAATTCTGAGTTTGGTATAGGCACATGCAGAGTAAGGGGCAGGAACCGGGACACTTGCTGCCACTTCCCCTTCCAGGTGGCACCAAGTGCCGCCAGCCCTCAGTATCCCCACTTGGGAAGTCATTTCAGTTCTCTCTCTCTCTCTCTCTCTTTTTTTTTTTTTTTTTTTGACAGGCAGAGTGGACAGTGAGAGAGAGAGAGACAGAGAGAAAGGTCTTCCTTTTTGCCGTTGGTTCACCCTCCAGTGGCCGCCGTGGCCAGTGCGCTGCGGCCGGCGCATCGCGCTGATCCGAAGCCAGGAGCCAGGTGCTTCTCCTGGTCTCCCATGCGGGGTGCAGGGCCCAAGCACTTGGGCCATCCTCCACTGCACTCCCGGGCCATAGCAGAGAGCTGGCCTGGAAGAGGGGCAACTGGGACAGAATCCGGCTCCCCGACCGGGACTAGAACCTGGTGTACCGGCGCCGCAAGGCGGAGGATTAGCTTATTGAGCCACGGCGCCGGCCCATTTCAGTTCTCGATGATGGCCTGCCTCCCTGGACAGGCAGGTGGCAGTCATGCCAAGCTGGGGAAGGCTTGTTCTTACCTCAGGAAGCCTTCAGCCAGGTGGACAAATGCTGACGCTGGTCAGGTGCCTGCCCCTGGGGTGGCTAGGCATGTGAGGAGGACAAGCAGACAGGGAGGCATCCCTGTCTGATGGCATTTTTGAGCACCTTACTGTATGCGCATCATTGTGCTGAGTGCTTCACCCACGTGGTCTCTATTGATTCAGCGGATACCTCTGTGCTGTGTTGCTCTGCTGGGTAACACTGACCTTTCAGATTAAAAGCAGGTCTCACCCCTAAGTGAGTAATGACTTTTGTGCTGGGTGTGTGGGCCCACTATAAGTTAATCAGCTTTTGCTGGAGGGGCTCCTGTGCAGCAGAACTTTGTATTTCTGGCCCTTTCCACTTGGGGCAGAAATCCTTGTTAGTTCCTGGGCTTCTGACAGGGCAGGGAAAGCAGCCCCAGGGTTATCTGATAGCCCAGCGCTACCCTTCACACAGACATGCACTGTCTGTCTGCCTGGCCTGTGTGCAGGGGGGTTCAAGTCTCAGCCTTGGAGGCAGGCAGGGCAGAGCTTGCCGTAATCACAGCTCAGTGTCTTCAGCTCTCTGAGCCTCAGGCTTCTCCCCAAGAACACAGGGCTCTCAGAGCAGTTTTGCAGCCTTTCTGAGCTGATGGATCTGCAGCTTTTCTCACAGGGCCTAGCAAATGACTGGTTCCTAGAGAGTGGAATTTTCGCTCTTTGCTCTCTCTGAGAACTGTGTGGGTTTGAAAGCACCTTGGAGGATTCTTGATTGAAATAGTTGTGCTTTGGGAGTGGTGATCTTGGGAGGGAGATTTTGGGGCCCCTGAATCCTCAGTTCTCTAAGAAGAGAGATTGAGAGCTGTGCCTTGTTTCTGAGCTGTTTGTAGAGCTGTTGGCTGCATCTGCTTTTCAGCCTCAGGGCCTTTGCCCCTACTGTTCTCTGTGCCTGGTATATATTTATTTATTTGAAAGTCAGGGTTACACAGAGAGAGGAGAGGCAGAGAGAGAGAGAGGTCTTCCATCTGATGGTTCACTCCCCAGTTGGCCACAACGACCAGAGGTGCGCCAATCCAAAGCTAGGAGTCAGGAGCTTCTTCCAGGTCTCCCATGCGGGTGCAGGGGCCCAAGGACTTGGACCATCTTCCATTACTATCCCAGGCCATAGCAGAGAGCTGGATTGGAAGTAGAGCAGCTGGGTCTCGAATTGGCGCCCATATGGGATGCTGGCGCTTCAGGCCAGGGCGTTAACCCACTGTGCCACAGCGCCAGCCCCAGCCTGGTGTATTCTTTACAGATATCTTCCTGGCTAGTTCCCTCACCCAACTCAGGTCTTTGCTAAATTAGCTCCATGAGGACTTTCCTATCTGCTCCACTTAAAACTGAAGTCTCTGCCTCCTCCTTCCCTGCTGAATTTGTCCATGGACTTTTATTTTTATTATTTATTTATTTATTTGACAGGTAGAGTTATAGACAGGGAGAGAGAGAGAGACAGAGAGAAAGGTCTTCCTTCTGTTGGTTCACTCCCAAATGGCCACTATGGCCAGCGCTGCGCCAATCTGAAGCCAGGAGCCAGGTGCTTCTCCTGGTCTCCCATGCGGGTGCAGGGCCCAAGCACTTGGGCCATCCTCCACTGCACTCCCTGGCCACAGCAGAGAGCTGGACTGGAAGAGGAGCAACAGGGACTAGAACTGGTGCCCATAATGGGATGCTGGCACTGCAGGCGGAGAATTAACCAAGTGAGCCACGGTGCTAGCCCCAAACTTTTTTTTCAAAAAGGTTTATTTATTTTATTTGAAGGTGAATTACACAGAGAGAGAAGGAGAGGCAGAGAGAGAAACAGGTCTTCCATCCGCTGGTTCACTCCCCAACTGGCCGCAACAGCTGGAGCTGCTCTGCTGAAGCCAGGAGCCAGGAGCTTCTTCTGGGTCTCCCATACAGGTGCAAGGGCCCAAGGACTTGGGCCAACTTCCACTGCTTTCCCAGGCCACAGTAGAGAGCTGGGTTGGAAGTGGAGTAGCCGGGAGTTGAACCGGTGCCCATATGGGATGCTGGCACTGGGCAGCTTTACCTGCTATGCCACAGCACCGGCCCCTGTCTGTAGACTTTTATTTATTTTTTTTTTAATTTTTGACAGGCAGAGTGGACAGTGAGAGAGAGAGACAGAGAGAGAAAGGTCTTCCTTTGCTGTTGGTTCACCCTCCAATGGCCGCCGCTGCAGCCGGCGCACCGCGCTGATCCGATGGCAGGAGCCAGGATCCAGGTGCTTTTCCTGGTCTCCCATGGGGTGCAGGGCCCAAGCACCTGGGCCATCCTCCACTGCACTCCCTGGTCATAGCAGAGAGCTGGCCTGGAAGAAGGGCAACCGGGACAGAATCCGGCGCCCCAACCGGGACTAGAACCCGGTGTGCCGGCGCTGCAAGGTGGAGGATTAGCCTATTGAGCCACGGCGCCGGCTAACTTTTAAAAACATATTTATTTATTTGCAAGGCAGAATTAGAGAGGGTCAGACACAGAGAGATCTTCCATCTTCTGATTCACTCTCCACATGACTGCAACAGCAGGGGCTGGGCCAGGCCAAAGCCAGGAGGCAGGAACTCTATCCAGGTCTCCCACATAGGTGACAGAGGCCGGAGCAGTTGGGCCATTTTCTGCTGCTTTCCCAGGCGCAGTAGCCAGGAACTGGATCGGAAGTAAAGCAGCAGGACTCAAAGCAGCACCTATATGGGATGCCAGTGTCGCAAATGGTGTCTACACCCGCTGCACCACGACACTGGCCCCATCGTAGACTTTTTTTTTTTTATCACCTGAAATACTGCGTTCTGCAGCATCCCCTAGTGCCTCCTCCACTAGGATATGACCTCCACTGAGGGTTTCTGTCTGTTAGGTTTGCTGATGATTCCCCAGCACCCAGAGGACTCCCCTGACAGGATGAATGTTCAAGAAGTAATTGTTGACTGAATGCATGAATGGATGAATGGAGAGTTTCTCTTCGAAGTCACAGAAGTAGGATTCGCAAATCGCTTAACAGGGTGGTTTCCAACAAAACAGAGCAGATGCGATTGGGCAGATTCATGCAGAAAACCTGATGTACAAATAGAGAGTGGCCTGATGGAAAATTCATCTGTTCATCAGAACTGGTGGGGCCAGGCCATGCGTGAGCCGAGACCGAAGGAGGAAGAGGCAGGGCATTAAATATTAGTCAGGGTTTTTTTTTGCCTTCCTCTTTTTTTTTTTCAGAGGTTGACATACATATAAAGGTACCTTTTGATTGGATTGACTTGCTTAGCCCTTAGGGTACAAGCATTTCAGTTTAAAGATCACTGATTTACTTTCAGACTTTCGTTTCCCATCCTCAGGGAGGGGAAGGGACTGCCCGGCCTCCGCAGTGGGTTCTTGGCACGGCCGTTCCTTCACTTGGTAGGTGTGCTCGTTGGGTACTCGCTGCCGAGCTCACACTGTGCTGGGCACTGAGGATCCAGTGGTGGGAGAACAGATAGGGTCTCGTCCTGCCAGCTTTCAAGTGCAGAACACGCACTCCCACTTCTGGGCTGCAAACCCCGGTTCTCTCTTGTAGCCTACATGGCACCCTGTAGTTGATGGCAGTTCAATGAAGCAGCAGTGCAGTGAGGCTGCTGAAAGAAATGCATGCCATGCTTAGGTTGTATTCATAGAAGCAGAGTGTCCGGATTGAAGCAGGTGCCCGTCTGCCTGTCTTGTTCTGCTGTACCGTGGTCAGACCGGCCTGGAGTGCTGCATTCCATTCTGGGTTATGGGTTCTGTCTTCTGCAGCACTAGCAGACTAGAGCTTCCCCCAGAAGGATGCCCAGTGGCCTGGCCAGCCCCCTGATGTACTGCTGTTGTCCTTACAGCCAGGCAGGCGCCACGGCAGGGGCTGCGCCACTCTCATGGAAGGGAGAGGACCGTACCGGATCTACGACCCTGGGGGCGGCGCGCCTCCAGGAGAGGCGTCCGCAGCTTTTGAGCGCCTAGTGGAGGAGAATTCCCGGCTGAAGGAGCAAATGCAAGGGATAAAGATGTTAGGTAAAGCAGACCCCGCACCTCCCTGTGATGCCAGCCCCTCTGCCCAGCAGTGCCAGCGGGCACCTGCCTCTGTCCACATCATTCCTCTGACCTCCTGGCCCAGTGCTGGCCCCTGCCCCGCAGCTGTGTCTTCATGCACACCTGTAGCTTGGTGACATATTGCCAGCCCTGATACCTGCCATGCCAAATATCCTAAAATGGCCCAGAGGGAGATGAGGAGAGGGAGCTGGAAGGCTTCATCTTCCTGGGGCACCAGAGAAGGGGAGAGCCAGCATTGCCAAGGACGGCCAGGGTGCGCGTCCCCAGGGGTTGGGGCCGGCCGCAGAGCTTGGCTTGCATCAGGTGGCAGTGGGCCCCTTGGTTTCTCTTTGGGTTTCTGAGTTGTCCCCGTGTACCAGCATTCAGCTCAGATGCCAGTCCTCCTCCTTGCGAGGTCCTCATTGACACCCCTCTTATAAAAGGGTCTTTCTTTTCTGTCCACTCATTAGCTCTTCCCCTGCCCTGTGCCCTCTCTCTGGTCTCGGGTGTTGCAGGCGAGCAGGGCTTCCTGGGTTTCTAAGTGCTTTCTCCTGGCCTGGCAGACCCGTGCTTGGGGTGGCAGGCTGGGGAGGGAGGCGCAAGTTTCCCCTTCTCAAGGTGTAAGAGAAGAGAAACTGAGGCCCTAAGGCCTGAGAGTGTGACCCAGGACCTCCATCCTGCGGCCATCTCCAGACTTGGGGGCTCAGGCCCTGCGTAGCCCCTGGGTGCCTTGGTGGTAGACCTGAGGGAGCCCCTAGCTTTCTGTGGAGTCTGCTGGCAGGGTGGGCAGGCCGTGGGCCAGGAAGAGGGTGCCAAGCATCAGGACTTCTTGAGCTCCCTTCCACCCCTGCTTTCCCCCGAGTGCCAGATCTTCCTCCTGACCACAGCCTGGTTCTGGAGGTGGTCAGGATGGGCTTTGTCCCACCCCGCCCACCACCAGACCATGGTGGGAGTGGAGTCCAGGGCCTGGAGTCTTGAAAGCCAGGCAGAGCAGGGACGGGGTGTGGGGTGGGGAGCCCAGGGCCCCGAGCTGAGTCAATCCTTTCTGCCTTGTCTCTCCAGGGGAGCTCTTGGAAGAGTCCCAGATGGAAGCGTCCAGGCTGCGGCAGAAGGCGGAGGAGCTGGTGAAGGACACTGAGCTGCTCCCACCACCTTCTCCCCCCTTGGGCTCCTTTGACCGCCTGGCCGAGCTCACAGGTACCCCCGACTGCCTAACCCTTCGTAGTGGGCTCCCTTCTCGTTCTCGTTCTGAAAGGAGAACATCCTTGGGCCCCAGACCTGGGCCCTGGACCAGCTGTCCAGAAAGTCAGATGTGGAAGGCACTTCAAAACAGTCTTGTTAATAATGGCCAGGGACTCAGCAGTCCTGAGGCCCAGTTAGATCTTAGCAATAGATCACAACAACCCTCTGCACCCCACGGTCTTTATCTAACACGTGTTAATGGGCAATGACTGTGCGCCAGGCATGGTGCTCCAGGCACTGTCTCCCTCTCCTCTGTAGTTAGGGAAGCTGAGACCCAGGGGAGAATCTGGACTTGCCTGCTTTTTGCCTGCTGCCGTGCAGTTCAGGTGCAGGGTTACCTGTGCTGCATAGTAAAGGGAAGGGTGGCTGTGACTGAGGTTGCAGCCCTGTGTGTGGTGGCCATGCCTTACCCGGGCATGCCTCCAAGTCCAGGACAAGGTGTGGGACCAAGGAGGAGGAGGCCTCACATGCAGGACTTAGGGGCCTCCTGTTCAGCTCTGCCCTTTGGGTCTCGGCCCAGGCTGGTGTGCTGAACTTCATTTGTGGAGTGGACAAGTGGAGAGAAGTGATGGTCGCAGAGTCCCCTATGCTGTGGTCAGTGGGCATTCCAGCTTCCCCTCGTCCACTCAGCAGGATTTCCGAGTCCCTGCCTGGTGCCAGGCCCCCTCCCAGAGGAAGCCAAGTAGCTTCCCTCAAGGGCTCTCTGTGGTCAGAGCCCCAGGGGCCTGGGGAAGGAGAGCCGACTTTGAGTCCTGATTTTGCAGTTGCTGGCTGGCGACTGTGGGCAGGTGGTCACCTTACCAAGCTTCCATTTCCTTGCCTGGAAAATCAGGATATGAGAATGTAAATAGGCTTTGCTAATCAGAAACCATTGTCCTTGTCATCGTTGGCAGTGGCTCCATCGAGCAGTGGCCTCCTTGGGCTTTTCCCACGAAGTCCAGGAAAGAGAATTCCTCTGCCCAGGACCTGCCCCTGCCTTCTCAGGGCTGGTTGTCTGCATGGGCTACCTGGTCCTGAGGGGACCCCTTCTGTTTTCCTGGGCTCAAGTGGGGAACTGTGAAAGAGGCCCTTCTGCCAGGGCCTGTCCTCGAGAGAGTGTCATCTGGGCCCCTGCCTTCCCCATTCATCCGTGCTCTCTTGATCCTCCAGGAAAGAACACTGATGTCCTGGCTCCTTCAGCCGCACCTGCAAGCCCCCGTGACAAGCCAGCCCCAGTGCCCAAACCTCCATCCAGCGTAAGTTGCCTTTGGAGCCGTGATTAGAGGTTGCCTGGACCTCAGGATACCCCTGGCAGATACAAGACCGTGAAGAGGATCATGGTCAGATTCTGACTTTGTGGTGACATGGGCAAGTCACCAGTTTGGGGGCCTCACTCCCCATTTTGAAATGAAAGTCATAATTAAAACCTACCAGGAAGACCGTGGGCCACACCAGAACTTGGTCTCCTTGGCTGCGTGGCATATTTAGTGTGCACTGACCATACGGAAGTGATGTGGTGCTCATTCTCAAAGATGGCTCGGCAGTCGTCTTGCGCAGATTTGACCAGAGGGGTTTTGCTGCTGTCCTAGGGCAATCCAGGGAATTGTAGGGCTTAGTGTCTTCACCCTGCAGGTCAGGTCCAGCAAGAAGGCTGCTTGTGAGATCCCACAGGTGATGCCAAGGGGGAAAGGGGACTTTCTAGGGCAAGGTTGAGACCCTCCATGGCCATGAGGCTAGGCTGGAAGCCAGGCACAGAGCTGTCCTCGGCGTCCTACCCTGGGCTGGAGTGAGGAGAGGCTGAGCTAGTCCTTGTAACCCAGAGGCAGCTGCTGGCTCTGGCGTCCCATCAGCCCATCAGTTGGTTGAGCAATCACAGAGTTCTACTTGGAATGCCTGTGAGGCGTGGAAAGGCCGCTTGTTGGCTAAACAATCTGTAGGCCTTTCTTCAGCTCAGTCCGCTCGTCTGGGGTCCCTGGGACTGGGGGTGGCAAGGCAGGCCGGGGACCTTGCTTGGCTGTTGTCTCTGTTCCCTGGGAGGCAGGCGGAGACGTCTAGGCCCAGGGCACAGCCCTGGGGCTGCAGTAGGAATGCTGGCTCCACAGTCTTGGGTTCAGTCCCTGCCTTTGCATTCACGAACCCAGTGACCTCCTTCCCGCTCTGTGGCTGCCTTGAGAAATGATCTTGTTCATGGGAAGGTTTTAAATGTACAGGCCTTAAGGAATCACAAGCCTGAGTGCTGGCAGTTCACGGGTGGCTAGTGCAGCAGCCCTGTAGTGCAGATGAGGAGATTGGCCTTTGAGGGGATGTGTCCCCAGATCACCCCCGGTTAGGGCAGCCTTGCCGGGAGTGCTGCCTCAGGCTCCCTGGGAACCGACAGGTGGCTGTGCCTGGGAGTTCCGCAGAGTGGGCCGTCTGCAGGAGTTGGATCGGGAGGAGGTCTTTCCTCCAGGCCTCTATGCCCTTGAGCTGCCCTCCACAGTGGGACCCCGAGGAGGCTGGGCTGGTTTTCTCCTGGGCAGCCGCTGACTCCCTCTCTGCACAGGGCACCTCCTCTGAGTTTGAAGTGGTTCCTGCTGAGGAGCAGAGTTCTCCACCTGACAGCAGCGCCTGCGCCAGAAACACCATGGTGAGTGGACAGGCAGGCCCCTGCCATGTCCCCTCCTTCCTCTCTGCCTTCCTCTGTCTCGGTCACAGGCTCCTTCGTGAGAGACTCAGTAAGTGCCCCTGGGGATCCTGGGGTCACGTGGGGACTCAGAGGGGCAGGTCCAGAGAGTGCTTCTCGCTCACGTATGCAAATCCCAGGCTGGTGACTTCCCCAACGCAGGGCACGCAGGCATCCGACTCTTATGAAAGCCTGGGCGCTTCGCCAGCCCTGCTGGCCTCTGCCACGAGCCGGACATCACACACACAGTGACTCATCCCTCAGGTCTGGGGGCTGCTAGCGTGGGGAGTGCGGGGGTCAGAAAGGCCCAGAGCCACCTAACGTGGAGGATTTCACTCTTGTGCAGGCTCTAGGCCTCTCAGGGTCCCCCCGGGGGCACATAGGGAAGAGGTTAAGCTGCACACGTGCACATGTGCATACGCATGTGTGTACATGTACACATGCACACTCACAGAATCTCCCAGTTCTGGGAATTCTTTGAATTCTGTACTTTACTACCCATTTGCTGTTATCCCAGCTATGTCGTCCTTCTGTTCTTTCTTAAAATGACCAGAATTATTGGACAATCACTGAGGAGGGTCTGGAAGATTGTTCAGAGGTCTTAACTTCCTATGTTCTCCTCCTGTCTCCCTTCCCACTTTGAGGGTTTTTTTTTTTTTTTATTGTTGCTATGTGAGCAACAATATTTATTTATTATTTTCATCTACTTGAAAGGCAGCAATCTGGGGTCTAACCCATCACTGATATTTTGGTCCCCTGCTTTGTTTCGCAAAAGATTTGGGTGGCAGAGTTGCTCTTTGGTTCACTGCCTGCTTCCCATGTCTCTGGGTCCTCAGGGAACAGCCCTTGTCCCTGACTGTGCAGCCTTTTTTTTTTTTTTTTTTTTTTTTTAAGATTTATTTATTTACTTGAGAGGCATAGTTAGAGATACACAAAGAGAGGTCTTCTATCTGCTGGTTCACTTCCCAAAAGGCCACACCAACCTGAGCAGCGCCAGTCTGAAGCCAGGAGCCAAGAACTTCTTCCAGGTCTCCCAGGTACTAGGTGGTGGTTCATCTTCCACTGCCTTCCCAGGCCATCAGCAGGGTGCTGGATCAGAAGCGGAGCAGCCGGGACTTGAACCCGCGCTACAGGGAGATGCTTAACTTACTACGCCACAGTGCCAGCCTGACTGCAGCTTATACTTGGCATTCCCCCAGTGACGAGAGGCTCATCCAGCACTGGGCAGCTCTGAGTGTTAGAAATGTTCCCTGTTTCAGTCTGCTGGGACCCTATGTTCCTTGTCCTGTTCTGGCCCCTAGGACGATGGCCCAGGAGGCAGGGTTCCCTGTTAAGACAGTGTTTCACTTTTTGGCCATGGGCCAGTAACCTTATCTCATTGATAGATTCCTCCTTGGCCCAACGATGTGCCTGGTCTGTGCCGAGACAAGACAAGATAGATGCCCCCCACCCTCTGAAGCTTGAAATCAGAGGGATTTGAAACACTTCAGGTGCCCGAAATAGGATGGCGTTGTCATCTCAGCTCCTTGCTGGAGAGAAACAGTAGGGAACCAAGGCCAAACTGCGAAACCACCGTTGTCTCTTATCAGAACATGGCATTAACAATAAGAAAAAGCCTTCACTGAGTGCCAGGTTGCTACAGAGTTCAGGGAAGCTGGAGGTCAGCCTGGCAGAGAACTGGATCATGAGTCAGGGAGCCCGGTTCTAGTCCTCACTCGACAGTGACTCCCTGGGCAGCCAAGGGCGAGTTCCTGCTCCTATACCTGAGGTCCCTGAAGCTCAGATGTCATGTGGGTCCCATAGATGTTCAGGCAAGTCAGGTGGAAGGGCTGAACTGTGGCAGCATGGGAGGGGGCAGCAGGCCTTGCAGAGGCAGGGACCTGTGGGAAGGAGCCTAGAGAGGTACAGAGGCTCAGGCGAGGAAGGTGGGGAACCCGGCTGGATGCTGCTGCACATGAGACCCCTGCTGAAGGCCTTAGTGCCTGGTGGGGGATCTGGGCTTGATGGAACGAGCAGGAAGGTACCACTGTGACTCCTTGGGCGTGGTGTTGGCTTACCTAAGGCAGGGCCATTGGTAGGAGTGTTCTAGACAGATGAGGAGGGGGAGGTTTGTGGGGATGGGGGCAGAGACATCTGTCTTGCCAGTAGGCCTCATTCTTTATATACTTTACCCACTGGGATTCTTGGAAATCACTGGAACTGTGATTCTTAACCTGCTTTGAGTCTTGGATCATCTGAGAAGCTGATGAACGCTTGGATCCATAGACCTGAGCTGTGGAGGTTCTCTGGGCTCCAGGAGCAGTGGTAATCTGCAGGGATCCCTTCCCAGGGCTTGCTGCTCTCCTGTGGATCCCTCCTCCTCAGACCCTGCCGGGTGCAAGGGATGCAAGGGAAGTGTGCACCTCTGGCAGATGATGAGGCTGGGGCCCTGCAGCCGGTGATGCATCCCAGGCATGCCACCGGGCCCAGCGTGTGGGAGGAAGGTGGCCCTGCTGCTGTTAAGCCAGCCAGTGGCCTAGGAATCCCAGGTCCTGCCCAGTGAGTCAGCCTGAGACAGGGAACCTGTGCAACTGTAGAATTTCCCCGGGCTGAGCTGAGGCCACAGGGAAACTGAGTCATGAAGAATAGGGAAGCAGAGGGCAAATGGGGTGGTGCACCTTCTCAGGCCCTGGTGAAGGGTGGCCCGTGTCTCCCATCCCCCACAGGCGCTGGGCCCCATGCCTCCTGAGGACAGCAACCTGATGCTGCACCTGCAGCGGCTGGAAACTACCCTGAGCGTGTGCGCCGAGGAGCCCGACCACAGCCAGCTCTTCACCCACCTGGGCCGCATGGCCCTCGAGTTCAACCGGCTGGCCTCCAAGGTGCACAAGAACGAGCAGCGCACCTCCATCCTGCAGGTGAGGCGGGCCTGCGGCGCTGCCAGGGCCACTTCTCCCCTGGGTCCCGGCTGTTCTAGGGGCCCAGGGGCACTGTGTGGCAGACAGACTTTGGGCTTCTAATCAGAGTGGTCAGGAAGGTAAGGAAGTTGTGGGAAGGGATGGAGGAAGAGGAAGGAAATGGGGAAATACAGGGCAGGCAATGCAAATTGTGTGGCCGGGGATGCCCTCGCGGCTGGAGATGGGACCAGGGGTGCTGACCTGCTTTTGATCTTCAGGTGCAGGGGAGGGGAGGGAACGAAGGGCAGCTCCTTGCATGTTCTGGGCTGCGGCATCCTTACCCCATGTCGCAGTGGGGAACAGCCTGCCGAGGTGGTTGCTCTTTGCCCAGGGTCATCCTTGATCTGCCAGAGTCCAAAGCCTGGGTCCTTCACCCCTATCCCCAGCTGCCTCCCCATTGAATTGCTTTCAGTAGCTGTGTTGTGCTGTGCTGTGGCGGGGTCAGATTTCCTGGCTAGACTGGGCCAGGCTTTTCGCAGTTCTGTGGGCCTCTGTTGCAGTAGGGACTGATTCTGTTTGCCGTGTGGCCTTAGACGGATCCCTCTATGGTCTGTGAAGATCCTATTTCAGTGTAGAGCATGGTAAATTCTGGAAAAGCAGTCACCATCAAGTTTTGATGATAATGAGCATCTGTACTGGCAGGAGGTTTTAGGCCTGAGGGCTTTGGGAGGTGCAGAGGATTTGCCTACAATTGGTGACCATTCTGAAGCTGGTGTAACTGAGGCCCCAGCAGGACAGGAGCTACCTGGGATCTGAGCACCTGGCACCACAGTGGTTCCCGAGAGAACTGGCTCTGGGCCCCTCAGTCATTGGTCTGTGATCTCAGTCGTGTCAGCAGACATTCAAGTCCCAGGTGACAGGAGGGAGAGGCTGTCCGGCTGGGGCTCACAGGCCACCCCTCCCACCTTGAGGCTGGAGCAGCGATAGGAGCGTGCTGTGGAGGGCGGGGCCTCCTCAGATGCTGGTGAGGCTCTGAGGGGTCCAAGCCAAGCTCAGGAAAGGTGAACCAGGTGCACTGTGAGGACTGAGATCCAGGGCCTCCTAGCAGGGGCCCCCCCACCACTGTACCATTTTCCATCAGGCACCTGCTTGTTTCCTTCTTAGCTCTTACTGTCGTTCGTTATGATTTTCTTTACTAGGTGGTTTATTTGCTTAATTGTTTTTCTTGAACTCCTTGCCAGAATGTCACAACAGGGGCAGGTACCTTGTCCCCCACATTCACCCTGGTGTCCTGGGGCCGGGCACTTCATGCACATTTGGTGAATGAATGAATGAGTGAAAGAATGAACTCTTGTTAGCCCCTTTGATAGAAAGTAATGATCTTGGTGATCTCCGATGATCCCGTCATTGCCCAGAGACACCAGGGAGACGGGACAGGCAGGAAGCGCCCTGGCCAGCGACGGGACATCCTGTTCCCGGGCAGCCCCTGCCAGCACAGCATCCTGGGCCTCCTGCCTCCTGCAGGTGGAGATAGAGAAGCCCAGGTCCCTGTCATTCGGTCATTGCTTCGCTTCTCAGCTCACTCGCCATTTCCATGGCCACATTGGTCCAAGGTCCTCTGCTGGGCACGGAGGGAGCCAGTACCGGTAGTCTTGTCTTTCCTGAGCCCTGGGGCCCCACTGTGTGAGCGACCTCTGGCTCCAGGCTGTCTCCCCAAGGCTGGCCTGCATGAGTCAGAAAGGAAACAAACGCCCTGAAATCCCCCTGGTAACGTGGAGGAGTTTGCCCTCCTCTTCTGTGAGGCTCCATCCTGCTCTGCCCCGGTGCTTGGAGCTCCAGGCCTCAGAGGCCCCCACATGGTGCCCTGTGGAGTGTGAGGAGTCCTTGGTGGCCCCCACCGCAGGCAAAGAGACAGCAGAGAGTGCCGCACATGTGGACTACCCTGAAGTGACGCGTGTCGCTTTTGTTGGCCTGGAGTAGTCATGTGGTCACACGTAACTGCAGGGAGCCTGGGGAGCAGAAGGGGGAGTCCTGGCCTTGCCCACAGCCCAGCCCACAGGGGAGAGGGGGAGAGAGACCCAGCCTTGCACCTGCAGGTGGGAGTGTGGTGCTCGTGGTGATTCTTCTTTGTTTTATTCCTTTTCATTTCTTCTTTGAAAGGTAGACAGATGGACACACACGCACACAGAGGGGGAGAGAGATCTCCCATCTACTGGTTTGCTCCTTAAATGCCCATGATAGCCAGGACTGGGCCAATCCGACGTCCCCTGTGGGTGGCAGGGACCCAGGTACTTGAGCCACCAGCACTGCCTCCCAGGAAGCCGGGACTCACTCCCAAGCACTCCAGTATGCTTTCCGGTGCTTTGACTTTATGCAGATGGTTCTCCCTCATTTCCCAGCTGTGGAGATGCAGATGTTGTGAGGTGCCAACAAGGCAGTTCCTGGGCCAGTGCCCAGCGACAGCGCTGGCAGGTGCGGGGCGCTAGCGAGTGGTTGTTGGAAGACGGGAACCCTTGTCCCCGTTTTGTAGAGGAGGGCAGTCTCAGAGATGCAGCGTGGGCCACATGGTGTGGGCGTGGTGAGGCCTTGCGGCTTTCTCATTGGCCACCCTGGAAACCTCTCCTGCTTTGGGGGGGCTGAGCTCCCCCGCCTCCTGGGACTCACCTGGGCAATTGTCCCCACATCCGTGCAGCCATTGATCTCTGCGTTCCTCCAACACAGTAAGCTGGGGCTGGGGAGCTGGCAGGGAGCAAGAAAGTGGGAGAGCTCACTGGCCAGTGAGGTTGAGGAGGATGGGGAGTAGGAAGTGGCCCACACAGCTCCTTGGCTGTGCTTGTCCTAAGAGCTAAAAAGCAGCAAAGGCAGGGCTGGGTGCTGGGCTGATGGAGGTGTTAATTGCTGGATGAGGGACTTAGGGAGGACTTCTTGGAGGAGACAGCATTTCAACTAAAGCTTGAAGGAGGAGGGGGAGTTGACCAGGGAGGCTGGTGGGGAAGGGTGTTGTAGGCATGCAAACAGCAGAGAGAGGGGGACCAGTGGGTCCCAAGGCTGTTCTCCATCAGGCATCCTCACAGCCGGCTCCCAAGGGACAGTGTATCCAAGAGAGTGTGTCCCAAAAAGGAGTGGGCGAGGCCACAGGGGGTAAGGTGTTGGGACCTGCAGTGGCTGCCGCCATCCGTCCAGTCGCAGCCTGCACTGGGGATGTCCCCTCTTGACCCTCGCCACCTATCTGCCCTGCAGACCCTGTGTGAGCAGCTTCGGAAGGAGAACGAGGCCCTGAAGGCCAAGCTGGACAAGGGCCTGGAACAGCGAGACCAGGCTGCTGAGAGGTTGCGGTGAGTCCAGGCCCCCAGGAGAAGGGCAAGGATCCCTGCTTGGATATCGGATCTCGTGCCTCTGGTCCTTTTAATACCTTGGGGTGTGTGTATTCTCGGAGCCTGAGAGTCAGAAGGAAGTTGCTTCAGATTGCACCCCTCCCTTGAGAACTTGTTGCCTTAGCCTCTTAGCACTTGTCCCACCAGCTGGGAGACAGCGCACGGACTCTGCCGCCCCCTGCTGGTCACCATCCTGTCCTGCCCTCTCCCCTAAGGGCTTCACAGGACCGGCAGGCAGCCTTGGGTCTAGAGATGGCAGTACAATTTTGTGCTCCTGCCCCTGCCTCCTTGTGAGATTCTGAGCTGGCGTTTTGGAGAGAGATCTGGGATACTGCATCACCCCAGGAAGTCTGAGAAGCACCCACCCTGACTGGAGAGCTTGAAGGGCCCCTGAGATCATACAGGCCAAGTCCCCCTGTCCAGAGCAGAGGCTGAGGCCCAGACTTGATTTGAGCCCCATAACGAGAACCTGAGTCGCCCACCTGCCTGTGGTCCTGGGTGATTTGGGTGATGGGTCATCTCTTGGGAACCAGCAGAGTTCTGAGTTACAGCCAGCACCTGCCAGCTGATCCCCCTACACCCTGTGGCTTGTTAGAATCACACAGGGAAGGAAGCTGAATTGCTCAGATGTAGTCAGAGTAATGTTTAACTATTGAGCCACTGTGCCATTTTGTTTTTAAATTTTTTTAAAAAAATTATTTATTTATTTGAAAGAGTTATAGAGAGAAGGAGATATGTGCGCTGGTTCACTCCTCAGATGGCTATAATGACCAGGGATGGTCCAGGCCAATCAGGTGCCAGGAACTTTATGCAGGTCTCCCCCAAGGGTGTTAGGGCTCCAAACGCTTGGTTCGTCTTCCACTACTTTTCCAAGGCCAGTAGCAGGGAGCTGGATGGGAAGTGGAGCAGCCGGGACATGAACTGGCATCCATATGGTGTTGCAGGCAGCAGCTTTACCTGTTATGCCACAATGCTGATCCCTGTTTTTTAATTTTTTAAATATTTATTTGAAAGGGAGAGAAATGGAGAGGGGGAGAGGAGCGAGAGAGAGAGCGAAGCAGACTGACAGATTTTCCATTTGCTGATTCATTCCCCAAATGCCTGCAACATCTGGGACTGGTCCAGGCTGAAGCCAGGAGTCAGGAACGTAATCCAGGTTTTCTGCGTGAGCATGGCAGGGCCCCAGCTGTCTGAGCCATCACCACTGCCTTCCAGAGTGTGTGTTATCAGGAAGGCAAATCAGAGTTGGGACTCAAACCCAGCTGCTTCTGTATGGGATGCCAGAGTCGCAAGCAGCATCTTAAGCCCTGCGCTGTGTGCCCACCCCACACCACACCATTTTTAATTGGCCTGTGTCTGCTTACTGTGGCATGGACTCCTCGTCTGGGTTTTATAGCCATAATGACTCCATCTGTGGATCCAGACACCCAGGCTCAAGGCTGAGAAGGCAAGATGCAGTCCCTGCCAGGTGAGCTTGGAAAAGCCGCTGTACTTCTTCGTTTGTAAGGTACTGAGTGGAACCCGGCTGTGGGGAGCAACCCGGACTAGACTAAGTTACTGGAATTAAGACTTATTCTATGCATCTGCTCTCCCACAATATGGCGCTGAGAAGGGAGAAACAACTTCTACGCAGCTGCCTCTCGCCAATTTGATTGACTGAGCTGCAGGAGCTGATCTTGCTCCTGATTAGAGGAGAGCAGCGTACTCGGTGTGTGGGTAGCAGAGTTGGGATTGGTGGAAGAGGACTATAAAGGAGGAGAGAGACAATATGCACCAGGAACATCTATCTGAAGGAACACCTGTGCAGCCCCCGAGAGCCGGCCGGCGGTGTGCCGCTCCCCCGCAGAAGTGGGGAATGTAGCAGGGGGAACCGCCCTTCCACGGAGGTGGAAGGGACGGTAGCCAACCCGGGAAGAACCAGCAGCAAACCCGGGGAGGGCCAAGCAGACGAAAGAACAGCACAGGGTCCTGTGTCGTTCCTCCATGAAGAGGGGGAGCGACATAATGGTGCCGTGACTCGGATATGAAGCCTAGGCAGGGTTTAGTGTCGTTCCTCCACGAAGAGGGGGAGCGACACCCGGCCGTCCAACAGAACTTATGAAATACTTCCTATACTTCGGTCCTACCTGAATCCATATCACCACTTTTACCATGTCCTGTATAACCTGCCTTATTACTTGCTTGAGATTTTACTTGAACTTGATAAATATGTTTGCTCTTGGGACAAGGAGCCTTGCGGGCCTTGTCTGTTCTGTTTGTGACTTCTCTGTTTGCCTTAACCCAGGGAGGAAAACATGGAGCTCAGGAAGCTGTTGATGAGCACTGGCAGCAAGGAGGGCGCCGCCGGGCAGCCGGGCTCACCGAAGACGGAGGGGGCAGGCGCGAAGGGGGCTGCTGGGCTGCAGCAGGTACGTGGTCAGAGAGCCGCTCTCCTCTCCAGCACCCTGCACTGCCACCTCACACCTCCGCAGGCAGCTCCACCAGAAGGCTCTAGTGAATAGGTGGCCTGAGAGCCGTGCCCTGGAGCTGCCCCGTGTGCCTTCCGTCCCGTGGAGCATCCTGTTCCCTGGGACGGCCGAGGCTGCTGCAGGTGCACAGCTCCGTGACCCGCACAAGCTCTCTCCCCCCAGCCCTCGCTCAGAGCAGGTGGCGCGGAGCCCTCTGCTCAGTGTGGGCACATTGCCCACACACAGGCCAGCTTTCCGAGGTCTCTCTGCAGGCAGTTGAACTTGTTAGACATTCCGCACAGAATGGGGTCGTGAGTGAGGCTGAGCAAGCTCCTCTGGGGCTTCTTCCCAGCACCCAGGATTGTGCTTCCCGAGCTCAGAAGTGCAGAGCAGAGGGCGTTGGTCAGGATCGACAGGGTCTGTGGTGCCCAGGCCGGCCCCTGCCCCAGCCCCCTCCAGAGCCAGCCCTGGCTCACACGCAGGTCCCACGCAAGTGCTGCCGCTGTACCCAGGTCCAGGCTCTGCCACTGCCCTCACCACAGACCTGAGTGCCAATTCTGTACCAACACGTTTTTCTTCCCTCCAATAAGGTGATAGCTGCAGGTAGGGCCCAGTGTGCTTAGCAACCCCTTAACCTGTGTGTTAGTACAACTACCCGAATAACTCAATTCCTCATTAATATTTATCCGGACTTGCTAAGCCATGGTCTTACCTGACTCCTGTCTGCTGCGAGGTAGGCAGCTGGGACTGCTGCATTTCCCAGCCGTGGTAGCAGGTTTGGAGGGGCCGTCTGACATCACGGAACCGAGATCCCCGTGTCACTTGTCAGCCAGGCATGCTGATGAGTGACAAATGCCTGCTCGCCTCTCAGCCCTGGCCTGCGGAATCGCAGCCCATGGGCCCCCTCTCATCTTCCATTCACCCCTCCACCACTGCGTGCCTTGTCTGCCTTGTCATGGAGGTCACGTGCAGGCTCCCGCTCACTCCTGGGCTCCCTGACCCCTTCTGGGATGGAACTCGGGGGCCAGGCCTCTACGAAGCCCTTTCAGGTCTGCTCACCTCACTCGGCTGCCCTGGAGGCTCAGAGGGAGGAAGTCAGCTGCGCAGGCTGCCCAGGGTCATCCAGGCGAGGCCTGTGTGCTGGAGTCGTGTGTGTGTAGGAGGGGGAGAGGGCAGGGGGCACTGTCCCCATCTCTTGGACAGGGCCCCTGACTCTCTGCACCTCAGCTTCCTCCTCTGCAAGTGGGGACAGTGACAGCTGAGGGGCTGCTTTTGATGGTGAGCTGGCTCTAGACTTAGAGGAGGGCTTCAGAGATAGTCTGGAGAGTTCCATGCCTCCCCCCCCCCCCAAATGTTAACATCTTACAGGGCACAGGTTAATGATCAAAACTAGGAATTAACATTGATGCCGCACAGTGAGCTACGCCACAGACTTCACTCGGATTTCAGCGGCTCTTCATGCATGCCCTTGCTGTACTGGCCTCCCCTCCGCATCGTGCAGCCGTGAAGCAGGGTTGGCGGAGTGAACGGGGAACCTTAGCTATGGAGTTTTTCTTTCGTCCATCTCGGCAGTTTTAATGAAAGTTGTATATCTGAGACCCCCTTGCATCTAGTCAACCATTCCTCTCTGGTAGCTACCCCTCTCCTTTCCTTCTTGGCGTGACTTGGCCTCCCGTCCAGGGACCATTCTGCAGTCTTTGTCCAGTTTGAGCCTGGTGCTAACCCCCTGGCTGGGGGCATGCCCCCAAGGCCCGTCGTGCCAGTGGCCTTTGCCTGCTGCTGCCCCCACCCTTCCTACAGACACGGACTGCTGCACCACTCGCTGACCTTCACAGCGTCCCCGCACCACTCGCCCTCACCAGCCTTTCGGATAGGCCTGGATCGAGACTTGTGCTCCTGTCATGGCTGTTTGGAAAGAGGGGAGACCTGACCTTCCCGTGAACGTGGGAAGGGGCATGGAAATGCCTTTTTCAGTTCTTGCTTCTGTCAGAAGTCACAACAGGATTTAACATCGTTTTGGTCCCAGCTGCCCCCGTGATGGCCACAAAAGGGGACAGTTGTTTTTTTAAAAACAGCAGGTGTGGGGCCAGCAGCCAGATGGGCTGACTCCAGGGCTCGCTCTTCTTTCTCCACACTGAACCTTCTCTGTGTGGAGGTTCAGGTGCATCTCCCAGGAGCCCAGCGTCCCCTCTCCCTCCTTCTCCAACAGCTCCTTGACCTTCAGTGCTATAGGCAGCAGGCTTCCGGGGGCCTTCCTCCTCCCCTGCCCCTCCTTGCTCCCTGGTGCCATGGTGTGCTTCCAGGCTTCTACCTGTAGGGGGCACTGGAGCACCACAATTTCTGTCCCCAAGCCTCAGGGAGGGTAGAAAGTGCCAGATGGCGGGGAGTATCTAAAGCCAGGGCTCAACTGCTAAACTTCCAGCTGTGGCCTGCTGTTTCACTCCAACATTTTTTTTTTTTTAACCTTTTCGTTTCAAGATCACTTTAGACTTGGAGTTGCAGAAATAGTCCAGAGTTCCACAGTCCCCTGCCTGTTTGCCCTGATGTCGACACCCACTTTGCAAGGTTCAGTGATGAAAACTAAAAGTTCTCACGGGTACTGTGGTGTTAACTCAGCCACAGACGTCATTCATTTGGATTTTACCCATGCCTTTTCCTGGACCTGCGATGAAACCAGAGCCCCCTGTTGCATCAAGGTGACGCCAGTCTGTGACATTTCCCTGTGGTTCCTCAGCTTTCAAGACCTTGGCACTTTGGACTTGTCCTGGACAGCTGTTTTCAGGGACTGTGCCTCAGTGGGGGTTTATCCTATGTCTTTTCTTGATTGAATTGTGGTGACGGATTTTGGCAAGAATGTCACAGAACTGCCAACCGTGTATGGCTGAGCACGCACAGGGCCGAGCACCCCGGCACAGAGGGTCTGGTGCACCATGTCCATGTATCTTAGGACTGTTGACCTGGCCACTGAGGTGGCATCTGTCAGGTTTCTCCACGATGAAGTGACGACTGACCCGTGTTTAGTGTTGAGGAGACTGAGAGACTGCACAGGTAGACTGTCACTTGCCAGTTCCCGTGTCCGTCGGTGAATCCCACCTGCAGCTGTGACTGTGGTAGTGGTCTCGTGGTGACTGTGTTCCCTCATTCCTTCTGTACTCATCAATGGGAATTCTGTAAGGAACAGCTGTCCCTTGGCCCTCATTTACTGATTTATTCAACTTTTAGAAAAGCATTATGGACTCAAGGACGTCCATCTTGGCTTGTAGCACAGGGCTGTTGTGATTTCTTCTGCTGTTCGAATCATTCCAGCTTGGGCCCCAGGAAGCCCTTTCTAGTCGTATCCTAGACCCCGTACCTGCCGTTGCTGTTAAGATTTTGAGCACCTCCTGGCTTTCTGGCACTATACAGTGCTCCAGACTCGCCTTGTGTTTGCTCTCCCTTGGCCCTGGAATTCATCACTTCTTCAAGGAGCCTTGTTAGAAAATGGTATTGGGTGGTAGGCGTGGTCATTGCCACTGGGGTGTCACCGCTCTGAGCCCACCCAGGGGACAGAGCTAGAAAACATGTGTGTCTGTACACATACATAGATGTGTGTGCACCGATCACCGTGTGTATGTATTCTTCATTGTGTCTGTATCTTTCTAAAAATGTTTTTTAAATGTTTTTCTGAAAGTGTAGAAAATACCCAGCTCTTGTCTTGCTGGCCAGAGGACAGCAGTGTGACTGCCATGTGGGGGTGAAGGCGAGTGCTAGCATATCTTAGAGGTGGAGCCCAAGCAGGAAGGTGGCCGTTCCAAGGGGTGCCAGGTGGGGTGGGGGTGGGGGTGGGGGCGTCCATGAGTGGAACCTGGGAATCGGCCTCCTGATAGATGACCTGAAGGGGGAGCAGTTCTGACTGGGGTGGTTAGTGGTGTCCTGGTGGCTGGGAGGAGTAGGGAGCTGGGAGACGGAGGCCTGGGGTCACAGGGCTGAGGGGCCTGAGAGGAGCAGGGAGTAGGCGAGAGGATGTTTACCTGAGGCTTTGGTGACGCCCCCTGTTTCTCCCCAGGCTGGTGTGGCAGTAGGGAAGGTCCCAGAGGTGGGGCCCTTGGGCACGGCTGAGAAGAAGGTGAAGATGCTGGAGCAGCAGCGCACGGAGGTGGGTGGCTGGGGGCGGGCCGATCCTCTCCCCTGGGACTGGCAAGGCAGAGGCCCTGCGGGTCGCTGGCACCCGGGGGAGTTGTCCCGGTGACCCGTGAACCATCTGCCCGAGGAAGAAGTGCTGCTTTCCCTGGGCTGGCCCCTCCTGAGCAGGAAGTGGCGCTTGGAGCAGGACCTAGACTTGTTGGGGCTGGCGGGTGGAGTTCAGGAAGGCTCCACGTAAACCCTTGGTGGTGGGAAGTGGCTGTGGTGAGTTAGGCAGGTTTTGGCATCAGGGAGGAGTCGCACTGAGGGAGAGGATCCTACACCCTCCTTTTTTTTTTTTTAAATTTATTTATTTGAAAGGTAGAATTACAAAAAGAGAGAGAGAGAGAGAGAGAGAGAGAAATCAAGGCAGAGAGAGGGATCTTGCATCTGCTGGTTTACTTCCCAAATGGCTGCAACAGCTGGGGCTGGGCCAGGCCAAAGCTAGGAGATTAGAGCTTCCTCCAAGTCTTCCATGTGGGTGCTGGGGCCCAAGGACTTGAGCCATCCTCTGCTGCCTCCCAGGCACGTTAGCAGGGAGCTGGATTGCAAGTGGAGCAGCCGGGACTCAGACCTGTGCTCATATGGGAAGTCAGCACTGTAGGCGATCCCTGCCCTTCTGCAGCACATTTATGACTGGTCCAAGGCGTCTAGAAGTCTGGATGATTCCCTGGTATCTCAGGTGGTGTTCTTTCCCCCTGCCCACCCCCCAGTCCAGCCTGGGCTGTCTACACCTCAGCTCTGAGTGTAGTCCTCTCTGGTGGACATGGATTCTGTCTGTCCTCTCTCGCTACCACCTCCACCCCAGCCCCACCTCCCTGCCCACCCTGGTCCTCCAGAACATTGCTCTTGTGTTGCTCTAAATTCTTCCTGCTCTCAAAAGAATTGTGCTGGTCATTGTAGAAGGATTAAGAGCTCACCTCCTAGAAGTACCTACAGCTGAGAACGGTTCATTGTGTGTTCCTCAGTTTTTTAATGCAGAAAAGTAAAATTGTATCATAATTCTGCTTGATACCTTTTTTCCTTTTTTCTTCTTTTAAAATGAACTGTCTAGCCGGCGCTGCGGCTCACTAGGCTAATCCTCCGCCTTGCGGCGCTGGCACCCCGGGTTCTAGCCCCAGTCGGGGTGCCGGATTCTGTCCTGGTTGCCCCTCTTCCAGGCCAGCTCTCTGCTGTGGCCAGGGAGTGCAGTGGAGGATGGCCCAAGTGCTTGGGCCCTGCACCCCATGGGAGACCAGGATAAGTACCTGGCTCCTGCCATCGGATCAGCGTGGTGCGACGGCTGCAGCGCGCTGGCCGCGGCGGCCATTGGAGGGTGAACCAACGGCAAAGGAAGACCTTTCTCTCTGTCTCTCCCTCTCACTGTCCACTCTGCCTGTCACAAAAAAAAAAAAAAAAAAATGTCCTTGAGGCTGTTTACTCATATCAATAACATACTGTATTCCTTTATTTCTCAGTACTTTTTGTCAAGTACCAGGGTACTTAAAAAGTTTGTGGGACAATGGAATTAAAAGATACGTTCATTTCATTTTGTTGCAAAACAATTTTGAAAACAAGCGTTGTGGCACAGCTGGGCAAGCCGCCTCTTAGGACACCGCATCCCATCTGTGAGTGCCAGATCACGTTCTGGCTGCTCTGCTTCCAATCCAGCTTCCTGCTAAGATACCTCCTAGGAGGCAGCAAGTGTAGGTTTAAGTGCCCTGGGCCTCTGCCCTCTATGTGGCTGACTCAGATGAAGTTCCAGGCTCCTGGCTTTGGCTCAGCCCAGCGCTGGCTGTTGCAAGGCATCTGGGGAGTGAGCCAGCAGATGGAACTCTCAGTCTCTCTCTTTGTCTCTCTGCCTCTTTCTGTTGCTCAGCCTTTCAAGCAGATACAAATAAATCAATAGAAAAAAAAAAAAAAAAAGGAGAGCTGTGCATAGTTTTGTCATAATAGGCATTTTCTGTGGCCTTTTCCAAGACCCCCATGTAATCTTTCTGATGCTGCACAACGCTCTCTCATTGTTTTATTTATCTAATGATTTGGGTTTTTTTTTTTTCTTCCCCAAGGAATTGTTACAGCAAGAATTGTACAGCCAGTAATTAGTGTCCTCTGAGAACTAAGGACATGTGTTAGGTGTCTTATTTACGGAAGAGATACACGTCTGTTTATACTGTAACTTACTTAGCCTGTCTGCTTAGTGAAGCCTCTAGATTTTTCTGTAATATAAACATTGCTGAGGTGATCAGCGCCATGTGTGTTTGCACACTTGTCTAGGTGGTCTGGTCAGTTAAAGTTTTTGGGTTGGAATGATTGGGTTGCCAACGATGACAGCGTGCGATTGTAGTAGAGTCCCAAACCGCCCTCCTCAGAGGCGTGTGCTCTGTAGTTCTACAGCGTCGGTCTCCATGATCGCCTTGCTCTCTTGGCTGGAGTAAAGCCAAGTGCACTGCATGCAGGTGGTGGCTTTGAGGAGCATGGAGTTTGTGAGAAGCAAGGACCGAGGCAGTGTCTGTGGCCAGCCCTGGGCGTGCACCTTGGGGGCTGTGAGTTGGTGCTGCTTGTTTTTCTCCGCCTCTCTCTCTCTCTAACCCCAGCCTCTCTCCCCACAGCTCCTGGAGGTAAACAAGCAATGGGACCAGCATTTCCGGTCCATGAAGCAGCAGTATGAGCAGAAGGTAACCTGGGGGCTCCTGGCTGGGCGTCAGGGCACTCCACTCTTCATCTCACTGCTTCCTTCTCAGTTGTTTGAAACCTGGCAGGTGCCTGAGTTGAGCCCTGGACAGCAGGGTTGGAACCCTGGGGAGGCTGGGCCCTGTGTGTTTCCCAGGCACAGCCTGCACCCATGCCTTCACCCCTCCCTCTCCCTCCCCACCCAGATCACGGAGCTGCGTCAGAAGCTGGCGGACCTGCAGAAACAGGTGACTGACCTGGAGGCTGAGCGGGAGCAGAAGCAGCGCGACTTTGACCGCAAGCTCCTCCTGGCCAAGTCCAAGATTGAAATGGAGGAGGCGAGTGTGACCCTGGCCCCCGTGGTTTCACTCTCCCAGGGGCAGGTGGGGTGGGACCCGAGCATTCCAGCTATTGCTTTTCAAATCTTCATTCAGAGGAGCTGTTTGCTCAATTAAAATTTTACAGACTGGGGACCTCTATGGGGAAGCATGGAACAAGCAGGCCTAGGCAGGCCTGCTGTGTGGCACTTGGCAGGGGTGGGGTTCTGCTAAGTGTTGAGTGGTGACTGATTTTGTGACACTGACCGAGCTGCATTCAAAATTCATCTGTCCAGTCATTTGTCCTCAGAGCCCACAGCAGGCACTGTGGGCATGGAGTTCAGCGTGAGTCCCACCCTCCCCAGCTGGGTAGCAGACGGTCAAGAGCTAGTTGGCAGAAGCAAAAAGTGAAAGGCTATTAGGCACGACGGCGAAGTTACAGGGACCAGATACAGAGCAGTGCAGGAACACCACCACCCCTGCACGTACACGTGTGCATACACACACTTGCACACACATGCACGCTGCTGCTGTCATGCTGCTGACGGACACAGCCCAGCCTAAAGAGGAAAGGCCATGAGGCTCTTAGGCTCTTGGGATTTCATTTCTGTCCTGATATCTTCCCCTTCGTGGGAACTGGGCATGGGCTGCTTTTGCCCAGCTTATGAGTGGACATTTCAGCGTGGATTCCGTGTTCACTGTCCCTCTGTCAGCACGCGACCCCAGGGCCCTTGTCCATGAGGTCAGTCCCCCCCTACTTTGAGGATATCTCTTCTCACCGAGTGCAGGGCCACATCCCGTGACTCGCCGCCAGACATCCTGGCTCTTTGGTCCCTTCCCCACACCCCCATCCATGGGAGAGACAAATCCCTGGGCCCCTGATAGCTCTCCCCTATCATCTGGGGGGATGGGGTCATAGCTCAAGACAGACGTCGCCCTGTAGACAAGGCTCCCAGTGATAGTGATCGAGGTCAGGTTACCCCCTGCCAGGGCTCTTAATCAGGGGGCGGAACAGCTCCAGCCAGCCTCTATTCCTGGAAATGGCTCACCAGCTGGTTTGTAGAATATTGACACAGTGACCCCGGGCTAGAGAAAAGCTGACCTGGTAGTCTACATGCTGGGAATGCATGGCTGCAAAATGAGCACACAACTCAGATAAAGGGAGAGCTTCCCTAGCCACCTCCCCGGCCCCCACTCAGGGCCAGCCCTCCCCAGCGGTGACACCATCACTATTTTGGTGTCTGTTACAGAGTTTTTTTGTTTTTGTTTTTGTTTTTTTTTTCACAGTTATACACCTAGAAATACAATCATCCCCCAATATCTGTAGGGGTTGGCTCCAGGACTCACTCGTCCTTGATATTAAAAGGAGTAGTGGTTGGCTTACAGCCTACGCACACTCTTCATCTCTGAGTGACTTCTAATGCCTAATGCGACGTAAATGCTCTGTAAACAGTTGTCTTACTGCATTGTCTCAGGAATGATGACAAGAAGAAAGCTCGGTATGTGTTTAGTACAGATGTAATTCAAGCATATTCCAACTGTGGTTGGTTAATCCACGGATGCAGAATCCACAGACAGAGAGGGCCGACTGTATACAGTTTATTTGAGATGCACGTGGCCTTCCCACCACACTGCACTACCAGCCCTCATTTTAAGCGCTCCCTTTGACGTGGAAGGGAGAGCGCCATGGACTTGGGAAGCCTGGGTCCAAGCCCAGCTCAGTGTGTGGCCTGAGTAGCCTTCCCACTATGCACATCATTTCTTGATGTTTAAAGGGGCTGCAACTGGGGACCATCTGGAGGCCATTCTAGCTGTGGCTGTCTGTCACAAGAAGCCCTGGTGGTGTGTATGGGAGCAGTGCCTCCGCCTTGGTTTCCTGTTAGCTGGATATCTCTTTGTTTCTTCCTTGTGCTGCCTTTGTTTCTTTTCTCTTCTCTTCTCTTCTCTTCTCTTCTCTTCTCTTCTCTTCTCTTCTCTTCTCTTCTCTTCTCTTCTCTTCTCTTCTCTTCTCTTCTTTTTTAAGATTTATTTATTCATTTGAAAGTTGGAGTTACAAAGAGAGAAGAGAGGCAGAGAGAAAGAGAGAGGTCTTCCATCTGCTGGTTCACTCCCCAGTTGGCCTCAACAGCTGGATCTGCGCCAATCCAAAGCCAGGAGCCAGGAGCTTCTCCTGGGTCTCCCATGTGGGTGCAGGGGCCCAAGGGCTTGGGCCATCTTCTGCTTTCCCAGGCCACAGCAGAGAGCTAGATTGGAAGTGGAGCATCCAGGACTCAAACCAGCGCCCATATGGGATGCTGGCACTGCAGGCGATGGCTTTACCTGCTATGCCACAGCGCTGGCCCCTACCTTTGTTTCTTTGCATTCTGGCCTCTAGGGTTAGAGACCAAGAGCTGAAAGGTCCTTTGAACTTACATAGGTCACAGGAGACCTCTGTGAGTCTGTGGAAACTCTGGTTGTTCTCTCTAGAAAATTGCACATAGATAACATTTTGCATATAATTTTGGGGCTCACGGCCCTCCTGGGGCCCCTCTGTCACTCACATTAAAAGCTCCATACCCATGGCAGATCAGTTAGCTCAGACAAGAGAAGGCTGTGCCAGCACCCAGGGCCTGGAGGAGGAGCTGGTGTCAGAATCCAGGCCCCTTCTCCACTGAGGCACCTCTTCCTGGAGGATGGGACCTCCCGGGCACTCCTGTGCTGGCCGTGGGTGCAGTGAGCGAGCGTTGCGAGATGCTGGCTGGGAGAGACAGGAGGCCTGCCTGAGTGAGGGCTGGGTCAGCAGGGCAGGGAGCCCGAGGCCTCCTGGAGAAGCCCGCTGTTTACCATCCTGGTACCCCCTGCAGACCGACAAGGAGCAGCTGACAGCAGAGGCCAAGGAGCTGCGCCAGAAGGTCAAGTACCTACAGGATCAGCTGAGCCCGCTCAGCCGGCAGCGCGAGTACCAGGAAAAGGAGATCCAGCGCCTCAACAAGGTGGGCGCCGTGACTCTGGTCCCTTGATGGCCCCTTGGATTGGCAAGGCTTCCCCGAGCCCGGCTGTAACCCACCACATCGCTGGTGCCCGCAGCCCTTCAGCTGGGCAGAGGGGACTGCAGTGAACAGGTGTTGCTGTTCCTGCCTCCTCCGCATTCCCTCCCCACAGCCAGAGTGTGCAGCCCCAGGAGGGGCCTGGACTCCTCTTCCACCCAGGCCCCTGCGCCTGCTGCCTCTCTGCCTGTGCCACCTCCACAGCTACCTGTGCCTGTCGCTCGGGTTGAGGTTTAACCTCCCCTCCTCAGCTAAACCCTCCCTGAGCCTTGTTCAGGGTGCCGTTTTGTGCCACTCCTTTCACATCCCTTCTCATGTTTCCCAGGACTGCCTGTTGAATTCTCTGCCTCCCTGCCAAGCGGTGGGAGGTGTGCAGGTTGCAGTGCCTGGCCCCAGCACATGATCAGGGAATGCTGAGCGCAGCAGATGAGGCCCAGGGGTCGCGCCCTTGGGAAGAGGCGTGTGGGCAGTGGGTACCCAGAGTGGAGATTGAGTAACTCGGAGACCCTGTGGTCTGAGCCAGGGCGAGTGGCCATGGGCTGGGCCAGGCCTGGGGGCTGTAGCCAATCTACCCTCTCTGGGCCTCAGTTGTGCCATCTGGACCTTGGCTGTAATCCTTCTGGCCCTAACTACCTTCCAGCCCAGGGGCTAAAGAAGTGAGCCGATGGGAGGCAGCTTGGAAAGGAACCATATGGGACCTGGGAAGTTTGTGTCTCCACTTTCCTTCTTGCCCACGGGCCCTCACCCTGGGCACGGAAAATTTGGACATGCGTTTAGCATTCACCGGGTGCCAGGCCTGCTAGAGCAGAGCTTTCTCAGCGTTGTCTGGGCCCCTGGAACCTGTTCCCAGAGAAAGTGATGATCTGTGCTGAGCTGGAGGACTTTGGAGTCTGAATCTGAGCAGAATTTGTCCCTGCTGCTGATGGTAGGGGTTTTGGCCATGTTGAGGACATATTTGCCGTGCGATGAGTGAGGCAAGGCAGGTGTCCTGCTTTTTAGCTTGTGGACAATGTCCATGGGTCAAAGTCCAGGTGGCAGTCAGGGTGGCTAGTCCGAGGGCTGTCCGGAGGTCTGAAGTAACACGTTGACAGCCTTCGGGGGAAGGCAGTTAATGGAAGCCTTGTAAGATGCTCCAAGCTCCGTGTTTACCTGGAAGAAAGCAAGCGTTCTGTTAACCTGGTAGATTAAGGCTGCTTTCCTCTTTGCTTTATCAAAATGCTGTTTGTTGGCGTTTTAGCCTGTTTCAGTGTCGGGAAGGTAACATATTAAGGAAGAAGCAGCTGACATGGCGTCTTATCTAACTGCAGAGGTGTGACTGCAAGGGCTGGCCCGGGAGGAATGCAGGGGAAGCTGAAGAATCCCAGGGCAGGGGCCTGTCAAGGAGACTGGCGCTGCCCTAAAGGACTTCACGAGCCACACCTGCTCCGAGAAGGGAGCGTTGCTCCACAGGAGCGTCCCGCCTAGCCCGCTGGTTCAGGGCACACGCTGAGTTTGAAGCTCTGCTTTGCCACTGACCAGCTGTGTGACTTGAGACAAATCGTGGCAGGGCTCTGGGCCTCAGTTTTCACATCTGTTAAACAGGGATGATGCTCCGAGTCTCCTTTGTAGTCCTGGGCAGAGGCATCCATGAAATGCTGCGTGTGGAATGTTACCAAGTAGGGTAGCATTTGTGAAATGATACTGGACGTGGTGCTCATTATGACCCGGAAGGGGGCCCTGAGAAAGACTCTGGTGAAGTCTTCATCCTGGTGATGGTCCCATCTTCCCCTCTCGCTGATCCCAGGCCCTGGAGGAAGCACTGAGCATCCAGGCCTCCCCATCCTCTTCACCAACAGCATTTGGGAGCCCTGAAGGAGCCACAGGCCTCCTAAGGAAGCAGGAGCTGGTCACGCAGAATGAGCTGCTGAAACAGCAGGTGAGCGTCTGGGAGGAAGTCAAGTGGAAGAGTGCTCCGTGGGAGCTGGGACTAGGCTGGCATCCAGTCACGAGCAACCTGCAACGAGCAGTCCTCTTTCTGGCCGTCAGCCAGAGCCCGTGGCTGTCTGAAGGTTTATCCTTCCCAGCAGTGTGTCCCCAGCTGAAGTCATTGCTCTGCCACCTTTGTGATGGAGCCACCTCTGTGTCCATCCATGCTCTTGTTTACGGTGTACAGCCATCCCCTCTGCCCTATCCCCTCCATCCGTATCCTTGGAGGACTGGATCCAGGATCCCCTGCAGAAACCAAAGTCCACAAGTGCTTAAGGCCCTTAGTATTGACACAGAACCTATGCACAGAAGGAGGCGGGAGCAGGTGGGAGCCTCTTCTCCCACGACCCTGCCCCTCACCCCACCCGCCGGCCCCTCCAGGTAAAGATCTTTGAGGAGGACTTCCAGAGGGAGCGCAGCGATCGAGAGCGCATGAATGAGGAGAAGGAAGAGCTGAAGAAGCAGGTGGAGAAGCTGCAGGCCCAGGTCACCATGTCCAATGCCCAGGTGAGGGCGGCTGCACCGGGGAGGGACACCAGCCCATCCTTGCGGCAGGGCAGTGGGAGGGCAGTACCATTAGAGGGTCCCTGGTAAGCCTGGGTGTCCAGACACCCACTGGTTCTCCTTCCAGCTCTGGTGCACAGCACTGCTGTGGGACCTGGGCAAATCCTTCCCCCACCTTGCCCCTCTGTGCAGTGAAGCACTTTAACCCTCAGGCGTCTCTTGCTCCGACTTTCCACAATCGACTTGGATGCCTTAGAGGCTCAAATTTAGAAACTGGCCCTGAGCCGCCCACAGAACAGAACTAGAAGATTAGTTCATGTGGAAGCACAGAGCTGCCGAGGCTCACACGGACCCTCCTGCCCTGGGTGCAGACCGCCCACGATGAGCAGAGCTCCCCTGCAGCTGGGCTGTGCTCAGCCCACAGGGTGCTTCCTGGGCTGGCCTGGGTACAGCAGCCTACAGTGGTGGCAGGCATCAGCCCTTCCACCCTCCGGGCAGGGTAGGCCCTAGATCCGGGCCTGGCCAGGAGGCACCTGTGCCATCAGGCCTGTCTCCCTCCCTCCTTTTCTAGCTAAAAGCACTCAAAGATGAGGAGAAGGCAAAAGAAGCCCTCAGACAGCAGAAGAGGAAAGCAAAGGTGAGAGCTTGAGGGAGGAGGCAGCACTGGCCTCGCCTTACCTTCTTCAAGGAGCTACAGTCTGATGGGCGAGAGAGTGCATGTGCGACACTCTCTACCAGCTGACTAATGAGGTAACACAGGTAAAGACTTAGAGCAATAATCACACAGCCTTGGTGCTCAGGACGCACTGGCTGTCTTCATTGCTGGTATTCTCAGCCCGTATACCCACGCTTCCGTGCCGTGTACCCACCTTCCGTGCCATGTACCCACCTTCCATGCCCATGTGCCACCCTTCCATGCCCGTGTACCCAGCCTTCAGAGAGATAATATTCTAGGTAGAGGGATGTAGGTCAGTGTTGCTGGGGATGGCCTGTGCAGCCTGTTGCAGGCCCGCGCCAGACACGAGCCTTTTTTGCAGGCCTCAGGAGAACGTTACCATGTAGAGCCCCACCCGGAGCACCTCTGCGGGGCCTACCCCTATGCCTACCCACCCATGCCAGCCAGGGTGCCACACCATGGGTTTGACGACTGGTCCCAGATCCGCTACCCTCCTCCCCCCATGGCCATGGAGCAGCCACCCCCGCTCCCCAGTTCACGTCTCTTCCATCTGGTGAGTCTGTGCCCCTCCTTCCCTCCAAGACACACACATACTCTAGTTCCAGAGAGGAAGGTCAAGTGAGTGGGCCAGAAAGGCAGCCTCTGAGATTCCTGAGCAATGCATTGGTGGCACAGGTGTCCAGGGCCTGGTTCTGTCTGGCTATCCTAGGGGTGAGGATTCTGCAGCCCATAGCAGTCAGGGTCACTGGCAAAGGATGGAGAGGGCAGGAAGGGGGATGCCCTGTGAACCCTGGGCCAAGGCCAAGGCTTGACTTCTTACACCCCTACGTGTAACCAGGTTCCAGAGTCCTCTCCTTGGCCGGCTCTCTCGCTTGCTTGCTTCTTTCCCCTTCTTCTTCTTCTTCTTCTTTTTTTTTTTTTTTTTTTTTTTTTGACAGGCAAAGTCAGACAGTGAAAGAGAGACAGGGAGAAAGGTCTTCCTTCCATTGGTTCACCCCCTAAATGGCCACTACTGCCGGCGCACTGTGCCGATCTGAATCCAGGAGCCAGGTACTTCCTTCTGGTCTCCCATGCTGGTGCAGAGCCCGAGCACTTGGGCCATCCTCCATTGCACTCCTGGGCCACAGCAGAGAGCTAGACTAGAAGAGGAGCAACCGGGACAGAACCAGCGCCCCAACCGGCACTAGAACCCAGAGTACTGGTGCTGCAGGCGGAGGATTAGCCTAGTGAGCCGTGGCACTGGCCTTTCTTTCCCCTTCTTATCATTCTTCAGAGAGCTTCTGTTGCCTGTCCCATCTTCTCCAGTCCTTCTGCCACATCCTCACCTCAGTCATCCCCTGCTCTCCCTTGGACAATGCCAGCAGCCTCCTGCCTGGCCTCTGCTCCTCTAGCTTTCTCTGTACACATCTTAACCACTGTGCTAGAATGTGGTGCTCAAGAGATTAGCGCTGGAGTTGTGGAGACCCGGGTTCAAGTCCATGCTCGTCCACTGTTCTAGCTGGATGACCTTCAACAAACTACTTACCCTCTGAGCCTTAGTTTCCTTCCTTGGAAAGGGGAAGCAGCACCCTAGGTTATTGTGGGGATTAAAGTCCACTTAACCTTTCTGCACTTCACTGCCCTTGCCTCTGCCATCGCTTGGTGCGGTTTTCCAGAGTAGCTATTGATTATTAAGTCCCAGTTTTGTCACAGCCGGAATACACCTGGTTTTCACCCTGTGGAGCGTTGCGGAACCAGAGCTCCCAAGTGATGGACTCGCCCACAGCCAGGCCAGCAGAACAAGGTGAGTGGGGCCTGCCTGCCCGAGGGAGAGAGCTTATCTGTCAGAACCGCCCCAACTGCATGTGATGTCCTCTCTGGGATCTTGGTAGATAGAGAAGAGGCCCTGTTTTCTGACTCGGGGTGGCGGTAAAGGGAGTGATGGGGACTGAAACCATGCATTTACTTATCCTAGTATACCTGCCAGGCACCACACATGTACCCGCCTGGCTTGGCCAGGGTGCTTAGCAAAGCTTCGCAGAGACGGTGACGTCTGAGACTCTCAGAGTGCGCAGCACTCGCCAGGCGGGGGTGGGGGGGTGGCTTGAGAAAGGATGGCAGATGCAGAGGCCTTAGCGGCAGGGAGTGAACGAACATGGCCAATTTGAGGAGCTGGGAAAGGCCAGTGGGGCCGGGTCCAAGAGCAAGGCAGAGTTAGGGATGTAGGCAGGTCAAGACTGTGCAGGGCCCTGCAGGGCACAGGAGGAGAGCGGGTCCGTGTCCTGAGCCATGGGGGCGTGGAGCCACTGGACATTTTTATAGCAGAGTGCGTGGCATGACCAGCTCTGTGTTTTGAGAAGCCCTCTCCAGCTCTGGGGCTTGCCACGAAAGCTGGGTTTGCTGGCCAGGAGGAAGCTGTGGGCGCTTAGTGACCACCCTCACCGCCTGCAGGGCACTCAGGGGGCAGTCGGCGCTGCCTCACCTGCTGAACTTCCAGGACCAGAATCCCAGCCGGTGGGTGGGAGCTGTAGGAGGCTGAGCCCATCGGCATGCAGAGGACTTTGTCAGGGTCACAGGTGAGCAGAACTGGAGCCAGCTCTGTCAGCAGGTTGTGCGAGCAGGGACTGAGGCACACAGCTCAGAGGGCACCAGCTGGAAAGGGAGACTGGACCGGTGGTTCATTTTCTCACGGTTCCCACAGAGCCCTGGAGGCTCCTGGGGGAGTGGCAGAGCCTGCCTGATGGACAGGGCTGTTCTGGCTGCTAGAGCTTTAGAGCTGCTCCATTTTCTGGGCTCTAGAGCCAGTTCCGCCTCTTCCTGGGCCTGGGACTTGGAACAAGTCATTTTAACATGTGCTGCACCCCAGATCCCCCTCCACAACGGAGCAAGAAGCTGCCTGCTTCACAGGGCCCGGTGCAGGCCACATGATGCATATGCTAGCTGTGCTGTGCCCAGAGCCTGGCTCTCAGTAGCCCTCCAGACCTCTGGCAGGGACTTTCAAAAGTTGATGGGAAAATGGAAGTTAAAAGACAGTTTATTTTGGTATGAAAAATTGAAATCTGTGTAATTGTTGTAATGTGCATTTTGTAAGAAAGTTGTAAAGATTCTATGTATCCACAGATTTTAGATTATTTTTGCACCAGAATAAGTTTATCATTTAACTTCACTGTCCACAAACTTTTTGAAGTACTCTTGGAGCTATTATTTTCACCGTGACTATACTGGTTTCCATGTAGGATTCGGAAACTTACTGTGCTGTGTATCTTCAAGTCTTCACAATTTCTGTTTGTTCAGGCTCCACAAAAAATGACCGCGAGGGGCCTCAGTGAGACCAGACTGTGTCATGTGGCTCCACCGTCGTCCTGCAGAGCCGGCCGACCTCAGATGACTGAAAAACTTGAGGCCACGTGTTCTCCGTGGCCAGAGCCTCAGCTGGCAGAAGGCCGAGATGGGTGGTGCTGGGCGCTCCCAGGCCCACGCAAGACTGTGAGTGAGACCAAGGAGGCTCACCCACAAGGCTCGTCTGAGCATCGCCAGGAATAACTCAGCACCCTGCCCCTTGGCTCTGAGTGTCATCCTTTGCTGAAGCCACCGGGGGACACCAGTCTTGAGAGTGGGATGCGGCCAGGATTCCCTTCCTTGCTAAGCCTTCCCAGAAGTGGTTCCAGCCAGACTCACTGTGCGTGTTTAACTTTTGCTTCAAGCTCTGTAGCAGGACCTGTCCCACATTCATCCCTACCCCTCTGTGAGGAGCTGCGGGAAGAACAGGTTTGTCGCCAGAGCAGACGAGAGCGACAGGGTGTTGTTCTGCCACCGGGGCCCTCTGCACCATAGTAGCCTTGCCAAAGCCATTGCTGCCTGGGCCAAGTCCAGGCCCTCAGCCCCGCAGCTGGAGGCTTCTGGCGCCAGAGGCCAGGAGTGGTGGCTGTCCATCCCTGGGCAGCTGTTTGCACGAATCTTGGACATAAATCCAAGTTAAAGATCAACCATCTGTGACTGGTGTTCTTTTCTGTCCTGGCTGCTCCCCTGACTTCCTGACAGCCCCTGGGGTCCAGGGGCTGTGGGAGGAGCCTGAGCTGCTGGTCAGGGGCCCTCAGTTTAAATACCTGCCCTTCACTCATCAGAACGGGGCAAGGCCTGGCCCTTCTGTGAGCCTCAGTTTCCTCCTCTGTCAAGTGGAACACCTCGCATCACTCTAGCTGCCTTGAGAATGGCAAGAATGGGAGTTGATGTGAACTGGTGTCATAAACCCCAGCTGCGGAGTAAGCCTTGCTGGAAGCCAATGAACAGAGGCCCACAGCCCACCGCCCACCGCCCACCTCCAGTCCTCTCCCTGCCCCCCTGCCCTCCCCTGCCCGCAGCGGGGCAGCCACTTGTGAGGATGCACCACAGGAGGCTCAGCTGCTGCAGAAAGGCCTTTACTGGGCAAACGGGGTGTGAGTGTGACGCCAGCAGGCCAGGCTGAAGGGAAAGGGCACGTCCTCCGAAGAGCAGGGGCGGCATCTCTGCCAGGGGCCTCGGCCTGAATGCACTAAGGGCCGGGCCTCTCAGGCAGCCTCAGGGGAGGTCCGCCCACAAGGGCTTCGGGCCCCTCCCTCATGGAGACGCCACCCCTGACACAGGCTAGGCGGCCCTCCCTCTCACATCTGCCTTGGCGGATCTCAGGGAGTGTAGGGAGGTGGGGGGTGAGGGGGTGGGGACCTGGGAGGGCCTTCAGGAAGGAGGAGGCACGCTGGGAAGTGTAGTAGACCCAGAAACTTCTGGAGTGGTGGTATCTGGAGGCAGCGGGAGGTGATGGCCTCAGAGCTGAGGTCCAGGTCAGAGCAGGAGAATCGGACCAACAGCCACTTTTCCTTTGAACTTAGCTGAAAGCCATTTGTTGTCATGGGCAGAAGAACTGGAGAGAAAGGAGTATCTCCAGCTTTCTACACAGCGCAAGCAGCATCCCGGGTGTCCACCCAGGTAGACACTTGGCGTGCACCGTGCATACACACCCGGTCACACACACCTGCAGGCACGTGTGCACTCACATGCACAGTACCACACGCACACACAATGGTTTGCACACATCTGCGTCAGGCTGGGGCCTTGTGTAATAGGAAACGGGTCTGTGGTGGGTGAGCAGTGTGATGAGAAACATGGATTCCTCGATTCCTTCCTGAACAGTCTCTCCCTGGTCCCTGCACAGTGGACGAGGGGTGGGGCAGCCATCAGCTACTTGCCCTTGGCCCCCATGGCTGCCTGCCGCCTCATGTAAGCCAGGATGTCCATCTTGACGTTGCTGACTGTGGCCCGGTGGTACCAGCGCATGATGGGCACGCCATCTGGCCCCACCAGGAACTTCTCGAAGTTCCAGCGGACATCATGCATCTTCATGGGTTCCCAGAAGAGGCGGTTAGGTGAGCCCAGCAGCTCCGAGGTGGGAGGGCAGGAGTTCTGGGGCAGGGGAGAGAAAGGGGTGTGAAGCTGGCCTCCCCCCTTCCTAGGCTGCGGGGAGGACGGCGCCAAGAAGACAGCACAAGTTAGGAGTCCGAACACTGACTGCCCATCCTGCTGTGACTCTGGGAGCTTGGGAGACCCTTCACCTCTTCCTCCCTGGGCCCTTCTGGGGCCGTACCTCCAGGGTCTGAGTTGCAACAGTAGTGTGATACCAAGAAACTCCCCAGAAGCCCAGGGATCGGGGCAGGGGGCACTGGGGCCAGGAGCAGCCAGAGTCCCAGCGGGCAGAGAGGCCGCCGTGCAGTGGCTGCTGACTCACCTTCAGGAAAGTGTAGACCTTCTGCTCTTTGTCGCCATTCACATCGCCTTTCTCAAAGAGCTGGAAATTGGGGACGAAGCCCCCGCCTGGCCGGACATACCTACAAGAAATGTTCTTAGTTGGGCACAGGTCTCAGAAGTGAGAGGAGACAGACGAGGGAGGGAGTGTTGGGATCTGGCATTTATCCAGAGTAGGCAGTGGGAGCCAGTGACTGTTGGATGAATGCAGGTATAATGTGGGTCCGAGTGAGCACTCACTTGAGGGCGGGTAGGATCTCCGAGTTCTCTCCTGGTTCCTGTTTTCCAAATTGGTTGCAGGGGAAGCCCAGGATGACCAGACCGAATGGGGCAAGCTCTTCTTGTAGTGCATTCAGTTCTGGGCCAGGGAGAGAGCAGAGACCGGATAGCCTGGTGAGGGCCCCTGCCTCATCCACTGTCCTTTGTGGCTTACCCAATGTACAGCTGAAATCACTGAGGCCTGGGAGGGGAAGGGACTGGCCCAAGGTCGCCCACTGGGTGTGGCAGTGCTGGGACACAATTCCCAACCATTGCCAAGACCCACCTGGGCCAGTTGGGTGGGGGCTCTTCAGAGCTTTCAAGATTAAGTTTCCTGGAGCAAGAACTATCCAGCCCTGGGCAGAAGGCAGAGGAATTCCTTGAGATGAGTGGGCCTTGACAACCCTCCTACCTTCTAGGTAGGAGTGGTCCTGGCCTCTTGTGCAGTGCCAGCATCCAGCCGGCCTCTTGCACATGCTGTGTCGCGAATGCAATAGGCACTCTGGGCAGAGCACACCCTGCCAGAGGGCCAGCAAGCCCTTGTGGCTTTGCTTCCAGGAATTCGCCTGCAACTGCCAGGCAGAACGTTCAGTGTCGCTCCCCCTCTTCGTGGAGGAACGACACAGGACCCTGCGCTGTTCTTTTGTCTGCTCGGCCCTCCCCGGGTTTGCTGCTGGTTCTTCCCGGGTTGGCTGCCGTCCCTTCCACCTCCGTGGAAGGGCGGTTCCCCCTGCCACATTCCCCACTTCCGCGGGGGAGCGGCACACCGCCGGCCGGCTCTCTCGGGGGCTGCTCAGGTGTTCCCCTTAGATGTTCCTGGTGCATGCCGTCTCTCTCCTCCTTTATAGTCCTCCTCCACCAATCCCAACTCTGCTACCCACACGCCGAGTACGCTGCTCTCCTCCAATCAGGAGCAGGTCCCACAGTTTATTGGTTGAACTGGAGGCAGCTGTGTAGAAGCTGTTTCCCTTCTCAGCGCCATATTGTGGGAAAGCAGATGCATAGAATAAGTCTTAATTCCAGTAACTTAGTCTAGTCCGAGTTGCTCCCAGTTTCTCCCCACAGTTCAGGGTCAGATCACCCTGCCTGCCCCCAGCCCCTGCTGGCCAGCCAGCCAGCCAGCCAGCAGCATCAACCCTGCCAGCCTGCTGTGCTTAGACAACCTAAGCTTTCTCCCTGGGTGCTGGCAGGTGCCTTTGGTCCACCTGTTCCCTCAGGCTCTACTCTGCCCCAGCTCAAGACAGATGAATCAGAGACAGGCAACCTGGTTCTACCCTGAATCATTTTGTGAGGCTGATAAAGTTGTTCCTTCATGGTGGGTCTGGGATTTCTTACCTGTAAATTGGGGAAAGGGAAGAAGGGCTGAACCAGAACACCTTTCAAGTTTACTTTAGAATGAACTTGAGAAATGTGGCATTCCCTCCCCTCCCCCCGACTCTGGGGCCTCACGGGCTCTGCTTTTCTGGGGTTCCAAGAGAAGCACTGAGGCACATGGGGCTGATGGGAGATGGGATATTCTCATTCTCCATCCCTTCTGCTTTTAAAGGAGTTGAGGTGCCCAGGCAACCAAGAAGGACACGCAGGGCCATCGTGGAGTGTGTCCAGAGGCCTTCAGACCTCAGGCTTAGCTAAACAACTCCCCCAGTCCATGGGACACAGTGGAGTTGGGACCTGGGGCTTGGGTTGTTCTGATCACTGCCCCTTCCCTTCCCCTCGCACCAGAGATGCCCCGTGAGTGAAACACGCTCCAGCGGCAGAAACAGCTCCCAGTCAAGCAGGGGAAGAGAGCTGGTGCTTACCCACGTACTGGCCTGTCAGGCCTCAGTAGGTGGCCACGTTGACAAAGAGGACGTATTTGCCAGCATACTGCTTAAAGGGGATGTACTCCTCCCCGTCGATGGTGAGGGCGCCGTACTCGTAGATGGTGCCGCTCACGCCGCCATGGCAGTCTGTCTGGAAGAGGGAAAGACCAGCACCAGGGAGCAGTTAGAGCCAGAAGCAAACCTGGGCCTCCCTCCCTTCCCGAGTTAATGAACGTTCCCAAGGAGGAGGGTGACTGGACTAGAAGCAAGGTCTTCCAAGTCCTTGTATAGGAAAATGGTGAACACAGCTGTAACCGCTTAACAAGCACGTGGTATTAGCACGGTGCTGTTCGTAAGCACCTGTGTGCTGTAGAACCTTGCACGTGACTTGCTGTGTCAGTTACTTCTGTATCTCGTGTCACTTCAAGAACATTCACCAGGCATGGACGCTGCTGGTGGGGTCACTGGCAGACAGGGCTGAGGGAGACGGGCTGGATGGCTGGTGCAACAATCCAGGTAAATGACCCTAAGGGCCCAAAGCAGGCCATTGTGAGGGATGAGCTGGCCGGCAAGGAGGAATCGTCAGGGAGAGTGGCAGCTCTGAGGCTCCGGGTCAGGGGGACTGGGGAGACGAGGGTGCTGTCGTGAAACGGGGACACAGGCCATGGAGTCGGGAGCGGGAGGCCTGCCGTGAGGATGAGAAGGGCTAGGCAGGCTAAGCAGCAGGGCCTGCCATGCAGGAAGTGTCAAAAGGGGAAAATGGACTTACAAAGATCGGCTTATTTGGGGTCAGAAACTTTTGAAAGCCACACAGTTTCTCATAATGTGCACTGCCACACCTTTTCGAGGACCCCTCGTATGTTGGATATTCTGTGTACGTGAGCCACGCGACAGTGACCATTGATCCCCCCATCGGCTCAGCTGCTGCCTCATGGTCAACCCTTTAGATGAGGAGGGATGGGCTATGCTGGACCGTGGGCTGGAGACCTGGGGTCCACATCCTGGCCTGCCACTTACTCTCTGTGGTCTTGGACTGGCCCTTTATCTTCCCGGGCCCCCAGTTTCCTTACTTATAAGGTGAGCGTCTTGAGCTGGATCAGCTGTTCTCACTCAGCTGGCGCGACAGCAGCACCATCAGCGGGAGAGACCTACTCTACCCTGCCTCCTTCCCCACCCGGGCTGCAGAACTCTGGTCTGCCTTTTCAAAGCTGTCACTGCATCAGTGCCACAAGCCAGCAGGTGGGCTGGCCATGGAAGAGCATGGAGCCATGGGACTAGGTGGTGTGGGAGGTCCTTCCTGGCCCTACTGTCCTCTGTGGGGTGGCAACACGAAGCAGATGGAGTAGAAAGTAGCAGCCGCGATCCAGAGAGGGCAGAGACGGGTGCTGGGGTTAGAGAACTAAATTCCTTCCTCCCCTTTGCTTCTCTTCTGGAAAACTGGCTGTGGAGACCAGGTACCTGGGCCTCCCTGTGTGGAGGAAGCCATCCAGGCTGGCAGGGGTGGTCCCAGCGGGGAGCAGAGGAGCTGCCTCCATCATGAAGGCGGGCAGGCCAGCTGAGCTGGGAGAGCCTGGGCCCCCTGCGCCAGGCCATTCCCCGGCAGCTGTGCGCTCTTTGTGGCTGTGGTGCCAGTGCCTTGCTTTACGTGAGCCTCGTGTTCCACACCCCAGGACTTCTCCCAGGTGTGGGAAGGCAGGCCCACAACCTAAGCACGACGTTCCTCCTGCTCCTGGGCTGCCTCGGTCCCAGCTGGGATCAATTTCACATGGAAACGCCAACAAACCGGAGCACAACCAACGCAGCCCAGCTGGGTCTCGGAGCTGCAGCAGCTGGAACACTGCCTTCCAGCATGCCTGCATGCCTCTCCACCTCTGCCCTCCACCCTCATCTAAAAACCGTCTCCGGGAAGTGGAGGGGAACAAAAATGCTAGGCGGCTGTCCCGATAATTGGAGCCTGTAAATGAGAAGGATCAGCTGGGCATTTTCAAGTGGGGGTGCGGCAGGGGGACCCCTCCTGTTAGGTTCTAGCCTTTGCCGAGTGTGTGGCCCCGGGCAAGTCACTTCCACTCTCTGGGCCTTGGTCGGAGGATACCATCTGCTCTGAAAATGGCCGTGAGACAGTGGGCACACAAAACAGGCTTGAAAGCCGCCTGGACACCCAAGTCCAGGGGTGGTGAGGATTCTACCTGCAGCGAGGGTCCAGGGCGCCCAGGTTGCTACATTATGGCAGATGCCTCCACTGTCCCCCAGCCCGCGTGAAGAAAGCGATCCACTGTGCGGGTGTCCCCAGAGGCTGAATGGCCAAGCCTCCACGCTCTGTGCTGAGGCCAGGGAGGCGAGAGCTGTGGGCACACGGACACAGCGCAGGGCGGGGCGGGATGAGATGAGGGCTGCCCAACCCTCCCCAGGACAGGTCTGCTGGCTTGAGAGCTGCAAGGGAGCACTCAGCCAGACTCCTGGCTGGCCGGGGCTGTTGGACTTGAGTCTTTCTCCTCTCCCTTCTCACCACTGCCACTGCAGCGACACGCGGGGAGGCCAGCGGCCGGCATGCAGGGCCCTGCCATCCTTCTGACTCTCTGCCACCCCTTTGCTTGTGCTGCACCCCTGGCACCTTGACTGTAAGATGGAGTCAGACTGGGCGCCCTACTCAGGGCCCTTTTGCCCTGCGGTTGGCAACGGCCCCATGATTCCCACTGCCTCGTTCAGTCACCTAGAAACCAGCGGTTACTAGGATCCCGAGCACGTCAGCAGCGGTGACTCTCTCCAGAGCACGGGCAGGGAGCTGGGCGGCCTCAGGCTGGACTGGAATGGGCAAGACGCAGCAGGGAAAGGAGAATCCCCCCAGTTCCCTGGGCCCGCCCGCCCCTCCCTGCTGCTCGCGAAGAGGAAAACATCTCGAGCTGAGTCATCCTTGGTCCCTGGGTTCTCCAGCTGCCCCCTCCCTGTCCCTTGGTCCTCGAGCTGGAGAGGCAGGTAGTTGGGTCCTAGAAGCCACAGCTGCAGTATCTCAGTGTAAGGAGCTGGGAGGCGAGACGGCCATGCTTGGGCTGCCGCCACGGCAGGTCCTGACTGGGTGCATCTGGTAAGCTCACACCTCCCCCTAAAACTGTTACAGGCCATACCCTTCCTGTTCTCTCTGAACAAAAAACCATGCAGCAGGATGAGTTATTCCCAGGACCATACCCTGACACCCAGCCTTCTTAAGGCAGGCCTGCATCGCCCCTTCCCTGGCTCTCCAAGAGCTGACAGCATGGGGCCAATCAGCCCACCACTGCCTCTTCTCCACACCAGAATCTTAAAACGCAGCCGTGCCTGCCCTGAGAATGCCCTCCAAGTTGGTGGTGGTGGACGGAGGGCTTCACGGCCATCCAGTGTTCAGACGGACTGCCGAGGAGGGACAGACCCAGGGATCTGCGCCGAGAACAGAAAGGGCAGAGAGAAGAATGCGGACCCCGGGATGGGCTTCCTGAGCAGACAGAGCAGTCTCGGGAACAGAGCCAGGGGCTTCTAAGACTTGGGAGTAAAACCCTGCAGTGTTTTAGGAACACGACACCAAACCTTGAGCCTACACCAGCGTGCTGGGGTGTGTGTGTGTCTACTGGGAGGCTGCAGACAGAACTCTCTCCCTTTGGGTCTGCCCCTAGCCTGCTCCTGGTTCTTCCTTCGCAACCTGGGCGAGAGGAGAAGCCTCCAGGCGACCCACCCTCTCAATACTGCCCAAGGAGATGAGCTTGCCAGGCCATCCCCACCCCACTGGGGACAGACGAGAAGCTCTGGAGAATTCTGCCTCTCCTGAGCTGGCAACCCTGGCTTTCTCCAGTGACCAGGTTTGCTCAGGCCAACACCGACAGTGGATTGGGAGTGGTGAGGCTGTCCTACAGCTGGAGACCCTACAGAGAACAGCTTGTTGATGTGGCCCCTTCTGCGAGCCATTGGTCCTCTCCCACCGCCTGTAGATGGAGAAACTGAGGCCAGCAAGGAGTAGAATCTCAGAATCTGGCATGTTCTGCATGCCAGCTGGGAGGGTGTGACATCCCTCTGCCTCTTATGCCAACGCCCTGGACTCCGAGTGGGCCTCTCAGCCCGTCTTTATCATTCCTGCCCTGGTAGAGCCCAAAAGCAGTTCTCCCACCCCAAGCCCACCAAGAGGCATTGCCCTGCTCCCCCACCTGTCAGCCTCCCCGGCAGCTGCGTGGTCAACTCTGAGGCCAGGTCTCCAGGATTTTTCTGTGCCCTGCCCCACCCTGGAGGGGGATGGCTGGGGTACAGCGGTGATAGATGTAGCGTCGTGACCCCCACACCCGAGGTAGCCGTGGGGGAGACAGCCCTCTCTCCAGCGCTCAGTCTGCGCACCTGGAAACCCAGTCCTCAGATCCCCAGTAGGTGGCGCTGCACAGGAACCGACAGTGGTGGGGCTGGGGCCCGGGCCGAGGGGCGGCAAGTGGAGTTCAGGTGCCAGCCCGGCTAGAGGGGTGCCTGGCCGCCGTGACAGACACGCCTGCAGCTGGGTCCCCTCCCCTGTCTCCCCGCCCCCGAGGCTCACCTTGGACTTCTCTTGGCCCCGGCCGGGGGGGACGAAGCCAGCCAGGAGCAGGGACAGGAGGCAGGACGCCCGCAGCAGCCGGGCCATGGCGGGCTGGGCGCACGTCGCAGCTCGCCTCGGACGCGGCGGATCCCTGGCCGCCGTCCGTCTGAGGTGTCCGACGCTCCGAGCCACCTTTCAAGCCCGAGGCGGGGACCAATCGGCGGCCATGCTGGGGTCCCTGGAGCCAATCGCAGGCTAGCTGGGATTCAGGGGCAAGTCACGCCCACCCCCAGCGCTCCCCCTGCCCAGGCCCCGGGCGACAGGGACATAAACAGGTCTGCGAAGAGAGGTGGGCGTGAGGTCCGTGGGCAGGCGGCGAGAGCTGCGTGGTCCTGTACAGCCAGGGCAAGGGGGCTATGGAGCAAGGCTCAGTGTGACGGCGGTTCTTATTCCTGTGTTTAAAAACACCCCGTGCTTGTCCTTGCCTTAGTGTTAGGATAGACAATTTCAGCAAGAGCTGAAATTATGCTTCGAGGAACATCCACTGTATGTATGTTTAGTGCTTAAAAAACAAAGTGCATGTTCCTGGGATTTCACATGCAGCCCGCTGCTGGGTACACACTGGGATGCCTCTGCGGGTTTGGGAGCAGAAAATATACCTGCTGACACTTAGCCTTTAAATCTAAAAAAAAAAAAAAAAAATTATTTGACACATGAAAACTGTACATGTTACAGTGTGTACCATGGATTTCTGAGAAACTGATAAGTATGCAGATATGTGTGTCTTTGGGTAAATAGGAACCTCGAAAGGTGACAACGTGGAAGGTTCTGAGCATGCGGCTGTCCTGTCTGAGTTCAGGGTCCCCAACTGTGCAATGCTGGGATTCATTTCCGATCCCTGAGGTCCTTATGTTCTGGGTCAGTGAAAACCTCCAGGGCGGGGTCCCCTGCTCACCACCTGGCATGGGGCCTAGTACACAAGGAAGGTTTAATATTTGCTGAGTTAATCAAACGTGGAACCTGTTTCTCTGTTTGGAGACACACTGACCAGGCAGCTCCCGGCGCATCAGACTCCTGGGGGTCATTGTCCCAGCTGAGTAAGACAGATCTTGGGCCCCACTTTGGAACCGTTGCATGAGAAGTTGCACTAGAACTGGCAGGCGCTGTGTGCCCTGAGACACAGCCCAAAGGTTCTGAGGCAGCCTGCCGGCTTGAGTCTTGGCGCCGTGAGTCCCAGCATAAGGATTAGAAATCTCTTCTAAGCAAGAAACGCTGAAGAGATTCCGGTGCTTTAGCTGTGGCTCACAGTATTGATGCCCTGTGGGACCCTGGAAGGCGTCTGAGGTTCCATACGCTCCACAAAGCCTTCCCATCCTCAAACCACAGCGTGGTCAAGTGCAGGGAACCTGGGAGGCCAGGAGTCTTCTGATGAATGAAAGCGCAGAAGCGTACGAACAGTGTCTGACACAGAGTACATGCTCAAAAATTGCCACACATTCAAGCATCTCACTTCTCCGAAGCATGGAGATGGGGAAGAATTCGCCCAAGTTCCCAGAGCAAGCCTGTAGCAGACACGGGACCAGATCTCCCGACTCCTGGAGAACAGGGGGCCTCTCCCTGTTCTTGTACCTTTTTGAGGTTCATTTTTACCCAAGGATACAGATATCTGAATTCATATCAGATAGTCAGAAATCCACTGTTTATTAGCAACAGTAAGCATCTTAGTGACCCTCAGACTCCATGGCTAGCAATGGGTTACCAGCCTAAAAGATGTCCGAGTTTTGCAGACACTACAGCCCTGCCCCCAATGGTGTGTCTATCAGAGCCCACGAGGCTGAGGCAAGGCAGGCACCGAGGGCCCTGCTGGTGCAGGGCTGACACCGAGGGTGGACGCCTCTTGACTCCTGCAACCTTTCTGCCTCATTGGGCTCCTCTTTAGGCATGATAAGCCCTACAGCCAGATGGCTACTCCTGGACTGCAATGGGGCCACTGGACAAGTGACTTTCCTCCTCTGAGTCTCGGTCGGCCTATCTATGAAGCAAGTGTCTTTGACAGTTGTCCTGGTGGCTCTTCAGTTCCAAGGGTCTTGGGAAAGCCTGTGCCACACGAAACTTGGGAGTCCTGATTACGTGGCCTGCTGGGGTGGGGGTAGAGGGCTGGGGGAGTGTGCCCGGCTATTGGGGGAAACCACTTTCAAAGGAGGTCCGACCACTGCCATGAAGGACACAGAGACGAGAATGCAAACAGCACTTTGCACAGTCTTTTCATCGTTGGCTTGTTGACCTGTTCATTGTTGGCTTGGTTGACCTGGTCCCAGGGACCCTATGTTTTGAAAGATGTTGTTCTCCACCAGGCTGCTTCTAACTGCCCTCGGACTAAAGTCCAAGTTCCACAGCATGTCAGACAATGCTCTCAAAACCCGCCCACTTCTTTACCTTTCGCCACATTCTCATTCTCTCAACCCAGCTGTCCTGGGCATTTTCCAGTGTTTCCAACAGGACTGTCTCACCTCCAGGCTTTATCTGTGATGTCACCTCTGTCTGAGGCACTCAGTGTTCTCTCTCTTTAACTGGTTCCCTTTGACTCATTTTTCAGGGGTCTGCTAGAGTCAGTTCTCAAGGAAGAACTCTGTTCAGGTCCCCTGGTTTTCCTATAGTTCCTGGGGTACTGGACACTCTGCATCAGCCCTTTGCCTTACTTTATCATCATTTCTTGTTTCTCCGTTTTCTGTGCTAAATTATAAGGTCCACCAAGACTTCATTCCTAGTACCTAACATAAGGCTTCATGCATAAATGATGCCCAGCAAATATTTATGATAAATAAACACTCTGGCATACAGAATAAGCACAGCTTCAGGTTAGCAGGAGCTAATCATTTATTTATTTTTTTTTTAAAGGCAGAGTTATAGAAAGGGAGAGACAAAAAGAAAGATCAGTCTTCCATCTGCTGGTTTACTTCCCAAATGGCTGTAGCAGCCAAGGCTGGGCCAGACCAAAGCCAGGAGCTAGGAGCTTCTTCCAGGTCTCCCATGTGGGTGTAAGGGCCCAACCAGCACCCGAATGGGATGCCAGTGTCACAGATGGTGGCTTTATCAGCTACGCCCCTAGGAGTTAATTATTTTGAGCCCACAAGACTGTTCTGATGCCACCTGCTGGTATGACTTGAGATGTGAGTTCTGCTGATAGCTTGTCAGAGCAGGTGGATGGTTTGCACTCGTCTTCTGGAGGGAGAGATGGAAAGAGACACTTATAGGAATCCTAAGTTAGCTTTTAGTCTGAGAATGTACTCATCTGTGTCCCCAACAGGTGGGTACCCGGTGCTTCTTTGAAACATATACAGGGGCTTACCACCCACCTGCTTGGTTGATGAGCAGGGACTGAGGATTAAAGGAGAGTGGAAAAAAGCAGATGACTTAAAAGTGCTGATGCTGTGTCCTCAAGGAAGATAGAACACGAGTTAATAAACAAGAAGGGTAGTAAAAGCCAGAGCAATGAAAGCCAGCCTTCTCACTGCTGAGTAAGCACTTGGGATTACTGACTTGGCTGGCCATAGGGGCAGCCAGCGCAACACAGGGTCTGGCTGGAGGCTGCGGAAGGGAGGCCCAACCCCCAGGCCTCCCATGCCCGCCTCAAACAGTGGCCCTGCTTTGCAGTCAAGATGGAACTGAAGGATCAATTGGAGCCCGTGGAGCTGCCAGTTTCCTGAATAACTGGCAAATCCAATCTCAGAGCCAGAAGACAGGGAGTTCATCAAGAGGAGAGGTGAGCACTGGAGCCTTTGCTTCTCAACGCTGCCTTCTGGATTTTGGGGCTCAGTTCTCTCACGTGTACAGTGAGTTGAACAAGTTGATCTGTGAGGGCCGGGCTTTAGGATACCAAGAGACCAGTGAGCATTCACCCACAGCTTGACATACCAGGTGGTGCCTTACACTGATGTACTCATGAGGAGGCTAACATGATTATCCCTATTTTATAGGGGAAGACACTGATGCACGGAGAGGTTAAGTGACTCTGCTTATGGTAGAGAGGATTGAGCAGAAGTTTAGGGTTCTAACCCATAGACACCGTCTCCACCACCCTTGCCAATCAGCTCCAACTAAGTCTGCACTATCCAAGATGGCAGCCACTAGCCACATGCGGCTATTAAACGTTTGGAATGTGGCTAATCCAAACTGATATGTGCTGTGAGTATAACAGATGCACAGTTTTTTGAATACTTAGTATGAAAAAATAATATATCAATAATTTTATATCATTACATGTTAAAATGATATTTTTTAAAGATTTATTTATTTATTTGAAAGAGTTACACAGAGAGAGGAGAGACAGAGAGAGAGAGGTCTTCCATTCGTTGGTTCACTCCCCAATTGGCAGCAATGGCCGGAGCTGTGCCGATTTGAAGCCAGGAGCCAGGAGCTTCTTCCAGGTCTCCCAAGTGGGTGCAGGGACCCAAGGACTTGGGCCATCTTCCACTGCTTTCCCAGGCCTTAGCAGAGAGCTGGATTGGAAGTGGAGCAGCCGGGTCTCTAACCAGTGCCCATATGGGATGCCAGCACTTCAGGCCAGGGCATAAACCCACTGCATCACAGCACAGGCCCCAATATTTTTATTTATTGTGTTAAAGAAAATATATGCATGATGTGAATATCACCTATTTTACCTTTTAAGATGTAGCTATTAGAAAGTTACTTTAAAATTACACATGCGACTCATACAAGTGTACTTCAAACAGTTTGGGGGAAAACAGAATTAACAGATAAGTTTATTTTGGTACAAAAAAATTTGAAATCCATGCAGTTTTTTCTTAATATGCATTTTACCAGGAACTTTTTGAAGACTCTTCACATGCAAGAATTTCACATTTTCAGCTTTTAATTCATTTCCCACCAACTTTCTGGAGTTCCCTCTTAGTATATTCCTATTGGACAGTGCTGGTCTCAGGTATATCCTCATGAGGGATTGGCATGGGTCATGGCTGACTCTGAAATGGAAGCTTATCTCCTGTTAGGAGTCCCCAAGACCACCTCCAGGTTCAGCGATTTCCCAGGAAGACCCACAGAACTCAGCAATCTACTGATGCTGTGATTCATTCCAGGGAAATGTTATAAAAGTCAGCAAAGGGGCTGGCGCTGTGGCTCACTAGGCTAATCCTCTGCCTGCGGTGCTGGCACACCGGGTTCTAGTCCCGGTTGCTCCTCTTCCAGTCCAGCTCTCTGCTGTGGCCCAGGAAGGCAGTGGAGGATGGCCCAGGTCCTTGGGCCCTGCACCCGCATGGGAGACCAGGAGAAAGCACCTGGCTCCTGGCTTTGGATCGGCCCAGCGCACCAGCTGCAGCGGCCATTTGGGGGTGAACCAACGGAAGGAAGACCCTTCTCTCTGTCTCTCTCTCTCACTGTCTAATTCTGCCTGTCAAAAATAAAAAATAAATAAATAAAAGCAAAGGGAAAAGGTGCATGCGACAAAACCTGGAAGAAACTCAGAACAAGCTTCCAAGAACCTTCTCCAAGTTGCGTCACAAAAGATAAGCTTAATTCATTTAGCAACCCACTGTGACGGCACAGGGAAAATGCTGCCTACCAGAGAAGCTCAGCATAGACTCCGTGTCCAGGGTTTCTGCAAGGAGCTGGTCTAGCACATAGCAAGATCCTCAACTCCCATAAGAAAGTAGGCATCTGCATACACTGTGATGTCTGTATAACTAGGGCACAGTAAGCTACTCGTTAGTTCTGGGGATGGAGAAAATCCTCCTGAAATGTGAAGAGTCATAAAAGTTCATGCTCCCCATGTAGGATCTCTGTCCTTAATGTGTTTTACTATGAAACTTAAAAACAACACTACTAGTGGAACAATGCCCTATACCTTGTTTGGTTGCGTGAGGGCAGCCTGTTGAAATCCTTGCTTAGTGTATACTAAGTTGATCTTCTCTATATGAAGGTGATTGAAAATGAAATTCAGTGAAGGGCGGGATAGGGGAGGGAGTGGGAGAGGGGAGGGCCGCGGGAAAGAGGGAGGTTGGGGGGGGGGGAAGCCACAACAATACAAAAGATGCACTTTGTAAACTCACATTGATCAAATAATAATAATTAAAAAAATATGATGAAAAAGCTATGCACTGGTTTCAGTTTTTTTGCATCAAAGTAAATTTACCATCTAACTTTTTTATGAATTTTTGGAAATACTCTCATGGAAATGTCCCAATACTAACCAAGAGCTGACTGCAGCAATTTTATCTGGGGACAGCAGATACATTAAACCGACAAATTTCTTAAAAAATTTTTATTTATTTATTTATTTGAAAGTTAGAGTTACACAAAGAGAAAGATAGGCACAGAGATAGAGAGGTCTTCCATCCGCTCGTTCACTCCCCAATTGGTTGCAATGGCCAGAGCTGTGCCGATTCAAAGCCAGGAGCCAGGAGCTTCTTCCCGGTCTCCCACGTGGGTGCAGGGACCAAGGACTTGGGCCATCTTCTACTGCTTTCCCAGGCCATAGCAGAGAGCTAGATTGGAAGTGGAGCAGCCGGGTCTCGAACCAGCACCCATATGGGATGCCGGCACTGCAGGCGACAGCTTTACTGCTATGCCATAGCACCACCCCTAAAACTGATAAATTTCATAGCAACTACAAACTTAATATTTTTGAAGGGAAAGTTCTTTTTCACTTCAGCCCTGTAAAAGCAGAAAATCACAGCAATTTAAAGATCTTAGTTGGTTGTATTTTAAATTTTAGAATTGGGCAACAATTGATTCCATAAAACAGAGTAAGAGGGGCTGGCATTGTGGCGTAGTGGGTAAATCTGCCTATAGCACCAGCATCCTATATGGCAGCCACTTCGAGTCCCAGATGCTCCACTTCTGATCCACCTCCCTGTCAATGTGCCTGGAAAAGCAGCAGAAGATGGCCCAAGTGCTTGGGCCCCTGCACCCACATGGGAGACCTGAAAGAAGCTCCTGGCTTCTGCCTGACCCAGCTCTGGCCGTTGTGGCCAAGAGGGGAGTGAACCAGAGGATAGAAGATGCTATTCATTCTCATTCTCTCTCTCTCTCTCTCTCTCTCTCTCTCTCTCTCTATATATATATATATATATATATATATATATAAACTCTGCCTTTCAAATAAATAAATACATCTTAAAAAACAAAGAGTAAAAAGAGTAAGAGTTCGGATGAGCCTGGCAGTGGAGGTTGCTTCTATAGACAGAGAAAGGCTACAGAAAACACAAAAAGAACACGATGTGGACTTACCATTTCCAAGTGACTTTTCCTGTAAGGCAGGGACAGGAAGACAGAACAATAGGAAAAGAAGGACTTGATTAACATCGTGTTCCTCTATGTGTGTCAGGACTAAGGCACAGGGAACCTCATGATCCTGCCGATGGACCCTGGCCTGTCTGGGAAATCTGCCGGCCCCGGCTCTGGATTTCTTGAAAGGCCCGATAACAACTCAGTTTGAATTTGGTGATGTGGAACTTTCACTGGGGACACCCCACTCTGTGGGGGCTCAGAGCAGAAACCGTGTCCCAGACAACAGCTTCCCGTCGCTGTCATTTTCATCCTATCTCCCCCTCCTAGCTTCTCCTCCCAAGCAAGTGAAGACCCTCACTCACGTCTGAGCAAGTTGGGCTCATAAGCCAAAAAGCTTCACCCCAGCTCCCAGCCCTCCTTCCCTGCCTCTGGCGAGAACAGCCACTGCTTCTCCCCAGACGGTGCGGACAGACGGTGCAGAGACAGGGCCTGGAGGGAAAGAGCTGCTCCCCTACAGGGTCTGGTCTCCCACTGTGGCTTGTGGCTCAGGGTGGAAAGGCGGGGAAAACTGCCAGGAGCCCAGGCTGATCCACTGGTGTTATCTACTAGAACAGTAAGATCCCCGTTGTGGGCTCCGGCACTAATGCAGGCGTCAGGAAGCAATAAGAGTTCGGCCTGAGAACCCTGGGTCTGGCGTCAGAGAAACCTGGATTCAGATCCCAGCTCTGCCCCTTTCTGTCTGTTTCACCTTGGGTGAGGCAACTTTCCTCTCGTGTCAAGGGGCATTTTGGCCGGACTGAGATAATACATGGGAAAGCTTTAGCTGCAGAGCCTGGGAAAGGGTCTCTCCGCATTGCATGCTTCTGATTATGAAAGATGCCAATGGTGGCCCCAGTATCTTAGCTATAGAATGGGGGCCTGCAGCCTGAACCTGCCGCTCTCTTCCACTCACAGCCCTGCCGTGCCCTCAGCATGGGTGATTCCCCAGCTCATCCCAGTGCTGTGAGCCCAGACCAAGTCGTCCTTGCTTTCTGCAGAATATCCCCAAGAGCTCCGTCTGCTGTTGAAAGTCTTTGCCCAGCCTCCAATGGCCTCCGTGGGACAGCCAAATCCTTGAGGTTCAGCATTCTGTCCTATTCTGACCCAGGAGTCAACAGAGGAGGAAAGTGCAGAGTCAGGACTTTACAATGCCCTTGGAGAACACCCGGCTCTCCGCACACGCACACCTACCCCTGCCCTACCTCCCCACTTAGACACAAGAGCCAAGACTCCCTGAATGCCAGCTGCGGGCGAGGCTCTATTCCAAGTGCTTTAAACGGACACCTTTACTGAATCCCCATCATAACCCTACAAGGCAGAGATCCTATCAATCCCATTTTCCAGGGGGAGGAACTGAGGCAGAGAGTACTCCAAGTGAGTAAGTGGTAGGCGTGGGGTTGCATCTCAGATCATCTGGCTCCGGGGACTGTGCTTCTCCTCTTTACTGCTATCCCACACTTCACGGGAACCCAGAGAGTGAATGGTACTTGCCCAAAGTCACACAGCAATTTATGCAATGACGTCTCATCATGAAGCCACTGGGAGAGCTGGACTGAGGGCAAAAATCAGCCAAAGGTTTCCACATCCTGGCCTTTCCCTTTCTACATCCTCCCTCCACCCCCGAATCCTGTGGGCTATTTTATTTAGAAGCAGGCATTCTCTAGGGTGTGGCCTTTTGGGGGAAGTGCCTAGCCCAGACTGGCCCCAAAGTGGTCAGCCCTCTTCCCAGGGGCTCCTTCGTCCCCTCTCTGAAAAAGCAAAAGCACTCAGGGGAAGTGGCAGGGCGCAGCCAGGGACAGGGACAGGGCTGGAGCAGGGGCCGGCACTGGGGAGGAAGGGGAGAGTGGCGGGGGAGGAGGGGACAGGACATGTTGTGCACATCCACTGTGGGTGCCAGACACAGTGCAGGCCACTCCCCATGCCTCCAGCCGGTGGGGGGCCACTGTTACCCCCGCTTTACAGAGGAGCACACGGAGGAGGCCTGCCTTTGCAAAGTTCTCAGGTGGGCCTCCTATGAACACACAGCCTCTGCCCACTAGAGAAGAAAGGGAACCAGTGACCGGCAAGCAGGATTGGAGAGAGGGGCGGGCAGCCAGTACAGGGGCTCTGGGGCGCTGCCCAGCGTGAGCAGTGGTTCTCCAGCCCCTCTCACACCAGGAGGCTCCCTGGCCGGTGTTTACGAGAAACCCGCAGCCTTCGGAAGCAGTGTGACCTCCCGGCCTGTGGCTGCCTGCCCCATGACTGCTCCCAGCTATAAACAGCCTGTTTATTAACTCAGGAAACTGGCTCCTCCACCACTTAGCTTGTCTCCTGGGATGGGCAGGTTTGGAAAGCAGGGGGTTCCGGCCAAGAATTTCCAGACTGGGAGGAGCAGCTGCTAGGAACTTGCTGATCCTTGGAGGGCTGGGCCAGAAAGGACCATGGCGAGTTAGCCTGCGCCCTGCCTTGCAGCCTGGCTCAAGGCCACACAGGGAGTTAATGGGTGCTAAAAGCCCTTAACCCAGAGTTGGCCACTTTAAGGGAATTACAGAGCTTGACTCAACTCCTCATTTTCCCTAATGACCCCCATCATTAGAGCACTGTGGGGAAATCAAATGAGATAATGGCCATAAAGGCCACCCTCTGGCACACCTGGGAAGTTGTCCCCTAGTCCAGCTCTGCCATGCCCCCTCCCATCAATCACAGGACAGACTCACATAATAAGACACAGAGTCGTCCACCACTTCCCAGTTTGTGCAACCTTGGTGACAACCATAGTTTCAGTTGTGGAATGAAAGTTACCATAGGACTGTCCTACTGGGGTTGTCGGAAGGATCAACTGAGATACTTCTCTGAAGTTAGCATAGGGCCTGCCACCTGTATGCTCATTCAGAATTAGCCACATGCATGCCTAATGTCCCCTGAGAAATTTCAGGAGGCCCCTGCAGGGGTGGGAAAGGGGGTGATCCCCATCCTGTCCTTCATAGAGGGTCTTACCTGACACCCCTACAACAGGTCAACAAGACAAAAGCGTCAAGAAATTTTTTTTGATCCAAATTTTATCTGACGTAGCAGCCTTCAGATGGGAGACTCAAAGACCCAGTGTATGTTAGCAGTTTTCATGCTTAGGTTCAATGAAGCGTGGACAACCGTGTAGAGATGGGATTGGCCACAGAGAGAGTGATCTAGCGCTGACAGGTTGAGTGGGGAAACCCAGCAAGGGTTTCTTCTTGGTTTCTCTATGCAGCTCTCCTTCCTCCCTAGGGTGGGGCAGGACCCCTTCTGAAATGAGGGTCTTATGACCTATGATGCAACAAGGTAGGTTAGAATTGCTTTACGACCAGCTCTGAGACAGAAAGGCAAGGGGAAATGAGAGTATATTTTTAAGCTTTGTGCCTGGCTTTGGGGAAAAGGGGCTCTCGTTTCTATGCCTGCCTTGAGGAAGTGAAATTCTAGTCTGTGGCTTGGCTTGGGTAAGAGACAAGGAGGCAGGAGGCAAGAGGGCAGGAGGAGGTCAGAGAGAGACTTTGCTTCTGAGCCTTTCACTTGGGGTGCTACTTTGTGAGCCCCATCACTCCCCACGGTAATGCTCTTAAAAGTGACCTAGAGTGGGAATTTTCTGGAATGGAGACAGGAGAGGAGGCAGCTGTTTGCTGGAGCAGGAACGGAAAGAAGTGAATTGCACAGGCAGTTTGAAGGCGTGGAATAAAAACACTAAGAATCCCACTGTGGAGAGGAGGAATATTTCCAAACACAAACACTGGCTGAAGTCCGGATACTTACAACTCAGAAAGAACAAACAGCATCCCCTGCCAAGGCAATGGTGGGCCATGTGACCCTGAGGACACAGGAACGTGGCTGTAATTGCAAGGTGTTGAAAGCCAGCTGGGCTCACAGAACCCATCCTGCTGGCCGCTGTCTGCAGGGCTGCTGAGTGCAGTGGGCTCTCCCTCCACCTTGGGTTCCAGAAACCTCTCCCAGTGTTCCCAGTAACAGTGCCGTACCCACAGTCTCAGATATCCAGTCCTTGTCTCCATTCTCTCTTCCCATAAAATCTATCTTTTTGAAACAGTTTTGAGAACTTATATTCACATAAGTAATATATGATTACTTTCTTGTGAAATAAAACTTGACAACTATGGCTAAAATCCCATGTAACTATTCCTTCTCTCCTCATTTTTATCACAACTCTTCTCCTTTAGCACAATTAGTAGTGTTTATCCTTCCAGAATTTTCTCTATGCCTGCCCACATACCATTTAAAATATATATGCAGCAGCATTTTTGTTTGGTGTGTCTGCTTTTTCCTTAAGTCATACAATACACTATTATGGTGCTACTGCTTGCTTTTCTCGCCCACTCCCTGTCTTGGAGATCTTTCCGTGTCAGTGCCTTTTGTCCACTTCCTTTGCAGTCACTGCACAGTGGTTTATGAACCGGCTCCTCCTCCCACCAGGCCTTTCACTGCCACAGATAATGCTGCCAGGAACGTCTCTTGTAAACTGTCTTGTGCACCTGTGATGGAGTTTCTCTAGGACACAGAGCTGGCGGTGGAGATGCAGGTTGTCAGGTCTGAATGTGCCGGCTCTCTCCGTTACCATGTCCTCCCAGACGTCCCATCAGATTCCCGCCCTGTGTAAGCAAAGTGAAGCACCTCTCCCTGCCTGGTGCACGCGCTCACATTCTCCCAGCTGCCCAAACCTTAATCACAGTGTTGCCCTCTCCCCAACATCTAATGAGATGCAAATGCGGTGGATTTTATCTCAGTCATTTCCTTCAGCTCTCATTCCTTCTCCAGTTATCTGTGAGCAAGGATTAACACCCCCCAACCAGTCTCCTTGTTCCATTATGCAATGCCCCACAGGAATCCTCATTAAGCCCACACAATGCCATTCCTTTTGGTTGGTTCCTCCCTGAATATAAAATGCAACAGGATCTCCTTGGCTTGCTGTTCACAGGCCTCTCCCACCTGGCACAGCTTTCTCCTCCTGGGTTCTCTCTTCAGACTCCTTCTCTTTCACTCTCCAGGCACAACGACCCCCTTGCCATCACCAAATACGTATTTATTACCTCCAAAACCTTCTGTGTTTTCTCTCCTGGAAGTCTCTCTCCCACCTCTGCCTCTAAGGGCCTGCTGGATTCACATTAAGGGTGCAGGGTTCCAGTGCTCTGCTACAAGTAGCCAGTTTCTTTCTTTTTAAAAAGATTTATTTATTTAATAGGCAGAATTACAGAGGGAGAGGGTGAGAGAGGGGGAGAGAGGGGGAGGGAGGGAGGGAGGGAGAGAGAGAGAGAGACTGACTGACTTCCATCTGCTGGTTTACTCCCAAAATGGCCACAATGGCTGGGGCTGGGCCGATCCAAAGCCAGGAACCTGGAGCTTCTTTCAGGTCAAGGACTTGGGCCATCTTCCACCACTTTCCCAGGCCATAGCAGAGAGCTGGATCAGAAGTGGAGCAGCCAGGACCTGAACCAGCATCTATATAGGATGCTGGCATTGCAGGCAGTGGCTTTACTCGCTATACCATAGCACTGGCCCCAGTTTCTTTCTTTTTTAAAGATTCATTTATTTATTTGCAAGGGAGAGAGAGCTATCAAAAGAGAGAGAGAGATTTTCCATCCACTGGTACACTCCCCAAATGGCTGCAACAGCCAGGTCTGAGCCAGGGTCCCACAATTCCATCTGGGTCTCCCACATGGGTGGTAGAGGCCCAAGTAATTGGGCCATCTGCTGCAGCGTTCCCAGGCACAGTACCAGGAAGCTGGATCAGAAGCAGAGCAGCCAGGACTCAAACTGGCACTCTGACATAGGATTCTGGTATCACTAGTGGCAGCTTTACCCACGGTAGTATAACACTAGCCCCAGTAGCCAGCCTCTTAATGTCTCTAACCACCAATTTTCTTCTCTGTAGGAGATGGTATCATACTTTCCAGGTCTATGGGGGATGTTTTAATGAGATTATGCATGAAAGCCCTTAGCCCAGTTCTTGTACCCCTTTCGTCAAGGCAGGCCCAGCCTCACTATCCTAAGAATATCCTGCCTTCCTGAGCCAATGTCTCCATTGCAGTGGGAGGTCAGTCATCCGGTTATTTATGTGTAAGTCTGTCCTTGCACCTGGTAATGACCCGCTGAGGGGCAGGGGCACTTTTATGTCAGCATGCCCCATGTGTCACAGCACAGTGCCTCTTGTTACCTGTCGCAGAGGGAGGTTGGTTGTAGGAGTGAGTTTTGCGGCTTCTTTCCCTCATCTTAGTATAGAAATAAAAAGCCAGCAAACTGCAAAGAGGCAGAAACTTTTATTAGACAGAAAAGAAACTTTTATTTGATTGGCAAGTGATAGAAAGAGTGTCTGGTCCGAGAGGAGAGCAGGCGGAGTGCCCGAGCGGGACACTGGCTTTGAGGAAGTGTCCGGGTTTTCAAGGCATTGCTGTCTGTTCATTGGGTTATCCTATTGGGGGGGTGCCCAGTGGATGGAGGTGGGGTTCACATAGATATTGGCTTGGGGCTCACAGAGATATAGGGTGTCTCCTGGAGACTGTCCGTCTCCTTAGGGGCTCAGCCCCCTCCTGTGCTAGCTCTGCGTGGAAGACCGCAACTAACTTGAAGGCATGATTTAAAACCACAAGGTCACACAGGATAGCCAGGGTCTCCTGGAGCCGGTCTGACTCTCCCCAGGGGCTCAGCGCCTCCCCCTGCCAGCTTAGGGTGAAAGCTTGCACCCCACCCCCCTGGAGGTGTGATTTAAGGCCGCAAGGTCGCATATGCAGCACAAGGAGCTATTAATTGGGGAGATGTCGGTTGGTCTGGAGCCAGGCTTTCTGGCCACAGCTGGCAGCCTGCTTGTGAAGGACGTTCTACCTATGTCCCAGGGGCCCAGAGACCCCAGTGCCACTGGACTGCCTCACCTAGAATGGGATCAAACGCAGGCAGGGTGCTGCCCGGTGTCAGCTTACTGTGAAGTGCTCGGAGAGAGGAGGCTCAGCTGTATGCACTCAGCAGCCAGCGGTGTGCTCCATCTTGGCTCTCACTGGCTGCACACAACTTACTCTCAGCACACCCAGGACCCGTATCAGTAAACTGGAGATAATACTAACAGCGGCTCACAAGGGCAGGAAGGGCTTATGTAAACAACTCTTAGCTGTCTTCTCATGGTCACCTACTTCCCCCTTGTGGAGAAAAGTCAATTTGCACATTAAAATCAGTTTATAAATAATTGAAACAAACCAGGTCCTCAAATAGGAGTTTGACTAAATATATTATGGTATATCCACACAGGGGAACAGTATTGAGCTATTTGAATATATTGTATACTGCTAAGTATACAAAAAAATAAAATGATAGCTCATTTTTCTAAACATCTATACAGATAGAGAGGAATAACACACTGAATGGTAACAGTGCATCTGCGGGGCATTTTCACTTTCTGCTTTACAGCTTTTCATTGTATCTTCTCAATAAATTGAGAATAAATAAATTATCAATGTATAATGACCTTTTTCTGTTTTCAGAGGCTCTGACCTTATGTTGATTTTTTTCTACAGTAACAGATTGAGAGAGGGATAGACAGGGCTACAAAGGAGAGGAGTTTTGTGTGCTGCTGGAGCTACGTCAGGATTAATTCGAACTAGACTGCTAGCCATTGAGGATAGTAGTTGCAATTTTCACAGCAACTAATAAGAAAATAACTAAACCAAGTACAAAAGAGGAACTAGGCAGGAAATCAAGATGGCCGTCCTGGCTTCTCTGCTTCCAACCCAGCTCCCTGCTAATGTGCCTGGAAAGGCAGCCGGTGATAGCTCCAGTGTTGGGCCCCAGCCACCCAGGTGGGGAGCCCAGATGGAGTTCCTGGCTCCTGGCATTAGCTGGGCCCAGACTTGACCAGGAACTGTTTGCTGCTGTTTGGGGAGTGAACCAGCAGATGGAAAATCTCTCCCCTCCTCTCTCTGTCTTTCAAATAAATAAATTAATGTTTTTTAAAATGCAAGAAAAACAAGATGGTATTCTTAGAGTAATTAGCCAAGAGGAAGAAATAAAGGCTTCTAAGAGCGGGTATCTGGAGCAGTGTGGTTAAGATGTTTCCTGGAAGGCCTGCATCCTGTGTGGCAGTGCTTGGTTCGAGTCCTGGCTTTGCTCCCAGTTCCAGCTCCAGCAAATGTGCACGCTGGAGGGCAGCAGCTGATGGCAACAGATTGGGTCCCAGCTACCTATGTGAATACAAATTGAGTTCCCAGCTCCTGGCTTTGGCCTGGCCCAGCCCTGTCTGTGGTTGGCATTTGAGGAGTAAACCAGTAGACAGGTTACTGTCTCTGTCTCTGTCTCTGTCTCTGTCTCTGTCTCCCCTCCCTCCCCCTTTCAAATACATAAAAGTAAATAAAATTCTTAAAAGAAACTGAAATTCAAAAGATGTTAGATTGTTTCTATTTGCAGATGACACGATCTTATATATAGAAAACCCTAAAGAATCCACGGAAATCCCATTGAACTAATGAACAAATTCAGTAAGTTAAAGGATACAAAAGCAACACAGAAAAATAAGTAGTGTTCTGTAGTGTTTGTTTAACAACAAACTATCCAAAAAACCAACTAAGAGAACAATCTCACTTAGCTACAAAAAAATGTAAATGCTTAGGAATAAACTGAATCAAGGAGGCGAAAGCTGTTTAATAGCTTCAGTCCTGGCCTGTGGCTTGACAATGACCTGATGAGAAACTGAACCTGAACGACCCAGCCCACCGGTTCCCAGATTCTAGATTAGCAGAAACTAGGAGACAGTTAAGTGTTTGTAATTTCCAGCTGCTAATTTTTTTTTTTTTTTTTTTTGACAGGCAGAGTGGACAGTGAGAGAGAGAGACAGAGAGAGAAAGGTCTTCCTTTGCCGCTGGTTCACCCTCCAATGGCCGCCGCTGCAGCCGGCGCACCGCGCTGATCCTGGCAGGAGCCAGGAGCCAGGTGCTTTTTCCTGGTCTCCCATGGGGTGCAGGGCCCAAGCACCTGGGCCATCCTCCACTGCACTCCCTGGCCATAGCAGAGAGCTGGCCTGGAAGAGGGGCAACCGGGACAGAATCCGGCGCCCCAACCGGGACTAGAACCCGGTGTGCCGGCGCCGCAAGGTGGAGGATTAGCCTATTGAGCCACGGCGCCGGCTCCAGCTGCTAATTTTTTAAAAAAAGATTTATTTATTTATTTGAAAGTCAGAGTTGGAGGTGGCACTGTGGTTAAGGCAGCAGGTTAAAAGCCCTGGCCTGAAGCGCTGGCATCCCATATGGGCGCCAGTTCTGGTACTGGCTGATCCTCTTCTGATCCAGCTCTCTGCTACAGCCTGGGAAAGCAGTAGAAGATGGCTCAAGTCCTTGGGCCCCTGCACCCATGTAGGAGACCTGGAAAAAGCGCCTGGATCCTGACTTTGGATCAGCTCACCTCCAGCCATTGCGGCCATCTGGGGAGTGAACCAGTGGATGGAAGACCTCTCTTGCTGTCTCTACCTCTCTCTATAACTCTGTCTTTCAAATAAATAAATCTTTTTTTTTAAAAGAAAGAGTTAAACAGAGAGAGAATGAGAGGCAGAGAGAGAAAGAGAGAGAGAGAGAGAGAGCTCTTCCATTTGCTGGTTCACTGCAGGTGGTGGCTTTATCCGCTATGCCACAGCACCAGCCCCAAAGCTGCTAAATTTTGAGTAATTCATTACATAGCCCTAGATAACTAATATGTGGGATCTTCAAAAAGTACATGGAAACACATATTATAGGGTAAAAAGTATACATGGAATTTTTTGAACTAAAATAAACCTACCTTTTAATTCAATTTTCATGAGCTTTTTGGAATACCCTTAAACATGTAGTTTTGGTAGATCCTGCCAAGTCCTCACAGAATGGCTACCTCATGTCCTTATTATACGAGAATTCCTGCTTCCCATGGCCTTACCTACAGTATACAGTACCTCCCCTACCTGGAATACTCTTTATAAGATAATAGATGAGAAATGTTATCTTATCGTGGCTGTCATTTTCTTTCATTCATTGTGAAGGAGGCCTCCTGCTCCTTCAACTTCTTCCTTCATGAGGTATTACAGAAGAACAGTTTTCTGTCACTCTGAGGATAAAGAGAAAAAGGTGTTACAATTCCTAGAGACACTCCACGTAGGGAAATACTGTCCCTTTCCCATCTCTTTAGCTTCCACGGGCATCACTCCTTGAAGCTGTGGACTCTGATTTAGGCATTACTATAGCGTAGTGCTGCTTAACTCCGTGGCTCCTATGTCTTACGCACAAGGCAATCAATCAGTACCGATCTAACTGTGCACGTTTAAATTGGGGGTGGTGACCAAGTGCTCGCAGTCAGCCATTACCCTCCCCTTCACCTACATACAACTTTAGTCAGGCATCTGGCCTCTCTAGGGACCCCCAAACTCTGGCTCACTTCCAGGTGTAACCACACAGTGGAGCACCAATGCAGGACATTTTCCCGCAGCCCTTCAAGACCCCCAGACCCCCAAGACCCCAGACACGACTCCTGCTGGATGCCGGCCTTTGCCCACCGGCGCACCCCTGGGCAGCCCTCCCTGACAACTTCCTGCGCATCCTTGCGGAAAAGCCCTTTAGTTTGATTCTGAGATGCTGGTAGATGGCTGAAATCGGGGCATTCTTCCTATTGCAATGGTCTTTCTGAATGAAGTCTCTCCTTATCTAAGTCTAGATTCGTTTTTACTTGACACAAGAAATGAAATTCTAAATGTAAACTTGCTGCTGTGGGAAAACGATAGTGATTCACCACTGTACCTATTTGCACACATGAAACACCTGCTTGTTAAAGCAAAAAGCCTGATACGAAGTCTAAAGGTTAGGCTAACGGTTTTAGTAGGATATTTCTGCAAGCGTTTTGCTGGGTTATTTACTTTTTTGTCACGTGATTTCCCCCTTCCACCTCCCCCAAACCTCACCTTCCCCTCAGTCTCTCGCTGCAGCCCCCCACTCCCCCAGCCCCGTTCAGCCTCCCAGGTGTCAAACTCTGCAGCACTACGCCCATCTCCTTCGCCGACGGTGTCCCCTTTTTCTCTCAGTCTGATTTCTCTCTCTCAAGCTGCGTCCCTCAGTCCCCGGTTCCCGTCGCTCAGTGTTCTTTTTCCCTTCGTTAGTCCCTGGGACTTATTACTTCCCTCGCAGCTTTCCCTGGAAGACTTGCTTTTCACCGCTGCTAGCATAATTAAAGTTCACTATCTTTTTCTCTCTCCGGTCCCAACGCGGGACCTCCCAAGATGTACCACTGCACGCTTCACCCCTTCTCCGCACGTTCCAATAGCCCGGGAGAGGGCTGTACCAGTCACAAACACGCTTGTGCGGGATCCCTTCCAGATTTCCTCCTTCACAAAATGCAGCCTTTCAATAGAGGACAGCGTCACTCCAGCTGTTCCCCCAACTCCCCCGTAAGCCTCTCTGCAAACGTGTGTGCCTTGTTTGTATCGTACACCTCGTTCTCCTCACCTGCCTCTCTCTTCGCCGTCCAATCCCGGGCGCCGACCTGATAGAATTCCTCCGCTTGTACGGAACCCGCGGGACTCCCAAGATGGCGTCCCTCACACAGAAAGAGCTCATGGGGGCCGCCATGTTCCCCTCAACAAAGCCTCCTGGTACGGAACAGCGCCGGCCCGGGAACCCGGCGCTTTTGCTCATGGGCAGGAAGCGGGAGAGTTCGCCGCCATGGATGTGACAGTCGTGCTGTTTAAGCCGTAATGGGCGTTTCGAGGACAGACAGTCCAGCGGGAGGTCGGGAGGAGGTTCTGCGCGGCGGTGTTTGAGGCTGTGGCATTGGTAAGGGGAGGGAGAAACCTGTGAGGGTCACTGACAGGAGGTTTGTGAATTCACAGACCAGTGCGGGAGGTCGTGGGATTCGCGTTGGGTTTGTTGGGGGAGTCAGGAATGGATGAGGTATGTGAGAAGTTAATGGGGAGTGATGGGGTTATGAGGAGTCTGGGAGTGAGGAGGAGCGGGCAGGTGGTCTGTCTGGTCCAGGGATTCAGGGCAGTCTGAGGAGTCCGTCATCGGTGAGGAGAATGACCAAATGCTGGGCGCGAACCTGTGGTCAGTGTGGGACGGACATGGGGGCATCAGCGGGGCGTCCAGCGGGAGACAGGATTAGTAGACCCGACGGTTTGGAAGTTTGGAGGGGACAGTGACGGGGTCAGGGCCTCGCGGTGGTCAGCCTCAATTTACCCGGGAAGGCTTTGACTTACATTAAATGTCCACAGGTCATAGGCAACTAACTATTGAGTACTTTAAGGACTAGCCCTTTCTCACGTCGTCTCTCCGTCTGCCATTGTCCCCTTAGCCTGGTGTGCCGCTCAGAAATGAGTATTTTAAGACATGACCGAACGAAGGAGAAGGGGGAGGTTGTGGAAAGTGTGACTTCAATTTTCGTCTTTCCAAGTTTCTTGAATTACTTTCATTTGTTTCAGAAAACATGTGCTGAGTATTTGCTGGGTGTCAAGACATGAGTGTAGGCCGGCGCCGTGGCTCAACAGGCTAATCCTTCGCCTGTGGCGCCAGCACACGGGGTTCTAGTCCCGTTTGCTCCTCTTCCAGGCCAGCTCTCTGCTGTGGCCTGGGAGTGCAGTGGAGGATGGCCCAAGTGCTTGGGCCCTGCACCCGCATGGGAGACCGGGAAGAAGCACCTGGCTCCTGCCTTTAGATCAGCGCAGCACGCCGGCTATAGCAGCCATTTTGGGGGTGAACCAGCTGAAGGAAGACCTTTCTCTCTGTCCCTCCCTCTCACTGTCTAACTCTGCCTGTCCAAAAAAAAAAAAAAAAAGACAAGACATGAGTGTGGTATTTCTCGTTTCCTCCCAGATGTACTGTGATGAGGCCTGGGATATCCAATGTCAAATGATCTCTCTGTCTTGGGAGCCCCCACTTGCCCTGATCAGCCCTGTCCTCCTGACATCTCTAGGGACTGAAAAAAAATCTACCAGGTATGTGTGTCTTCCTGCATTGAGGTATATTCCCTTCTTTCAGTGGTCCCAACCTGTCACTATTTTTGTATACAGACAACACTTAATATTTCCATCCATGAATGACTTTGGTAGGAGAGAGTGCTGAGTTGAGGGAAAAATAAAAGACTTATTAAAAGATTATTGGAATTCAGCTACTGGTTCATTCTGGGGAATAGAGAAATCATTTTATAATTTTCTCATTCTCATTGTCTGGAAGCTCCCTCTACAATTAAATCTTACATCTAACCACTACTATTGCCTTATGATAATATGCCATAAATAGAATTGCTGTTTCCCAGAGGGAACATTGGGATGTTAATAAAGTCACCAGAAACATCTTCATGTGTGTCCAATTAAAAACCCTCATCCTGATTCCATGTAATCACATGATAGGCATAAGGAGAGACAAGGTTGACTGCCTTCTCCGCTGAGTGCTTGTTGACAATTCTCTAAGGCTCAACAACTCTCCTGCGGGGCCACTCTTTCTCTGGTTTCTAGACTAGTGAATGTGAAAGCTACAGTCTTAGTTTGGCCCCTGAAAACTTGATTCTGATCACTGGTTTTGCTTTTTTAGGCATCTACCCTTTTGGAAGAGAGTAGAAAATCATGAAGTCCCAGGTGAGTGCTTTTTAAAAAAACTCTCTTGGTTGTCCATCCAATCAAATGGAAAGTACCAGCAGCTGAAATTTGCTTTAGGGAAAGTAGGAATGAAGATCCAGAACTAGAAAGAGTTGCTGGGAGCATGCAGAAAACCTGACTTGAAAGTATTTTTATGAATTTATAGAATTAATTTTTCTGATCTTTCTGGTAGACATCAGTTACACAGTTTGCATTCCCCTAAAGGGAAAGCAGAAAAATTTCCCATGGGAGTAAAACATTTCTTGATATATAAGCTTAAAAAAATTTTCTCTTTATTGGATCTTTTAGGTACTGGAGTGCACACTTTTGTCACCAACACTGTTTTGATAACTATAGTAGATACATTGTAGCTGTGCCTTTTTTAAAAAAGATTTATTTATTTATTTGAAAGTCAGAGTTACACAGAGAGAGAAGGAGAGGCAGAGAGAGAGAGAGAGAGAGAGAGGTCTTCCATCTGCTGGTTCACTCCCCAGTGGGCTGCAACAGCTGGAGCTGTGCCGATCCCGGGTCTCGCATGTGGGTGTAGGGTCTCAAAGACTTGGGCCCTCTTCTACTGCTTTCCCAGGCCATAGCAGAGAGCTGGATAGGAAGTGGAGCAGCTGGGACTCAAACCAGTGCCCATATGGAATGCCGGCACTGCAGTCAGTGGCTTTACCTGCTACACCACAGCGCCACCCTGTAGTTGTGTCTTAAAATTATCTTTTTCAGAGGGAAGGCACCTTAATGTCTTAACCGAACTTCTTGAGCTTTATTCTTTTTTTTTTTAATTTATTTAATGAGCATAAATTTCCAAAGTACAGCTTATGGACCACAATAGCCTCCTCCCCGCCCCGTGTCTTCCCTCCCATCCACAACGCTCCCCTCTCCCACTCCCTCTCCCCTTCCCCTTCACATCACAATTAATTTTCAATTATCTTTATATACAGAAGATCAATTTAGCGTATGTTAAGTAAAGATTACCACATTTTGTTGAGCTTTATTCGTTAGAGCAGGAGTTGATAAACTGTTAACCATGGGCTGAAGCCAGTTCTCTAGCAGTCTTTTATAAAAATTCATTTATTTTGAGAGAGAGAGACAAAGAGGCTGAACCAGGTCTGCAGACAGGAGCTGGAAACTCAATCCAGGTCCCCCACATGGGTGGCAGGGACCCAGCTACTGGAGCTATCACCTGCTGCCTCCCAGGGTCTAAGAGGCAGCTGGAGTCAGGAACCGGAGCAGGGAATTGACTGCATGTACTCAGATATGTCCTGCAGGCATCTGAACCTGCTCCTTAACTACTAGGCCAAGTGCCCACCGTCCAGCTGCTTTTATAAACAAAGTATGATTAGAGCACATCCAGGCTGTTTCTTTATACATGCCTATGGCAGTGCCAAAAAGGTATGCTTTACCGGAACAGTTAGCTGACCTCTGCTTTAGAGGAGTGCATTGATTAGAGAGCCTTGCTATAGTCCTGCTGTAGTCAAAGATAAAAATCTAGATAATACAGAAAGGATAGGCACACTTTGAATGGTCTTCCAAAAAGTTCACTCACATCACAGTTCTTAAATTCTGTTTGTGTTTATCTGACGAAGCTTTGGAGGGCAGAGGTTCTGCTATCTCATAGCCTTTGCTATTGTTTCAGAGTTTGTGGAATTGTGTCCATTTCATGCTATTCCTTCTCTGCTCTTCCATTTTTGAATGTCTGTAATTTTTCTCCCTGACAACATTGACTGTATGCCTGATGTAAATATTTAAAAATATGTAAAACCATAAAAATGAACAATAGAGAGATCTCCCCTCTTCCTGAGATACTAACCATTTGTCCTGAGTGCTAACCATTTGTTTCTAACTCTCCAAGAATTTTTTTTGATGTGGCTGTATAAATGTGTACAGGTAAAAGTAGAAATCTGTGAGAATGCTTCTTCTTGTGTTTTTCTTTTGGAAAAAGTAATGTTACAGCATTTTGTTCCATGACCTGGTTTTTAACTTTTCTGTCTGATAGAAAGATTTTTGTATACCTCTTTAATATCTTCCTGTGTTAGTACTTGCAGTTCTTTTCTATTTTATCAGATGCATAGCATTTCCCTGTGGCCTGATTGCCTTGGATGGTTGCCTTATCCATAAAATGGAGACTGTAATCCTCATAGGGTGGTTGTGAGAATTAAGGAAGTACCAGTGATGCTTAGACTATAATGTAGGCATGGTTTGTACTTTATTTTGGTGATAGCTGTTACTTTGTTTTCATTATCATTGTCAGAGCTAGAAATAAACTTTTACATTACCAGTCCTTATGTGTTTTACATTAAAGCCTAACAACTGAATTCTGTTGCAAAAAGAGGTTTGCTTTTATTTTTGGATATAAACAATGTCAGAACCGTGTTCTTCCAGTCACACATAGTTACTGAACGCTTGAAACTGGCTAGTCTGAATTGAGACATGTTATGCTAAGTATGTGCTACACTTTGAAGGTATGGTTCCAGAAACTCAGCAGTAGTTTTTAAAGATTATTTACATGTTGAAATGATATTTTAGGTAAAACATTGGAATAAATTTGTATTTTTAAAATAATTTTTGAATGTAGCTGCTAGAAAATGTAAAATATCCATTAACTTTATATTTCTTTTTTTTAAGATTTATTTTATTTATTTGAAGGGCAAGAGTTACAGAGAGGCAGAGGCAGATACTTGTACAGCTCCAAATTGTACTAAGCCAGGGGACACAAAAAAAGAGAGAGAGAAAGGGAGAGAGGGAGAGAGGTCTTCTATCCACTGGTTTACTCCCCAGATGGCTGCAATGGCTGGAGCTGTGCCAATCCAAAGCCAGGAGCTTCTGGGTCTCCCATGTGGGTGCAGTGGACCAAGGACTTAGACCATCTTCTGCTGCTTTCCCAGGCCATAGGAGGACGCTGGATCGTAAATGGAGCAGCTGGGACTCAATCAGGCACTGTAGGGATATGGGATGCTGGCACTGTAGGCGGCAGCTTTACCCGCTACACCACAGTGCCGGCCCTGCTTTATATTTCTCTTAGGCAATACTGATTGAGAGAATTAGGATGGATTTTTTTCCAAAGATTTATTTTATTTATTTGAAAGAGTTGTAGAGAGAGGTAGAGCCACAGAGAGAAAGATCTTCCATCCCGTTGGTTCACTCCCCAAATGACCACAACGGCCGGAGCTGAGCTGAGCCAAAGCCAGGAGCTGCTTCCAAGACTCCTATGCAGGTGCAGGGGCCCAAGAACTTGGGCCATCTTCTATTGCTTTCCCAGGCCGTAGCAGAGAGCTGGATCGGAAGTGGAGCAGTTGAGACTCGAAGTGGTGCCCATATGGAATGCTGGTGCTGTAGGCTGGGGCTTTACCCTGCTGTGTCACAGCACCAGCCATAGATTTTTTAAAATTATCCAAACCATGGCTAATTAACTGATTAAATGGATTGTTTCTTTTGAACAGAGTTTTGTATTTTTTTCCATACAATTAAGAGGTGAAGTCATCATTTTTATACCTATTCTTTTCTCTCACTAACACCTAGCCCCTTCCACTTCTTCATGTCGTAATAGCACTTCCATTCTCTCAGCCACCCAAGCTATAAGACTTGTTAGTAGATGACAAAAATTCAATTTTCCACAGGTTATATACTATATCAGTATTTATCCCTATCTAGTATATTGAAGCATTTGAGAATCAGTAATCAAGTCAAGTCAGAGTGTTAGGATTACAGCCTATGTTAATTTTTTTACCACAATGAATTTCCTCTGCTTTACATATTTATTCCCTTTCTCAAATTCTGTTCTTCAGATCAAAGGAGTATAATTTAATTACAGGTTATTTTTAAGTAAAGATGAGTTTTAGTTTAGTTTCTCTAATCTTCATTATTCCTTTTTAGCGAACATTTCTTGAGTACCCTTTCTGTGTCCTATGCACTGGCTAGCTTCTCAAGAAGATTTAGGCAAGCTTCTTTCCTGGAAGCACAGCAGAGAAAAAATGGGTAAAGAGATATAGAAACCAACATTGACACATAAAAGCTCTGTAACAGACACAGGAGCAAAGAACTTTTATAGCATTGAGGGGGAGCAACCAGCATTATAAGGAAGTAGGCAATAGGCTTAAAAGATAATTGAACTTCGAATTAGGAAGAAAGTAGAGTGAGGAAGCAGCATCTGTAAAATTAGAAAGGGCACAGTGATTTAGTGAAGGCTGGGAATTTGAGGAAAATTACAGTGGAGATTGCTTCGTGGCATGGTTGATGAAGGGTGGTAGTGAAGTGAGCACATACAAGAGATAGTGTTTACAATATCAGAGAAGCAACCTGGAGTGCAACAGTCGGGAACCAGTGTAGTGAGTCTGTAAATATGAGAGTTAATCGGTCGTGTGTGTAGTGTGTAATCTTTCAGTTTTCTCATATGTAAAACAGGAAAATTAATAAGACTGTAGGACAAACTAAAATGATTGGGAACTTGTTGGTGTGACTGTGGAAGTTAGTGTGGATGAGAGATCGCTCTCATCTCAGTCGTTTCAGTTTTAAGCTGAGTGTATTTGTAAAGAAGGAAATGAAAGAGGCTTTTAATATCTTAAGTAACAATTTATTTTCATTCTGAAAGCAATGCTTGATAATAATGGAATGTTTAGGAAAAAAATCCATGAAAGTAGTTAAATATTGCAAGTCACCATTATATTCATTTCCATTATTCGATAATAAGTGCTGTGAAAATAATGGTAACATGATTTAAATAGTTTTTGCTCCAGAGACATTTTGTAGCTCTATGCTTACTCATGTCCTTTATCTTGATGTCCTGTCACTAAATTATTGTATTGGTTTATGATGGCTGTTTCATTTATCCGTGGTTATGATTTTCTTTATGAATATTCCCTGAATATTTCCTTCTGAGTTATTACTTGAGATTTCTTAATTTTAATTTTATTGTAATTATTATCTTTTATTATTTCATTATGCTCCTTGCTACTGCACTATGTAAGAGAGCTGTTAGGTTTAGGGGAAGTTATGATGTTTTTTCTCCCTTTGAAATGATGGAACTAGGTTAATGATGTTCAAAAACTCTGACATTCTGTGATTCTCTAAATGTTTTCATTAAAAAGGCCCTCTCTGCTCCATAATTATAAACAAAAATTCTCTCATGTTTTATTTTTGTAACTTTCATGGTTTCCAGGATTTTTAGAGTTAAAATTTTTGTTTCATCTGCATTTATTCTGTTTTTAAGATATAAAATATGGTGTATTATTCTGCTATGTCTGTCATAACAAAGTACCGCAAACAGGGTGGCTTAACCAATAGAAATTTACTATCTCATAGAAGAGGCCAAAAGTCCAAATTCAAGATGTCTGAAGGGTTGGTTCCTTTGGAGGGCTTTGAGCAAAGGATCTGTTCCAGGTTTTTCTCCGTGGCTTGTTCATGGCCGTCTTTTTTCTAGATCTCTTTATATCATCTTCCTTTTGTTTATATTCATGTTCAAATTTCCCTTTTTCATATGGACACCAATCATACTGGATTAGGGTCCGTTATATCTGCACTGAGCTTGTTTCCAAGTAAGGTCACATTCTGGGATTCTAGGGGTTAAGACTTCAACATGTGGATTTTCAGGAAATACAGTTACATTTATGGCATATGGGTGCAACGTTGTTTTCCTATTGACTATCCAGTTGTTTCACTACTGTTTGTCGAATCTTCCTTCCTTCCCAGTTGTATACTGCCTTTATCATTATTAAATTACCCTATATATTACATAGTCATTGTGTGGCTTGCATTTCTGTTTTCCTAACCTATCAGGCTCGTCTTGCAAAAGACAGGCTTTTACGTTATTACTCCTAAACCTATGATGTGAAACTCAGTGCAAATGTACTTTTACAGACTACAGGAAAGTGAGAATGGTCACTTCATACTGAACTGGAATGTACCGTTACAGGTTTTAGTATCATTCAAGGATGTGGCTGTGGATTTCACCCAGGAGGAGTGGCAGCAACTAGACCCTGCTCAGAGGACCCTATACAGGGATGTGATGCTGGAGAACTATAGTCACCTGGTCTCAATGGGTAAGAATGGCTTTCCACATAACTCAGGTTGTCCAGTCAAGTGCCTTTCCTTATCAGTTACTGCGATTAGGTGATTTTTGACATTTCATGCTTAGTATGACCTCGCTACCTTCCCATATGAAGGCCGTTACTTTGTTGAGGGCTGACTGGACAACTTCAGTATAGATCACCTGAAACTGTATCTTTACATCTTTCAATGCATTCAATCCAGTTCCTTTTTGATTTCCATTTTAATAGGTTATCCAATTTGCAAACCAGATGTCATCTCCAAGTTGGAACAGGGAGAAGATCCATGGATCATACAGAGAGACATATCACATTGGATCTATCCAGATGAACATCAGGCAGATTGGAGACAAAGTAAGTAAAATATCAGTTTCTTTATTAATTAATGGATGCCTGAGGCTTATGTTTCTATCTTTATTGATCGTTCCTCTTTGTTGCTCCTGTGCTGCGAACTTTAATAGATATTCAGTGAATAATTGTTGTAAGCATTTAGTGGACATTCAACAAATAATGGAAAGTAGTTGTGAGCCTTTGTTGATTCTTGTTGATCCTTTTGGTGTGTGTTTTATGAATAGGCTTTAGAGGCAATGGGACTTAGAGTTCTTCTAAGACATTAGTTGTTTGGGGAGAGGTAAGACCCCACCCCCAGCCCTCTGATTCGTGGCTTCAAAATTACTTTTATTTAAAAGTTCAGAGAAAATGAGTCTAAAGAGATGTGGCAGAATTGGAGATGGTATTTTTCAGAGCATGTGGCTGTAGCTGCTATGAATGGTGAGTGCTGATGAGGACAAGGAAAACAGTGAAGACAAAAAATGTAGAGGAGAGAATTTACGAACAAAACTTTGGAGTTAGTAAGGTATAAGTTTTCTGGGAGAACATTGCTGATTTTACTTCATATGTATGGAAGGTATTTTAGTGGGAGTAGTAGAATTCAAGTGTGTTTGGGTGTGTATCTGGTACTGAATGCATAGCAGGAGCTTGGATTTTTATCTTCTTTGTGTTAATTATTAATTAGGAAAATAGACTGAGACGAGTTACAGTATTTTGAGTACAGAAGAGACCTTGTTACTTTGGAGTGGTGGCCAGATATTTGTCAAGTAAACATAGAAAATGGTTTGTTACATAAATGAATTAAAAAGATGAAAACAGTTTCTGTTCAGAAAGCAAGGTAAGTGGGACGCTCACAGAAGAGTAATCCAAGATAAGAGTAAGAACCCAAATATTTTTTAAAAATTCATTCTGGTCTGGTTTTTACATGAATATTTCTCTTTAACATCCTCATGTAACTATTCATGTGAGCATACTGTTTACTTTCCTGCCTTCTGAGATGCCCTACCTTCATCTCTCTTTTATTTGTTCTTCAACTACACTGCATTTGTTCTACTTCTCTGTACTTTGTTAATTGCTTTTTGTGACTCTTCGATTTTATATTTACTTCTTTTAGACAGGAAGAGTAAGCTGCACAACTCCCCCTCCTGTGTTTTGGGGACTATTTCTTTCCATAATAAGCTACTGAAAGGAGTCACAAAGAATGGTTCCTTGTACTCGATTTTAAAAGTCTCTCAGGACGATGACCAGCTGCAGAGATGTCAGGAAGAGCAAGAGGGACTTTACAGACAAGTCACATGGGTTAACAGCAAAACAGTGGCTGAGGCATCAAGCCATAAATATAATGCATTGGGAGAAATATTTCAAGAGTTCATAAAGCCAGACATACCGAGACAAAGACTGCATAAATATGATTCACTTAAAAAGAATTTAAAAGCAAATATTGATCTACCTAGTTGTAATAAGAACAGTTCAAGAAAAAACCTTGATGAGAGTTTTGGATGTGGAAAATCAGCTAGCCCCAGTGTTTCCAATTCTAATCTTGAGAAAATTCATAATGGAGTAGTATCCTTTGATGGTGATCAGCATGGAAACGTTTTCAGCAATAAACGATCCCTTATTCAATGTCAGACTGTTGGAACCAAGGAGAAAACCTGTATATGTGTTACGTGTGGAAAAGCCTTTGCTAAGAAGTCACAGCTTATTGTACATCAAAGAATTCATACTGGAAAGAAACCATATGATTGTGGTGCATGTGGGAAAGCCTTCAGTGAGAAGTTTCATCTCATTGTACACCAGAGAACTCATACTGGAGAGAAACCTTACGACTGTCCTGAATGTGGAAAAGCCTTCTCTCAGAAATCATCTCTCATTATACATCAGAGAGTTCACACTGGAGAAAAACCATATGAATGCAGTGAATGTGGGAAAGCCTTTTCCCAGAAATCACCCCTCATTATACATCAGAGAATACATACTGGAGAGAAACCTTATGGATGTAGAGAGTGTGGAAAGGCCTTCTCTCAGAAGTCTCAGCTTATTATACATCATAGAGCTCATACTGGAGAGAAGCCATATGAGTGTACTGAATGTGGGAAAGCCTTCTGTGAGAAGTCACACCTCATTATACATAAAAGAATTCACACTGGTGAGAAACCTTATAAATGTGCCCAGTGTGAGGAAGCCTTCAGTCGGAAGACAGAACTCATCACACATCAGTTAATTCATACTGGGGAGAAACCATATGAATGTACCGAATGCCAGAAAACATTTTCCCGGAAGTCACAACTCATCATACATCATAGAACACACACTGGAGAGAAACCCTACAAATGTAGTGAATGTGGCAAAGCCTTCTGCCAGAAATCACATCTCATTGGACATCGGAGGATTCATACAGGAGAAAAACCTTATGTATGTACTGAATGTGGGAAAGCCTTCTCTCAAAAGTCCCACCTTCCAGGACATCAGCGAATTCACACAGGAGAGAAGCCTTATATATGTTCTGAGTGTGGAAAGGCCTTTTCCCAGAAGTCAGATCTTGTTTTACATCAGAGAATTCATACTGGGGAAAGACCCTATCAGTGTGCTGTATGTGGGAAAGCCTTCATTCAGAAGTCACAACTCACTGTACACCAGAGAATTCATGCAGCAGGAAAGTCATAATGAAGTGACCACAGAAAAGCTTTCAGTGTTAGTTCAAGCCTTAATGATGAGCAGAAACCCGATTCATTTGATAAATTTGGATACAGTATCTCTACATTAAATTATACATGGAAGCTCATGTTTCTAGTATGGTGATGCCTAACTTTTTCAGTACAGATGATAGAAAGTAATTTTATAAATGAAGGACATTTTTAACATGACATGTAAACCTTTTTTAATTTTATTTTATTTTGACAGGCAGAGTGGTCAGTGAGAGAGACAGAGAAAAAGGTCTTCCTTTTGCCGTTGGTTCACCCTCCAGTGGCTGCCGCAGCCGGCATGCTGTGGCCGGCGCACTGCGCTGATCCGGTGGCAGGAGCCAGGTACTTATCCTGGTCTCCCATGGGGTGCAGGGCCCAAGCACTTGGGCCATCCTCCACTGCACTCCCTGGCCACAGCAGAGAGCTGGCCTGGAAGAGGGGCAACCGGGACAGAATCCGGCGCCCTGACCGGGACTAGAACCTGGTGTGCTGGCGCCACAAAGCGGAGGATTAGCCTGTTGAGCTGCGGCGCCGGCCATGTAAACCTTTTAAAGCATGAGGTGAATGATCAGTAAAGTATGTGTATAGTGTATTGTTACATATTCCTTATACCACATAACAATAATAAGGCATTGTGAAATTGCTAATATTAGCTTTGTATAATTATAGCCACATAGGATTCCCTATAAAGGATATGTTAGAAAGATTTAGTGAAAAGCAAAAGCAAAGCATCAATTCCTGAAAACTGTATTATGAGAAGGATCTTGACATACCCCTAAAACTACATGTAAAATTTGTAGAAAAATGGAAAGATGGGTTGATCAGATTCAGTAAAGTATATGAATTTTCTCTTCTCTGGCTTATAAATTCATCTGCAACTTTGGAAGAACACTGGGCCTTGAAATGGATGGATTTTGATGAAGTTTTCTCCTTTACTCTCCCCAACTAGGAACTTGATGTGGTGGGAAGACTTTGGCACTAAAGTCATATGAGTCTTGAATTTTAATCCTGAGCCAACTAATCACAGGTTATATGACTTCAGGAAAGCCCACTTCACCCATTAGAAAGTTTTTTTCTTGTTGGTAAATAAAAGTTCAAGATAGAATACATTTTCAGTTATTATTAGTTCATTTTTCTGACTTCTCTGTTTTCCTGAAATAGAATAGTAAGACTCATGTTTAAAATCTGCATTTCTACTTCCTTTGTACACTGGAAACTGCTTTTGATTGCCCACTTCTATAACTGGTTTATTTTTACTGTCTCTGACCCTGGTGGCCTTATTCTTACTATATTAAAATGCTTTTTGAATACTGCCCCCTCCCCCTTTTTCATGTACACTTAGTCACTTTGGTGATCGTGCATTAAGACTTTGTGTAAAGTCTGTTGCATTCCTTTCCTTTCTTTTCTTTTTGACAGGCAGAGTGGACAGTGAGAGAGACAGAGAGAAAGGTCTTCCTTTGCCGTTGGTTCACCCTCCAATGGCTGCCGCGGCCAGTGCACTGTGGCCGGCGCACCACGCTGATCCGATGGCAGGAGCCAGGTGCTTCTCCTGGTCTCCCATGGGGTGCAGGGCCCAAGCACTTGGGCCATCCTCCACTGCACTCCCTGGCCACAGCAGAGAGCTGGCCTGGAAGAGGGGCAACCGGGACAGAATCCGGCGCCCCGACCGGGACTAGAACCTGGTGTGCCGGCATCGCAGGCCTGTTGAGCCGTGGCTCCGGCCTGCATTCCTTTCTAACCCCTGCCTTGTAGCCCCAACTGTTTTCCCCAGGAAACAAGGACATTTACATAGGAAAGCTCTTAGAGTGAGAAATTACACCTGTGAAGGCTTGAGAACTTGCTGTCTCTAAAATGTCCCTTTTCCTTCTCCCTGTGGTTCCATCTGTTCCTCCATGAGCAGCTTTAGATGGACTGGAAGGATGAAGGCATGGATGAAGTAAGTGCAACATCTGTGCATAGTTCCTCCTTGATTCCCGTTTCCTGATCTTTCTGCATGGCTGAACGGTCAGCTGTATAAAGCCTGGGCACCTGTGGGTGAGAACCTTTGCAGGAGAGAGGGCACACCTGACAGGGATGTGGGAGTGCAACATCAAAGATGTCAGTTTTCCCACCAAGTGATTGATAGATTGTTGGGGGCGAAGCAAGAAATTGAAATCCGAAGCCAGGAGCCAGGTGCCTCCTCTTGGTCTCCCATGCGGGTGCAGGGACCCAAGCACTTGGGCCATCCTCCGCTGCCCTCCTGGGCCACAGCAGAGAGCTGGACTGGAAGAAGAGCAACTGGGACCAGAACCCGGGGCCCATATGGGATGCCGGCACCGCAGGTGGAGGACCAGCCATGTGAGCCAGGGCGCCGGCTCCAACATAATCAATCTTAACATTTTCAAATCAAATTCAATGATATTTTTATAGTATTTTTTAAAATTTTTTTTTGACAGAGTGGACAGTGAGAGAGACAGAAAGGTCTTCCTTTGCTGTTGGTTCACCCTCCAATGGCCACCGCGGCTGGCGCACTGCGGCCGGTGCACCACGCTGATCCAAAGGCAGGAGCCAGGTGCTTCTCCTGGTCTCCCATGGGGTGCAGGGCCCAAGCACTTGGGCCATCCTCCACTGCACTCCCGGGCCACAGCAGAGAGCTGGCCTGGAAGAGGGGCAACCGGGACAGAGTCCGGCGCCCTGACCGGGACTAGAACCTGGTGTGCCGGCGCCACAAAGCGGAGGATTAGCCTAGTGAGCCGCGGCGCCGGCCCAAATTCAATAATATTTTGCAGGAAAAGTAAATATCAGCCAAATGGGTTCATTGAGGAGTGCAAGATTGGTTCAACCTATAAAACCAACTGGTGCCAAACATCAATGGTCTAAAACAGAATAGCCATCTAATTTCAATAGGAACGAGAAAATTGAAAATTCAACATCCGTTTTGAATAGACTCAACTTGAGATAAAAGACAGCTTCCTCAGACTGTTAAAAGGCATGTGAAATTTACAATTAACATCATATTTAATGGTGAGAGACAATGCTTCCGGCCAAAATGGGGGAAAAGGCTCTCACTCTTTCTAGTCAGCATTATCTGGCAATCTTAACCAGTGAGTGCAGTAAGGAAAACAAGAAATGGAGTGGAACTGCATTCTAGAAAGGAAGAAGTAAAAGTATCAGTATTTAGCAGACAACATGGTCTTCTACATGGATGCACTCAAGAACTCTAAAAATGTTTATTAAGCTTAAGCAAGTTCTGAAAAATATCTAAATAAATAGAGATATCATGTTTAAAGGTCGATATCAATTTCCCTCAAACTGTATGTTGAATGCCAATTACCCAGACAAAAGAATCCCAGCAGGTATTTTTGTAGAAATTGGGAAGCTGATTCAAAAAATGTATATAGAAATGAAAAAGCTAGAGGCTTCTTTTTGAAAAGTGACAACTTTGGAAGATCCATACTACTTGATTTCAGGGCTTATTATGGAGCTAAAATAGTCAATCCTGGTATTGGCTTAAGAATAGAAATGTCAGTGGTACAGGAAGGTGTCTAGAAATTGAACCATAAATAAGTATATAGCAATTTATTTTTAACAATATTATCAAAGTAATTTAATGGACAAAGAATAGACTTTTTAAACAAATGAAACTGGAATGATGGAAATCTACATGCTTAAAGAGCCTATCCCTTTAGCTCATGAAGTACACAAAAATTGAAGTGAAATAGATCATGAATATAAATGTGAAACCAGAAGCTATAAAGTTCCAAAAGAAAACTGATTTATGTGAGTTTTGCAAGGCTTTTTCAAACAAGACACAAAAACCCCAAAAGTGAAAAACTAAAAATTTATCAATTGGGGCTCATTATACGGATAACTCCTCTTGAAAACAGTATTAAAGAAGCTGAACTAGTTATAACACCCTGTTTCCTCCTTCGTATTCTCTCTGCCAAATACAGAGTCAGCCATTTCTTCCAGGAGTGGTGATTTCTCTCAGTGGGCAATAGTATTTGAAAACCCTAATCTGGCTGCTTTGGATGCTCATAACCAGTGCAATATCATTGTACATAGGTCACTCTCAGTGTACTTGATGGCAGGGTCAGACCGTACATTTAAAATTGTGTTTATATTCACCTCTCCTATTTTTCATAAAACCTTTGATATTTTACTAGTATCTCTTTTATGTTACAATGAAAATAATGGTCCTCAGTCATTATAGTTTTTTCTTACAGTATTCCTAAACAAATCTCAAATTATTAGTATTATTTATGAGCAAAAAATTAATAAAATATGTTAAAATCCTAGTTTCAGCATTTTTTCCATTTGAATAGCCATAAATATTCAACCAAGTTAAAAATAATAATGCTAGCAAGCTAAAATACGTATGTATAAGTTTTCAAGGAAGAGTAGTCATACCTTATAAGTTCTCTTAAAATTCAGCTCTCCCTTCTTTGTATCCACAATATTCTCTCTTTCAAATTTGTTTATTTATTTGAAAGGCAGAGAGACAGAGTTCTTGTCTCCTGGTTCACTCTCCAAATAACTGCAACAGCTGAGGCTAGGCAAAATTGAAGGTAGTAGTCAGGAATGCCATGTGGGTCTCCCACACGGCTGACAGGGACCCAACTACTTGAGCCATCACCTGCTGCCTCCCAGCGTGTGCATTAGCAAGAGTTTGGAGTCTGGCACTGTGATATGGGATATGTGTGTCCCAAGTGGCTTCTTAGCTACTTCACCAAATGCCCTTCCCCTACTCCTTTTTTAAGTCACTACTTGTGCACCCTTGGATGGGTCATTCATCTCTCAGGGTTCTGTTTCCTTCCTTTCTGAGTCTTGATAAAATCATGGCTCACCAGAAGGATAGTTGGATTAAATAAAATCTGTTTCTTACCTTTTAGAGGGCACAAAATGTGCCATTGGTACATTTTATTTGTTTTCCCTGTGTTCTCATTATTGAATTTTATTTCCTTAAAATGAAATGAAAAATATTTGTTGAATGTCTTCTTTTTCTTTCTTTCTTTTTATTTATTTATTTGCAGTCTTTATTTGAGAGGCAGAGAGACAGAGACACAAGGAACTCCCATGTGCTGATTAACTTCCTAAAATGTTCACAATAGCCAGGCTGAAGCTAGAAACCTGCAACTCAGTCTGGGTTTCTCACATGTTCGTGCAGGGATCCAACTACTTGAGACTTCCCTTGCTACCTCCTAGAAGGTACAATAGCAGGAAGCTGGCATTTGTAGTAGAACTGGCTTCTCCAATATTAATGCAGGGCTCCCGATTGGTGCCCTTAGCAGCTATGCCAAACACTTGGTCCCTGACTCCACCCCAAGCTCTTTTTCTAGGAGGAAGTGCTTATCATCTGGTGCTAGTGATAGTTCCAGAAGACCATGATGAGGAGAGCCCTTTGAATTTTATTTTTCTTGATTTAAATCTCCCTTGAGATAGAAACCAGAGGTCTCAGCTGGTGATAATCAAGTATGTTTGAAAATTATATGTGAATTCATATAGGAAAGAAGATTGGGCCTCAATTCAGCAGAAAATAGAGAACTAGTCTACTAACTGGATGGTGAATAGGCCCCAAGGATATCTGCAGCTCTCCAACTCCCTGTGCTTATGAGTTCCAAACAAAGGAAACCAATTATCTCCTCCAGGGAAAGAAGCCTCGAAAAGGGGAATGGAGAAAATATTTGTGAGGAACATTTATTGTTCTTGGGTTCATAGGAAGTACCATTACACTGAGAAAATTTTTATATATTTGACTATGCCTATATTTTATAAAAATGTTTTATTCCCGATCAAGATATTAGTGATTCAAATGAGTTTACTAATTTTTTCAATATTTATTTATTTATTTAAAAGTCACTGTTAGAGGCAGAGAGAAAAAGAGATCTTCCATCCACTGGTTCACTCTCAAATGGCTGCAAATGGCTGGAGCTGGGTCAGTCCAAACCAGGAGCTAGGAGCTTTATCCAGGTCCTCCATGTAGGTGCAAGGGCCCTAGCACTTGGGTCATCTTCTGCTGCTTTTCCAGGCACATTAGCAGGGAACTGGGTTGGAAATGGAGCAGCTGGGACTAGAAGTCGAACCCGTATGGGATACTGGCATCACAGGTGGTGGCTTCCAGCTTAACCCGCTATGCCACAATGTCAGCCCTGAGTATACTAATATTTTCTGTGCTTCACTGTGTGTTATATCAATAAAAGATATGTGATTAACATCACACTGCAAATAGACCAAGAAGTAAATCAAAAATTTTATATTCAGAGATGAAAATATTTCAGTGAGAAATCAGTATGTGATAAGGTTAAACCTACTTTGTTTTTAAAGAACTGTTCCGTGTTCCATCTGAGGTGTTTGTCTTAGAAGAGGGTAAATGAGTGTGCTTAAAGGCTATTCGTATTGTCAGTTAGAATTATAAAGCAATAGGGTTATTTGGGAGTAAGAGCTAGTAGGGTTGTTGTCATACTTCCTTTAACATCAATACATAGAGGGCAGGCGTTTGACTTGGTGGTTAAGACATCTGCATCCCAAATCAGAGTGCCTGGGTTCAAATTCTGGCTCTAATCCAGACTGCATTTTCTTGCTAAGGTGCATCCTTGAAGGCAAGAAATGATGACCCAAATACTTGAGTCCCTGCCCCCCACGCAGTTTTGACCAGGCCCAGAACTGGGCATGTGGGCACTTGGCACTTGGGAGAGTAAATCAACAGAGATGGGAGCTCTCTGTCTCATTGTCTCTATCTTTCTTCCTCTCAAGTGAAAATATCATTATATGCTATATTTTCATTTTTTCCACTTTGATAGAATTTCTACATATGTGTTTAAGCTTTAGATTCTTATTCATTTACTTTTGTTAGATGCTCCTTGGTTTATATATTGTGAGCAAAAAGAAAAGCAATTGTGTCAACTTCAAAATTTCAGATCATCTCATTCATGTGTATTGGCATCTGTTGCTGTGATAGTTCTCATGTCAGCAGCAGGTGAACTTTTCAACCTTCTCCAAAAATGTTGCAAAGGCTATTTTAATTCTATTTTTAAAAAATATTTATTTTCATTTGAAAAGGAAGAATTAGATAGAAAGAGAGGTTTTCCATTTGCTTATTTACTCCCCAAATGGCTGCAGTGGCTAGGGCTGAGCCAGGTCAAAGCCAGTTAAACAGGAGCTTCATCCAGGTCTCCCATGTGGTTGCAGGGCCCAAGCACTTGGGTCATCCTCTTCTGATTTCCCAGGCATATTAGCAGGGAGCTGGATCAGAAGTAGAACAGCCAGGACTTGAACCGGTTCCTATCAGGGATGCCAGTGTTGCAGGCAGTGGCTTAACTTGCTATACGCCACAACACTGGCTCCTAGCCAGTACCCTGAAGTAAGTGATTTTTCTTCTTTTCTATTCTCCTTATACTTGGTCTCTTTCACATCATTCAGGTGTGCTATTTTCCTTTATGAATGTATTTTTCTTGCCTTTGCCATGGCTCACACCAGGATAGCCAGAATACCTGCCCAGGAATTCCCAGTCAGGGCAATTGAAGGGACTATCTTCTCCAGAATCTGGACTGCCTTGGATTGGAATCAGAGGCTTTCATAACCATGGAAACTCAGAATCACAAAGCCATACGATCTTGCAGGTGAGGGCACAAGGGAGCTAATTTATCAAGAAGTTATCCTTTTCTGATAATGGAGACTTTTTCTTGTATATACAAAGTTAATGTGGAATAGTATATCCTTTCATAAGGAGCAAGCATGTTAATATATGTTCACTTCCAATATGTAACCTGAAATAATTATGAATTGCTACTGAACGTCCCCTCAATACTGTCAGCTTTTTTAATCTCCATGAAGAATATTTTCTTTAGTGTAAGAAAGGCCATAATAACTCTCTTCTAAACCATAGTCAGTTTTCTGTTACTATAATGAAATACCAGGGGCTGTGTACTTTATGAAGAAAAGAGTTTCATTTGGCTCCAAATTTTGGAAGCAGAAAAATCCAAATAGCATGTTGCTAGGTCTTGGGAAGACCCCTAGCTGTATCACATCATAGTACATGACATCATGGTATAAGTATGTGTGTGTGTATGTGAGAAAGATCACATGATGACACAGGAAGCCCTAAAACAATTCATTGCTTCTCAGCCTTTTGGCTAAGATCAAGTGTAGAACAATTCAGGCTCAGGCTCATCCTTTTTTAAGATTTTTATTTATTTGAAAGGTAGAGTTACAGAGAGAGGGAGAGAGGAGAGGGGTCTTCGATCTGCTGGTTCACTCCACAAATGGCCACAACAGCTGGAGCAGAGCCTATCCAGAGGCAGGAGCCAGGAGCTTCTTCGGGTCTCCCACGTGGGTGCAGGGGCCCAAGCACTTGGGCCATCTTCTGCTTTCCCAGGCCATAGCAGAGAGCTGGATCAGAAGCAAAGCAGCCAGGACTAGAACCAGCATAGGACGCTGGCACTGCAGGTGGTGGCTTTACCTGATATGCTGCAGCACCAACCCTTCAGGCTCATTCTTTCATGATGACACCCTCCTGATAATTAGCTCAAGCTCCCATTAGAACTGTCGAATCTCTTCTAAGAACAGTGTTTCCAGTGATGTAAGGATCTCTCACTGAGTCCCACTTGTTAAAAATCCTGCAGTCTCTTCACTTGCCACACTGACGACCAAGCATACATCCTTGGGTGACAGACTACATTCAAGCCACAACAGTACATATGAATGATAAGATGACATTGTACCTAAAATGTATACACTTATCATCTGTCAATTAAAACACAAAATCCTAGGACTAGATGGTTTCACTGGTAAATTATTTGAAGGATTTTTTAGTATTTAAGGAGGAATTAATGACTATCCTTCTCAAACTCTTCCAAAATACTGAAAATGGAATACCTTTCATTTTAGGAGTTCAACATTATCCTGACATCAAATTTAGAAAAAAAAAAAACTTAGATAAAAACTACTAACCAATATCCCATATGAACATTCTCAATAAAACAATAGAAAATCAACTTGAACATATCACTAAAAGGATACTACACTATCGTCTGTGTATTTATTCTTGGTATACAAGAATTTTTTCATGTCTGAAAATCAATTAATGTGATACACCACACTAATAATGATGAAAATGACAGGACCATCTCCATAGATACAAAAAAAAAAAAAAACATTTGGCAAAATTCAATACACATTCCTAACAAAAACTCTGAATAAAATAGTTATAAATAGAACTTATTCTTTATTTTAAGATTTATTTATTTGAAATGCAGACTTAAAAATACAGAGAGGGATAGACAGAAGATATCTTGGATCTGCTGGTTTACTTCTCAAATGGCTGCAACAGCCAGAGCTGGGCCAGGCCAAAGCCAGGAGCCTGGAACTCCATTCAGGTCCCCTACTTGGGTGTCAGAGGCCCAAGTACTTAGCCCATCTTTGACTGCTTTCCCAGGCACATTAGCAGCGAGGTGTATCACAAGTGGAACAGCTAGGACTCCATCCAGTGCCCATACGGAATGCTGGCTTTGCAGGCAGCGGCTTAACCTGCTACACCACAACCCTTACTCCATCAACTCAAGACTGTTATTAAATGCCCACAGCTGTGGCCGGCATTGTGGTACAATGGGTTAACGCCCTGACCTGAAGTGCCAGTATCCCATATGGGCACCGGTTTGAGACCTGGCTGCTCTACTTCTACATAGCTCTCTGCTATGGCCTGGGAAAGCAATAGAAGATGGCCCAAGTGCTTGGGCCCCTGCACCCACGTGGGAGACCCGGAAGAAGCTCCTGGCTTCTGGCTTTGGATTGGCGCAGCTCTGACTTGCAAATAAATAAATAAATCTTTAAAAATAATGCCCCCGGGGACCGGCGCCACGGCTCACTTGACTAATCCTCTGCCTGAGGTGCCAGCATCCCATATGGGCACCGGATTCTAGTCCTGGCTGCTCCTCTTCCAGTCCAGCTCTCTGCTGTGGCCCGTGAAGGCAGTGGAGGATGGCCCAAGTGCATAGGCGCCTGCGCCTGCATGGAAGACCAGAAAGAAGCACCTGGCTCCTGGCTTCGGATGGGTGTAGTTCCGGCTGTGGCAGCCATTTGCGGGGTGAACCAATGGAAGGAAGACCTTTATCTCTGTCTCTCTCTCTCACTGTATGTAACTCTACCTGTCAAATAAAAAAAAATGTCCACAGCAACAATATAACCTGGGGAAATTCTGAACTTTTCCTCTGAAGTCCAATACAATGCAAAGGGAGATATTTGTATCACTTCTATTCAGCATAGTACTAGACATCCTAGGCAGAGCTATTAGAAAAAGAAACTAAAGGCAGTTACATCAGAATTATAACTTACCTGTAGAAGACATGATCTTTATGGAATTTTTTATTATTTGAGAGGCAGAGAATTAAAGGGAGAGAGAGTACCCATCCTCTGGTTCACTCCCCACATGCCCACAGTGGCTAGTGATGTACCTGGTGAATGCTAGAAACTGGAAACTCAATCCAGATCTCCCATGTGGGTATAGGAACTCAACTATTTCAGCCATAATTGCTGCCTCCCAGTGACTACGTTAGCAGAAAACTGGAGTCGGGAGCTAGAGCTGGGGATTACATCCAAATACTCTAATGTAGGACCTTGGGTTTCTTAACTGCTGGTCTAAAACAGCATCCCCATGACATGATTTTATATACATATATATAAAAACTGTAAAGATGCCATAAAAATGATTAGAATTAATATATGAAATCAAGAAAGTTGCAGGATGTAAAATTAACATACAAAAATTAGTACCTGGAGATCACTGTTAGAGTAATTAGGCAAAATTAGGAAATGGAATGAAAGGAAGTAGTGAAATTGCTACTATTTACTGATGTCATCTTTTTTTATATTTTTTTTATTTTTTACTTTTGACAGAGTGGACAGTGAGAGAGAGAAAGGTCTTCCTTTGCCGTTGGTTCACCCTCCAATGGCCGCCGCGGCCGGCACGCTGTGGCCAATGCACTGCGTTGATCCGATAGCAGGAGCCAGGTACTTATCCTGGTCTCCCATGGGGTGCAGGGCCCAAGCACTTGGGCCATCCTCCACTGCCCTCCCGGGCCACAGCAGAGAGCTGGCCTGGAAGAGGGGCAACCGGGACAGAATCCGGCATCCCGACCGGGACTAGAACCTGGTGTGCTGGTGCTGCAAGGTGGAGGATTAGCCTAGTGAGCTGCGGCACCGGCTGATGTCATCTTATGTATAGAAAATCCTTAAGGAATCCACCAAAAAATTTGTTAGAAATGATCGTACAGTAAAGATTCAGGATACCAAATCTGCACACAAAATTCATTACCATACTTTTACACTAACAACAAACTATCTGGGGAAAAAAATGGCACTTACAAAGCTACCAAAAATGTACGGGGGTAAGCTCCAAGATGGCAGAATAGGGAGGGAGCACACTGATAGTCCGGGAAAAGATAGTTTAATAAAAGTGGAGATACTGTAGTTTCAGGGAAGAGTTAGGGAAAAAACTGCAGAGGAAACTCTTCTGGAACTAGTGGGACACGGTGGACCTATGCGGAAGGCACGGGCACCCATGGCTCGGGACCCCAGCTGCTAAGTTTATGCACTAGCACTGGAAAGGGAGGTGAGGCGAAACCTCAGTAGCCCAAGACACTGGCGGGAAAGCAGCAGGAAGAGCCTAGAGGGAACGAGGCTTGAAGCCCTGTGGGGGAAGTTCACCAGGCTAACTAGAGGAGAGAAAAAATAAATAAAAGGGACCGGTACAGACATGATTCTTTCCCTCCACTCACCTTACAAAGGCGAGCAAGACAAAGAGCAGGCACCATATTGGACATATGTAAAAGCTGCACCACCTCAGGGCTGTGCCCGCCAAGCAGAAAAACCTGACTCTGGTGGGGAGAAATAACAGGTGTGGAGCCTATGAACTGAGACTGTGAAAAAAAATAAAAATAAAAACTGAGGGTGTGTGAGGGAACTCACAGAGTTCCTCCTGAGAGGTGAGTACTCAGTGGGAGACATAACAAACTCAGTAACCTTGGCAACCTGGTGGGAGATTGCAGGGGAGTCTGAGCTTACACTGTGGACAGTACAGATCCTTTGTGTGGCCCTTGGGACAGAGCAGATGAATATTATACCCACAGGGTCCAGAGCTCAGACACAGACTGCCTTCAATTCTGCTCAGCTGTGAAGAATTACTTACCTTCTGAATAATAATAAAAAAAAAGATTTACTACGCCTATCCTGGGTGTGTCACCTTTGCCACACCCTTAACCCTGAAGAACTGAGCAGAGCTCTCTTGCCACACCCATCACAAGCCTCTAAGGATCCACCAAAAGCAGACAGTCCACTTAATCTAGAGTCATAGTATAACGAGAAAAGCCACCACAGCAAGGAAAAAAGAAGAAACCGAAGAATATTTCCACAATGCCAAGCAACAAATGCAGAAACCGAGGAAATAAGAACAAGGAAGACATTACGATGCCCCCAAATGAATAAGACACTCTAATTCAAGATTATGAAGATGATGAGATAGAAGAAATGCAAGATATGGATTTCAAAAAATTTATGATAAGAACATTTAGAAGTTCTCAAAAACAAATTCTTAAACTACAGAAATCCTTACTGGACAGGATAGAAAATCTCTCTCATGAAAATGAAATCTTAAGGAGGAATCAAAATGAAATGAAGAAACTAGTAGAACATGAAATTGTGATATTGAAGAGAAATCAAAATGATATGAAGAATTCAGTAGATCAAATGACAAACGCATTTGAGAGCCTTAAAAACAGAGTCAGTGAAGCAGAAGAGAGAATATTGGAATTAGAAGACAGAGCACAGGAAAGTATACAGTCAAACCAAAGAAAAGAAGAGGAAATTAGAAATCTAAAAAATATTGTTGGGAATCCCCATGGGAGACCAGGAGAAGCACCTGGCTCCTGCCTTCGGATCAGCGCGGTGTGCCGGCTGCAGCGCGCCAGCTGTGGTGGCCATTGGAGGATGAACCAATGGCAAAGGAAGACCTTTCTCTCTGTCTCTCTCTCTCTCACTGTCCACTCTGTCTGTCAAAAAAAAAAAATTGTTGGGAATCTGTCGCTCCCCCTCTTCGTGGAGGAACGACACAGGACCCTGCGCTGTTCTTTCGTCTGCTCGGCCCTCCCCGGGTTTGCTGCTGGTTCTTCCCGGGTTGGCTACTATCCCTTCCACCTCCGTGGAAGGGCAGTTCCCCCTGGCCACATTCCCCACTTCCGCAGGGGAGCGGCACACCGCCGGCCGGCTCTCTGGGGGCTGCACAGGTGTTCCCTTAGATGTTCCCCTTAGATGTTCCTGGTGAATGCCGTCTCTCTCCTCCTTTATAGTCCTCCTCTGCCAATCCCAACTCGGCTGCCCACACGCCGAGTACGCTGCTCTCCTCCAATCAGTAGCAAGTCCTACAGTTTATTGGTTGAACTGGAGGCAGCTGTGCGGAAGCTGTTTACTTCTCTCCCAGCGCCATATTGTGGGAGAGCAGATGCATAGAATAAGTCTTAATTCCAGTAACTCAGTCCAGTCCGGCTGCTCCCCACAGGAATCTACAGGATACTATTAAAAAACCCAACATTTGAGTTCTAGGAGTTCCTGAAGGCATGGAGAGAAAGGATTAGAGGCCTTTTTACTGAGATACTAGCAGAAAACTTCCCGGGTTTGGAGGACAGAGACATCCAAGTACAGAAAGCTCATAGAACCACTAATAAACAAGACCAAAAGAGATCCTCACCATAACATGTTGTAATCAAACTCACCACAGTGAAACATAAAGAAAAGATTCTAAAATGTGCAAGAGAGAAACGTCAGATTACTCTCAGAGGATCTCCAATCAGACTCACAGCAGACTTCTCATCAGAAACCCTACAGGCTAGGAGGGAATGGTGAGACATAGCCCAGGTCCTAAGAGAGAAAAACTGCCAGCCCAGAATATTATATACTGCAAAGATCTCATTTGTGAATGAAGGTGAAATAAAGACCTTTCATAGCAAATAGAAATTGAAAGAATTTGTTGCCACTCGTCCAGCCCTGCAAAAGATGCTTAAAGATGTGTTACACACAGAAACACAGCCATCAATATGAAAGAAGGTAAAGGAAGAAAACCTCCCAGAAAAGATCATAGAAAGTTCAAAGCATATATTAGAAATATCTTTGGGAAAATGGAAGGGAAAAATTACTACTTATCAATAGTCACATTGAATGTTAAAGGCCTCAACTCTCCAGTTAAAAGACACAGACTGGCTGAATGGATTAAGGAACAAAACCCATCTGTTTTATGCTTAGAAGAAACACATCTTTCCAACAATGATGCATGAAGAATGAAAGTGAAATGTTGGAAAAAGATATTTCATGCCAACAGAAATGAAAAAAGAGCTGGTGTAGCCATCTTAATGTCAGACAAAATAAACTTTAACACAAAAACTGTTAAGAGACAAAGAGGGACACTATATAATGATTCAGGGATGAATTCAACAGGAAGATGTAACTATTATGAATATATATGCACCTAATTACAGGGCACTGGTTTATTTAAAAGATATATTAAGGGGGCCAGCGCCGCGGCTCACTAGGCTAATCCTCCGCCTAGCGGCGCCGGCACACCGGGTTCTAGTCCCGGTCGGGGCGCCGGATTCTGTCCCGGTTGCCCCTCTTCCCGGCCAGCTCTCTGCTGTGGCCAGGGAGTGCAGTGGAGGATGGCCCAGGTGCTTGGGCCCTGCACCCCATGGGAGACCAGGAAAAGCACCTGGCTCCTGGCTCCTGCCATCGGATCAGCGCGGTGCGCTGGCCGCAGCGCGCCAGCCGCGGCGGCCATTGGAGGGTGAACCAACGGCAAAAGGAAGACCTTTCTCTCTGTCTCTCTCTCTCACTGTCCACTCTGCCTGTCAAAAAAAAAAAGATATATTAAGGGACTTAAAGGGAGACTTAGACTCCAATACAGTAGTATTGGGGGACTTCAATACTCCACTCTCAGATCAACCGGACAGAAGATCAACAAGGAAACAGCAGATTTAATCGACACTATAGCCCAAATGGATCTAACAGATATCTACAGAACTTTCAGTCCTACACTTAAAGAATTTACATTCTTCTCAGCAGTTCATGGAACCTACTCTAGGATTGATCACATTCTAGGCCATAAACCAAGTCTCAGCAAATTCAGAAGAATTAGAATCATACCATGCAGCTTCTCAGACCATAGGGGAATGAAGTTGGAAATTAGCAACTCAGGAATCCCTAGAGTGTATGCAAACACATGGAGACTGAACAACATGCTCCTGAATGAACACTGGGTCATAGAAGAAATCAAAAGAGAAATAAAAAGCTTTCTGGAAGTAAATGAAGATAACAACAGAACATATCAAAACTTATTGGGATACAGCAAAAGCAGTGTTAAGAGGAAAGTTTATATCAATAGGTGCCTACATCAAGAAATTGGAAAGGCACCAAATAAATGAGCTTTCAATGCATCTCAAGGATCTAGAAAACTGCAGCAAAGCAGACCCAAAACTAGTAGGAGAAGAGAAATAATTAAAATCAGAGAAGAAATCAACAGAATTGAATAAAAAAATTACAAAAGATCAACCAAACGAGGAGCTGGTTTTTTTGAAAAAATAAACAAAATTGACACCCCATTGGCCCAACTAACCAAAAAAAGGAGAGAAAAAACCTAAATCAACAAAATCAGAGATGAAAAAGGAAATGTAACAACAGACACCACAGAAATAAAATCATCAGAAATTACTACAAGGACTTGTATGCCAGCAAACAGGGAAATCTATCAGAAATGGACAGATTCCTGGACACATGCAACCTACCTAAATTGAACCAGGAAGACACAGAAAACCTAAACAGACCCATAACTGAGACAGAAATTGAAACAGTAATAAAGGCCCTCCCAACAAAGAAAAGCCCAGGACCAGATGGATTCACTGCTGAATTCTACCAGACATTTAAAGAAGAACTAATCCCATTTCTTCTCAAACTATTCAGAACAATTGAAAAAGAGGGAATTCTCCCAAATTCTTTCTATGAAGCCAGCATCACCTTAATCCCTAAGCCTGAAAAAGATGCAGCATTGAAAGAAAATTACAGACAAATATCACTGATGAACATAGATGCAAAAATCCTCAATAAAATTCTGGCTAATAGAATGCAACAACACATCAGAAAGATCATCTACCCAGACCAAGTGGGATTTATCCCTGGTATGCAGGGATAGTTCAAGGTTCGCAAATCAGTCAATGTGATATACCACATTAACAAACTGCAGAAGAAAAACCATATGATTATCTCAATAGATGCAGAGAAGGCATTTGATAAAATACAACACCCTTTCAAGATGAAAACTCTAAGCAAATTGGGTATAGAAGGAACATTCCTCAATACAATCAAAGCAATTTATAAAATACCCATGGCCAGCATCCTATTGAATGGGGAAAATTGGAAGCATTTCCACTGAGATCTGGTACCAGACAGGGATGCCCAATATAGTTCTGGAAGTTTTAGCCAGAGCCATTAGGCAAGAAAAAGAAATTAAAGGGATACAAATCGGGAAGGAAGAAGTCAAACTATCCCTCTTTGCAGATGATATGATTCTTTATTAGGGGATCCAAAGAAGTCTACTAAGAGACTATTGGAACTCATAAAAGAGTTTGGCAAAGTAGCAGGATATAAAATCAATGCACAGAAATCAATAGCCTTTGTATACACAGGCAATGCCACAGCTGAGAAAGAACTGCTAAGATCAATCCCATTCACAATAGCCACAAAAACAATCAGATAATGGAAAAATCTTCCATGCTCATGGGTTGGAAGAATCAATATCATAAAATGTCCATTCTCCAAAAGAAATTTATAGATTCAATGCGATACCAATCAAAATACCAAAGACATTCTTCTCAGATCTAGAAAAAATTATGCTGAAATTCAAATGGAGACACAGGAGACCTCGAATAGCTAAAGCAATCTTGTACAACAAAAACAAAGCCGGAGGCATCACAATACCAGTTTTCCAGACTTACTACAGGGCATTTGTAATCAAAACAGCATGGCACTGGTACAGAAACAGATGGATAGACCAATGGAACAGAACAGAAACACCAGAAATCAATCCAAACATCTACAGCCAACTTATATTTGATCAAGGATCTAAAACCAATCCCTGGAGTAAGGACAGTCTATTCAACAAATGGTCCTGGGAAAACTGGATTTCCATGTGTAGAAGCATGAAGCAAGACCCCTACCTTACACCTTACACAGAAATCCACTCAACATGGATTAAAGATCTAAATCTATTACCTGACACTATCATATTATTAGAGAACATTGTGGGAACCTTGCAAGATACAGGCACCAGGAAAGACTTCTTGGAAAATACCCCAGAAGCACAGGCAGTCAAAGCCAAAATTAACAATTGGGGTTGCATCAAATCGAAAAGTTTCTGTACTGCAAAAGAAAAAGGAAAATGAAGAGGCAACTGACAGAATGGGAAAAAATATTTGCAAACTGTGCAACCAATAAAGGATTAATAACCAGAATCTACAAAGAGATGAAAAAACTCCACAACAACAAAATTAAAACAACCCTCTTAAGGGATGGGCCAACGACCTCAATAGACATTTTTCAAAAGAGGAAATCCGGGCCGGCGCCGTGGCTCAATAGGCTAATCCTCCACCTTGCGGCGCCGGCACACCGGGTTCTAGTCCCGGTCGGGGCGCTGGATTCTGTCCCGGTTGCCCCTCTTCCAGGCCAGCTCTCTGCTATGGCCAGGGAGTGCAGTGGAGGATGGCCCAGGTGCTTGAGCCCTGCACCCCATGGGAGACCAGGAAAAGCACCTGGCTCCTGGCTCCTGCCATCGGATCAGCGCGGTGCGCCGGCTGCAGCGGCAGCCATTGGAGGGTGAACCAACGGCAAAGGAAGACCTTTCTCTCTGTCTCTCTCTCTCACTGTCCACTCTGCCTGTCCAAAAAAAAAAAAAAAAAAAAAGAGGAAATCCAAATGGCCAACAGACACACATGAAAAAATGTTCAGGATCACTAGCCATCAGGGAAATGTAAATCAGAACCACAATGAGGTTTCACCTCACCCCGGTTAGAATGGCTCGCATGCAGAAATCTACCAACAACAGATGCTAGTGAGGATGTGGGGAAAAAGGGACACTAACCCACTGTTGGTGGGAATGCAAACTGGTAAAGCCACTATGGAAGTCAGTCTGGAGATTCCTCAGAAACCTGAATATAACCCTACCTACCATACAACCCAGCCATCCCACTCCTGGGAATTTACCCAAAGGAAATTAAATTGGTAAATAAAAAAGCTGTCTGCACCTTAATGTTTATTGCAGCTCAATTCACAATAGCTCAGACCTCGAGTCAACCTAAATGCCCATCAAAAATAGACTGGATAAAGAAATTATGGGACATGTACTCTATAGAATACTATACAGCAGTAAAAAACAATGAAATCCGGTCATTTGCAGTAAAATGGAGGAATCTGGAAAACATCATGCTGAGTGAAATAAGCCAGTCCCAAAGGGACAAATACTGTATGTTCTTCCTGATGGATGACAACTAACCGAGCACCAAAAAGGAAACCTGTTGAAGTGAAACGAACTATGAGAAACAATGACTTGATCATCCCTTGTCCTGACTGTTGATGAACAACTTAATACTTTATCCCTTTTTGTATTTTTTTTGTTCTACTTAATACTATTGGTTGAACTCTTTAATTAACACACAGTTATTCTTAGGTGTTTAAATGTAACTGAAAAGTGATCCCTGTTAAATATAAGAGTGGGAATAAGAGAGGGAAGAGGTGTACAATTTGGGACATGCTCAATTGGATTGCCCCAAGTGGTAGAGTTAGAAACGTGCCAGGGGATTCCAATTCAATCCCATCAAGGTGGAATGTACCAATGCCATCTCACTAGTCCAAGTGATCAATTTCAGTTCACAATTGATCATAATGATAGGATTGAGAGTCAAAGGGATCACATAAACAAGACTAGTGTCTGCGAATACTAACTGATAGAATTAAAAAGGAGAGAACGATCAAACACGGAAAGCGGGGTACACAGCAGACTCATAGAATGGCAGATGTCCTAAACAGCACTCTGGCCTTGGGATCAGCCCTTAAGGCATTCGGATCTGACTGAAGAGCCCATGAGAGTATTTTAGGCATGGAAAGACAAAACACTCTGGCAAAAAAAAAAAAAAAAAAAAAACAAAACAAAAACAAAAAAACAACAACAACAAAACAAACAAAAAACAACTAAATGAAAGATCTCTGTGAGTGAGATCCCAGTGGAAAGAACAGGCCATCAAAGAAGGAGGTACCTTTCTCTGAAGGGAGGAGAGAATTTCCACTTTGACTATGACCTTGTCTAACTAAGATCGAAGTTGGCAAACTCAAAAGACTTCCATAGCCTTGGCAACTCATGACAAGAGCCTAGGGTGATTACTGATGCCATAAACGAGTGTCAATTTGTTAAGTCAACAACCGGAGTCACTGTGCACTTACTCCCCATGTAGGATCTCGGTGCTGTGCCAATCCACAGTGCTGGCCCTGGCTGCTCCACTTCTGATCCAGCTCTCTGCTATGGCCTGGGAAAGCGGTAGAAGGTGGCCCAAATGCTTGGGCCCCTGCACCCACGTGGGAGACCTGGAAGAAGCTCCTGGCTCCTGGCTTCGGATTGGTGCAGCTCTGGCTGTTGCAGCCAATTGGATGGAAGACTCTCTCTCTCTCTCTCTCTCTCTCTTTCTTTTTTTTTTTTTTTTTTTTTTTTTTTTTTTTTTTTTTGACAGGCAGAGTGGACAGTGAGAGAGAGAGACAGAGAGAAAGGTCTTCCTTTGCCGTTGGATCACCCTCCAATGGCTGCCGCTGCAGCCGGCGCACCGTGCTGATCCGATGGCAGGAGCCAGGAGCCAGGTGCTTTTCCTGGTCTCCCATGGGGTGCAGGGCCCAAGCACCTGGGCCATCCTCCACTGCACTCCCTGGCCATAGCAGAGAGCTGGCCTGGAAGAGGGGCAACCGGGACAGAATCCGGCGCCCTGACCGGGACTAGAACCCGGTGTGCCGGCGCCGCAAGGTGGAGGATTAGCCTATTGAGCCACGGCGCCGGCTCTCTCTCTCTCTCTCTTTCTGCCTCTCCTTTTCTCTGTATAACTCTGACTTCCAAATAAATAAATAAATAAAAATATTTTTTTAAAAAAGGCTTACATAGCTTATATAGCTCATATCAAATAAATAAGATGGAAAAAGAAAAAGAAAACATGACTTGGAAATACTATAGGACCAAGACACAGCAAACCTCATGTATTCTCTAGTGATGTTCACAACATATTCTGATACATGCAGCTTTCCCTTTTATAGGGGGAAGCACTAGAGGAAAGCAAGTGATTGGACTAATTTTGCCACATACATAATATCCAAAGCACTTGTTTTACAGCTACTTTACCTTGAAAGATGATCTAAAATCATGAATGAACCAATCCTGCCTCCCTGCTGTCAGGCTCCCAGGCATCCCACCTGAACATCCCAGCTCCCCAGCCCATGCTCCTAAATATTTTGTTACCCATCAGCTTCTTAGGTCAGAAATAATTCTGAATGCTGTCACTCAATTACCAGAAGACTTTGTGTGATGAGTTGACTATAGTTCAAGGTATAGGAATCATCCTCTGCTATGGTCCAGTCTCTTCGCTGAAAATCCATGTGTGCTCCATTCCTGCAAAGCAGCAGATACAAGGCAGTTGGGCAGGTTTGAACACTCAACTAACTCAAATCCCTCCCTCCTTCCTGATGATGTTGACCAATCACAGGGGACTGTGTTTCTGGCCATATTCCTGAAACTATTGTACTTTCAAGAACAGAAAAGCAAAACCTAGCTAGTATGTGTGCCCTTTTTCTCATAACCTAGTCAGTTATGAGAAGAGAATATTAAACTATCCTGAGATAACAAATAAATAGCCTGGAATCCATGGCTTGATAAAAGAGGAAAGAACAAAGAAGCAACTTGGTCTCAAGGTCTTTCCTGATCCTTGACTCTGAAAATGCAATCTGAACCAAGGTTCACTCAACATAATCCTAGGTCCTGAGCAAATGCCAACTGCAGTCTCATCTAAGACACTCCCCACCTGCAGCTACTATGACTGTGACCCTATTTCCTGACAGCTGTAGATTGAGTCCCATCAGACCTTATTGCTATTGTTAACGGACAGGAGGGAGATTAGGACAAATGAGTGTCAAAGTGCAGGATGGGATAGTACAGTAAGAAGACAGCAAGAAAGCACAGGTAGTGGATATTGATGAACACATAGCTCGCAGGAATGCACCTACTTGTACTGTCACCCATGCTACTCTGAACTCCAGGAGGTGCTGGAGCTCATCTACATTTGAGTCACAGGCATGGAAATAGACTCACAACTAAGTTGCTTTCAAAAAATCACACAGAAAGGAGATGAAAGACTTTCCAAACCACCTATTTGATTTGTTCCCATCAGTACACAGCTTATTGAAGATGTTGCTGTTAGACAACCCTTCAGGGAGAGAGATCTAGAGGGAAATAAAGTCCTTGACCCAGCTATTTCACTCACCTTGAAATCCAGTGAGAAAGAAAATACAAGTCACTAAAAATAGTGTGTCCCTGATCCTAAGTCCTTCCTTGGGATACTCTGCTGGACAAATATTGAGTGGGACAGAGTCACAAGACAGAGAGATCATCTAATACAAAGACCAATAATTGCAGTGGCCCTATTTTATTTTTTCTGGGCCACAGAAGCTCCTTTCTATGATTATGATTGGTTAGTTTGTTTAGCCTCAGAGCTATACCCAGGCCTGTAGCAAAACCTCCACTCAAGTACTTGTAAAAATGCAATGGCTAGGGGGCCGACGCTGTGGCGCGGCAGGTTATTGCCCTGGCCTGAAGCACTGGCATCCCATATGGGCGCCGGTTCTAGTCCCGGCTGCTCCTCTTCTGATCCAGCTCTCTGCTGTGGTCTGGGAAAGCAGTAGAAGATGGCCCAAGTCCTTGGGCCCCTGCACCCACGTGGGATACCCAGAAGAAGCTCCTGGCTCCTGACTCCTGGCTTCGGATTGGCGCAGCTCTGACCATTGCAGCCAATTGGGGAGTGAACCATTGGAAGGAAGACCTCTCTCTCTCTCTGTCTCTGTCCTCTCTGTGTAACTCTCTGACTTTTGAATAAATAAATAAAATCTTTTAAAAAAATGCAACAGCTCTTTTAAGAGTGGCAGCAGCCTCTGTGACTTCTTGGCAAAGATGGCAAAGATATCTGCCTCTGTAGGAATCTAAGACATTTCTGGGAATGTCAACATGAAGCCACTTTACTAGATTGCTGGCTAATCAGGAAGGAAGGATGCAAAGTATAAGAGATTAGGGATGGCGCCGCAGCTCACTAGGCTAATCCTCTGCCTTGTGGCGCCGGCACACCGGGTTCTAGTCCCGGTCGGGGCACCGGATTCTGTCCCGGTTGCCCCTCTTCCAGGCCAGCTCTCTGCTGTGGCCCGGGAGTGCAGTGGAGGATGGCCCAAGTGCTTGGGCCCTGCACCCCATGGGAGACCAGGAGAAGCACCTGCCTCCTGCCTTCGGATCAGCGTGGTATGCCGGCCACTGCGTGCCAGCCATGGCGGCCACTGGAGGGTGAACCAATGGCAAAGGAAGACCTTTCTCTCTGTCTCTCTCTCACTGTCCACTCTGCCTGTCAAAAAAAAAAAAAAGATTAAAAAAAATAAATTGAAAGAAGGCTCAGTAGACTTACATTTGTGGAATTTAATTGTTTTTCAAAGATTTATTTGAAAGGCAGAGTTACAGAGAGAGAAAGAAACAGAACGAGAGAGAGACCTTCCATCCACTGATTCACTCTCTAGATGGCTGCAACCGCCAGGACTGGGCCAGGCTGAAACCAGGAGCTTTTTGCAGGTCTTGCATGTGAGTGCAGGAGCCCAAGTACTTGGGCCATCCTCCAAAGCTTTCCCAGGAACATTAGCAGGGAGCTGGATGGGAAGTGTAGCAAAAGGAACTGGAACCAGTGCCGGTATGGAATATTGGCGCTGTGGCTTAACCTGCCACACCACAATTCTGGCCCCAAGTGGAATTTAATCTTTCATTTAGTTAATGCACCCTACCTGATGACCTTTCTTTAACTGAAGTCATCTGAATAATGAAGCAAGTCAGAAGACACCCTCTGCCCATGCTCTTCATCTGCTTGCTGGAGCTGTATGCAGTGATTCTTTGCAAGTTACAAAGACAAATCATCTAATTCTAGGTATTTGAGATTTTAATGAATCACTCATGAAAGCAAATATCAGCATATTTCAGCCCATGCATTTATTTTTTTTTTTGACAGAGTGGACAGTGAGAGAGAGAGAGAGACAGAGAGAAAGGTCTTCCTTTTGCCGTTGGTTCACTCTCCAATGGCTGCCGCGGCCGGCGCACTGCGCTGATCCGAAGGCAGGAGCCAGGTGTTTCTCCTGGTCTCCCATGGGGTGCAGGGCCCAAGCACCTGGGCCATCCTCCACTGCACTCCCTGGCCACAGCAGAGAGCTGGCCTGGAAGAGGGGCAACCGGGACAGAATCCGGCACCCTGACCAGGACTAGAACCTGGTGTGCTTAGCCTGTTGAGCCGCGGCGCAGGCTCCAGCACATGCATTTAAATAGATGGAGCATTCAATGTAAAGAGCATCTGTAGTTAACTATAGGGGCTGCCCAAAATCAGACTTCATCATTTATTCCATTTTTAGACACTTTTGTGATCTTTCACAACTTGCACAAGTTAAGGCTCAGAGACTTTGGTATTATTCCAATGAAAAATAGTGGTACAGAGATATATGAGAGCTACAGCATACACAGCTATATCTCTACCTGTATTTGTCGATCTGCAAATACAGGAATCTGGCTTCAGTATGGATGTATCTCCCTTTTCAAGATTATCATCCTGCATGAACGAAGGAGATTTTCTTTATATATAGTATTTTTTCACAATAGCTACATACTGAAGATTTACTGCTAATGATTTAATACTATGCAACTTGGTCAACTAATTAGAACAGGGTTAAAGGGGTTGGCGCTGTGGCACAGTGGGTAAAGCCACCAACAGTGCTGGCATCCCATGTAGGTGCTGATTCGATTACCAGCTGCTTCACTTCTTATCCAGCTCCCTGCTATGGCCTGGGGAAACAGTGGAAGATGGCCCAAGTCCTTGGGTCCCTGCACCCACATGGGAGACCCGGAAGAAGCTCCTGAATCCTGGCTTTGGATTGGCACAACTCTGGCCCTTGCAGCCATCTGGGGAGTGAACTAGCAGATATAAGTCCTCTCTTTCTTTCTCTGCCTCTGCTTCTCTGTAACTCTGCCTTTCAAATAAATAAATAAATAGACAAGCAAATCCTTTTAACAAAAGATGACAGAGTTATGCTGAACACTGTGTAACCAAATGTATGTTAAAACAATAAGAAACTACTATTTATATTTAAAGAGAATTATAAAGTATCATTAAAATAGACATTAATGTCTTTGCTGTTACTTGGTTCTCTGATGAATTTATTTCTCTTGCTTAAAGAAGGTAGTAATAGGGGCTGGCACTGTGGCATAGTAGGTTAGGCCTCTGCTGTTTCTCTCTCCAGCCTCAACAGCCAGAGCTGAACCAACCCAAAGCCAAGAACCAGACACTCCTTTTTGGTCTCCAAATGAATGGCAGGGGCCCAAGCACTTAGACAATCTGCTGCCTTCCCACTGGCATTAACAGGAAGATGGTTCAGAAGCACAGCAGCCAGAACTCAAACCAACACTCCAATATGGGATGCCAGCATCCCAAGTATCAAGGTTAGCAAAGCCAAGTTCTCAATCTCTTGGCCACGTATGTGATTTTGCCACTCTAAGCCCTGTCAATCCCCAGAACACAAGCACACTGTAATATTCTGTGTTGATCTCACAACATTTTTCTCTGAGAAACTCCTCACTGACTTCACAAGCCCTGGGGTCTTTGCTCACTGTCCCCATTTAAGACGGAGTGTAGGAGAATCACTGAGAGATTTATTGGCTATCCAGGGTCACCCAGCAAGTCCTGAATACTTGAGACTCAAACATTTTCTGCGTTGCCAGCTGTGTTAGAGTGTCTGGGCTGCTACCATGAGCAACCTCCTTCTGGGTAACTTAAAAACAAGGGAAACTTACTGCTCACAGTTGTGCAGTCAGGGAAGTCCAAGATCAAGTCTCCAGGAGTTGCAGCACCTGCCAAGGACTGCTCTGCTGCATGGATGGTGCCTCATGTGTCCTCTCAGGCAGAGGCACACGTGGGATCCTTAGCCTTCTATGAGGCCTCTTATGCCACTCATAAGAGCACAGCCTGCGTGACTCATTTGGTGTCCAAAGGCTCCACCCCTAAATGTATTGCCCTGGTGATTTGGATTCAGTATAATCAGAGCATTGTCCCAGTCAAACAAGGCCTTGTCAAGACATGGCCATAATCTGATGATTCTGCATAAGTAGCACAGGTGTGGTGCCTGTGGTTCCTGAGATTGTCATCCAGTGAAGAACCAGCTGTGGCGAGCTATTGTCAGTATTGAGGTCGGAGGTCAGGAGCATAGATAATGGGCTGAGGCAGGTGGGGAGAGGTCACAGGGACCTGACACAGTAGGGTGCTGTCAATTCAGGTAGAAGAATCGGGCAGAGGAGTACCTTATTTCCTGGTACCTGCCAAAGTCCTGGGTGGTACAGGGAAGGGGTTATGCTGGGTGTAAATGTTAGACCTGGACAGAGACAAGGCAGCCAGGGGGACAACTTTCAATGTGTCCCAACTCACCTGCAGCCCAGGCCTCACTTGGAGGTGGAATATTGACAGTCACACAGAATTAATTGTCAACACACAAGGACATGGACTTAGGGTGAGGAGGCAACCAGGGCCCCTTGTCAGATCCTATGGCACCAGGTTGGCCTCTGCCTAGGCAGAGGAATCCCAAGGGACCCTCACACCCATCTGGGCCAAGGTCAGTGTTGCTCTGCCTGTATCATTTGGATGTTGATCACCCTTTCCACTCCTGTTTAAGGAATAGACTCATTTCCAGGAATAGAAACTGAAAACTGCTCTTATCTGATCCTCCTTCCCAGGGGTGGAAGTGTAGCTGGGGTCGGGGCTTTCATGTGCAAGGAGGAAAGAGTGAGAGTCCACTGAACCCCCAATGAGGGGCAGGAAGGTGACTCCTACTTCTCAGTCTGGGTTTTTCCAGTTCCTCTGCTCCAGGTAATTCTCTGTTCTTCCTATAACAGTTTTCATCCCTTGATTATATCTTTCTGGAGCTTCCTGGGCCTGGAGCCCAGTTTTGGATGATCCCAGCAGGAACTCCCTCTGTGCAGAAAGACAGTGACCACCTCCCCAGGGAATGGGTGAAGTAGTAGGACTGCCATCTTCCTCCTGATCATACACACTTTGTTTCCAGTGACTGCCACTTTATGTACCTGTGTGCCCTTAAAATTTACTGAATTGAACACTGTTAAAACAAGTTTTTCTTATGTAACTGAGATGATAACTTAGGAATACAATACAAACTCTCAAAACCATGTGTCAGTAAATTATTTCACCTCAATATCCTCAAAGTAAGCATTTTAGATCATGTTTTGATTTTTTGTATTTAACAATCATGAAAAAATTTTAAGGTTATTGTTTGTTTCACAGACAGTAATCCATTTCTACTGATGGTAGGAAAGCTGTTCTTGTTTAATTATTTTTCCCATAAGACACTTCCACACAGTCTAGTCTCATCCATTTTAAACATAGACCCTGGCACGTTTCTTATAATCTCTTCAAGCTTAAGTTCTATTTCCTAAGTCCCCTGGAAATGGGGCTCTGCTAGGATAATACCTGCCCTCTTACCTCCTTCTCCCCCAGTCCTAATTGGTTTCAGGGAGAGGAGTTCTCTATGGAGAAGCAAGTTAGAGTATGCATTTCAGGAATCGTATGCTGCTATTTTTAAGTGCCTAGTGTAGTAGATGCAGTAGATGTAGTAGATGCAGTAGATAGAAGTAAAAATATTAAGCACTTCAGGCCATCACTTCACACATGTGTGAGGTAGGGCTCAGATTTTTTTAATACTAAATTTTTCCCCAGAAACCTTTTATTTAAGGAATACAAACATCATACATTTCATAATTACAGCCTTAGAAACATGGTGATTCTTCCCACCATACCTACCCTCACACCCACTCTCCTACCCCACTTCCTTCTCCTCCTATTCCCATTCTTATTTTTTACTAAGACCCATTTTCAATTAACTTTATATACATTATTAACTCTGTGTTAAGTGAAGAGTTCAATAAATAGTATGAAAAAAAAAACCTGTTCCTCAACAGTCGAGACAAGGGCTGCTCAAAGTTATTGCTTCTTAAAATCTCAATTTCACTTCTGTAGATTTCCTTTTAGGTGCTCTATTAGTTATCACAGGTCAAGGAGAACATATAATATTTGTTCTTTTGGGACTGGCTTATTTCACTAAGTATGGTGTTTTCAATTTCATCCCTTTTGTTACACACGATCAGATTTCTTTTTTTAACTGCTGTGTAGTATTCCATGATACACATATCCTAAAATTTCTTTATCCAGTTATCAGTTGATCAGCATCTGGGTTGTTTCCATATCTTAGCTTTTGTGAATTGAGCTGCAATAAACATGAGGGTACAGGTAACTCTTTCATATGCTGATTTCATTTCCCTTGGGTAAATTCCCAAGAGTGGGATGGCTGGGTCATATGGTAGGTCTATATTCAGATTTCTGAGGTATCTCTATACTGTCTTCCACAGAGGCTTTACCAGTTTACCTTCCCACCAACAGTGGATTAGGGTACCTTTTTCCTCATGTCCTCGCCAGCATTTGTTGTTTGTTGATTTCTGTATGAAAGCCATTCTAACGGATGAGGTGAAACCTCATTGTGATTTTGATTTGCATTTCCCTGAAGCTAGTGATCCTGAGCATTTTTCATGTGTCTGTTGGCCATTTGGATTTCCTCTTTTTTTTTTTTTTTTTTTTTTTTTTTTTGACAGGCAGAGTGGACAGTGAGAGAGAGAGACAGAGAGAAAGGTCTTCCTTTTGCCGTTGGTTCACCCTCCAATGGCCGCCGCGGCCGGCGCGCTGCGGCCGGCGCACCGCGCTGATCCGATGGCAGGAGCCAGGAGCCAGGTGCTTTTTCCTGGTCTCCCATGGGGTGCAGGGCCGGGGCGCCGGATTTCCTCTTTTGAAAAATGCCTGTTTCAGTCCTTTGCCCATTTCTTAACTGGGTTGTTTATTTTGTTGTTGTTGAGTTTCTTGATCTCTTTATTCTGGATATTAATCCTTTATCAGTTACTTACTTTGCACATATTTTCTCCCATTATGTCAGTTGCCTCTTCACTTTGCTGACTCTTTCTTTTGCAGTACAGAAGCTTCTTAATATGATGTAATCCCATTTGTCATTTTGTTTGAGTACCTATGACTCTGGGGTCTTTTTTAAGAACTCTTCGCCTATGTGAAGGTCTTGCAGGGTTTCCCCAATATTCTCTAATAATTTGATGGTATTCAGTCATAGATTTAGGTTTTTGATCCATTTTGAGTGGATTTTTGTATAAGCTGTAAGGGAAGGGTCTTGCTTCAATCTTCTGCATGTGGAGATCCAGTTTATCCAGCTCCGTTTGTTGAAGAGACTGCCCTTGCTCCAGAAATTGATTTTAACTCCTTTTTCAAAGATAAGTTGGTTATAGATATATGGATTGATCTCTGGTGTTTGTATTCTTTTCCATTGGTCTTTACATCTGTTTTTGTGCCAGTTCCAGGCTATTTTGATTATAAGTGCCCTGTAGTGTATCTTGAAATCTGGTATTATGATGCCTCCAGCTTTGCTTTATCTATTTGGGGTCTCCTTTGTTTCCATATGAATTTCAGCAGTATTTTTTTCTAAATCTGAGAAGAATGTCCTCGGTATTTTGATTGGCATTGCACTGAATCTGTACATTTCTTTCAGTACTATGGACATTTTGGTAATATTGATTCTTCCAATCCATGAACAGGGAAGATTTTTCCATTTTTTGGTATCTTCTTCTGTTTCTATCTTTAATGTTTTGTAATTCTCATCGTAGAGGTATTTGACATCCTTGGTTAAATTTATTCCAAGTTATTAGATTTTTTTTAGGTAATGTGAATGGGACCAATCTTAGAAATTCTTTCTCAGCTGTGGTATTGTCTGTGTATACAAAGACTGTTGATTTTTGTGTGTTGATATTATATCCTGCCACTTTACCAAACTTTTCTATGAGTTCCAGTAGTCTCTTAGTGGAATCTTTTGGATCCCCTATATAGAATCATATCATCTGCAAAGAGGGATAGTTTGACTTCCTCCTTCCTGATTTGTATCCCTTTGATTTCTTCTTCTTGCCTAACGCTCTGGCTAAAACCTCCAGGACTTATATCAAATAGCAATGGTGGGAGTGGGTGTCCCTGTCTGGTTCTGGATCTCAGAATGCTTCCAACTTTCCCCCATTCAGTAAGATGCTGCCTGTGAGTTTCTCATAAATTGCTTTGATTGTGTTGAGGAATGCTCTTTCTCTACCCAATTTGCTTAGAGTTTTCATCATGAAAAGGTTTTGTATTTTATCAAATGCTTTCTCTGCATCTGTTGAGATAATCATATGGTTTTTGTTTAGCAGTTTGTTAATGCAATGAATCACATTGATTGGTTTGCAAATGTTGAGCCATCCCTGCATACCAGGGATAAATCCCACTTTGTCCAGGTGAATGATCTTTTTGATGTGTTGGATTCAATTGGCTAGAATTTTGTTGAAGACTTTTGTGTCTTTGTTCATCAGAGAAATTGGTCTGTAGTTCTCTTTCTCTGTTGTATCTTTTTCAGCTTTAGGAATTAAGGCGATGCTGGCTTCATAGAAAGAATTTAGGAGGAGTCCCTGCCTTTCAGTTGTTTTGAATACCTTGAGAAGAATTGGAATTAGTTCTTCTTTAAATGTCTACTAGAATTTAGCAGTGAAGCCATCCAGTCCTGGGCTTTTCTTTATTGCAAGGATTTTTTAAAATTTAATTTCCATATTGGTTTTGGATTGTTTAGATTTTCTACGTCTTTTTTTTTAATAAAAAATGTATTTATTTGAAAAGCAGAATTACAGAGAGGCAGAGGAAGAGAGAGAGAGAGATCTTCCATTTGTTGGTTTACTCCCCAAATGGCCACAATGGCCAGAACTGTGCTGATCCAAAGCCATGAGCCAGGACTTCTTCCAGGTCTCCCACATGGGTGCAGCATCCCAAGGACTTGGGCCATTTTCCACTGCTTTCCCAGGCCATAGCAGAGAGCCGGATTGGAAGTGGAGCAGCCTGGACTCCAACCATTGCCCATATGGAATGCTGGCACTGCAGACAATGGCTTTTACCCAGTATGCCACACAGCCAGCTCCTCTATGTCTTCATGGCTCAGTATAGGTAAGTTGTATGTGTCCAGGCATATATCCATTTCTTTTAGATTTCCCAGTTTGCTGGCATACAGCTCTTTGTAGTAATTTCTGATGATTCTTTTTATTTCTGTGGTGTCTGTTGTTACCTTTTCCCTTGCATCTCTAATTTTATTTATTTGGGTATTCTCCCTGCATTTTCGGTTAGTTGAGCCAATGTTATGTCTGTTTTATTTATTTTTTCAAAAAAACAGCTCTTCGTTTTGCTGATCTTTTGTATTTTTTTGGCAGCTCTTAATTTATTTTTAATAGAAATCTTTTATTTAATAAATGTAGATTTCATAAGTACAACTTTTGGATTATAGCGATTCTTCCCCCCATACCCACCCTCCCAACCCCAAACGATCCCACCTCCTACTCCATCTCCCATCCCATTCTTCATTAAGATTCATTTTTAATTATCTTTATATACAGAAGATCAACTCCATACTAAGTAAAGATTTTAATAGTTTGCACCCACACGAACACATGAAGTATAAAGTACTGTTTGAAGACTAGTTTTACCGTTAATTCTCATAGTACAACACATTAAGGACAGAGGCCTTACATAGGGAGCAAGTGCACAGTGACCCCTGTTGTTGATTTAACAATTGACACTCTTGGGGCCGGTGCTGTGGTGCAGCAGCGCAGTAGGTTAATGCCCTGGCCTACAGTGCTGGCATCCTATATGGGTGCTGGTTCTAGTCCCAGCTGCTCCTCTTCCAATCCAGCTCTCTGCTATGGCCTGGGAAAACAGTAAAAGATGGTCCAAGTCCTTGGGCCCGTATACCTACATGGGAGACATGGAAAAAGCTCCTGGTCCTGGCTTTGAATCAGCACAGCTCTGGCCATTGCCACCAACTGGGAAGTGAACAAGTGGATGGAAGACCTCTCTCTTTCCGTGCCCATCTTTCTCTCTTTGTGTAACTCTAACTTTCAAATAAATAAATAAATCTTAAAAAAAAAACAATTGACACTCTTATTTATGATGTCACTGATCATCCGAGGCTCTTGTCATAAGCTGCCAAGGCAATGGAAGCCTGTTGAGTCCACAAACTTCAACATTACTTATACAAGGCCATAATCAAAGTGGAAGTTCTCTCCTCCCTTCAGAGAAAGGTACCTTCTTCTTTGATGGCCCGTTCTTTCCACTGGGATCTCACTCAGAGATCTTTCATGTAGGTCATTTTTTGCCACATTGTCTTGGCTTTCCATGCTTGAAATGCTCTCATGGGTGTTTTAGCCAGATCCAAATGCCTTAAGGACTGATTCTGAGGCCAGAGTGCTGTTTAGGGCATTTGTCATTCTATAAGTCTGCTTATATATATAATAGTCACATCTTCCTGTTGAATTCATCCCTTAATCATTACATAGTGCCCTTTTTGTCTCTTTTAACAGCTTTTGTGTTAAAGTCTGTTTTGTCTTATATTAGGATGGCTACACCAGCTCTTTTTTGGATCCTGTTAGCATGGAGTATCTTTTTCCATCCTTTTTCTTTCAGTCTTTGTGTATCTTTGTGTGGCCTGCTTCCCATGTTGGATTGTTCTCTCCTTTTTAATTCTATCAATTATTATTAGCAGAAGCTTGGTCATATTTATGTGATCCCTTTGACGCTTAATCCTATGTTTATGATCAGTTATGAACTTAAACTAATCACTTTGGCATTTGTACCTGCCAACTTAATGGGGTTTGGATTCCCATGGCAAGTTTTTAGCTTTACCCTTAGGGGTAAGTCCAAGGGAACGTGTGCTGAACTGTATGTCTCCTCCCTCTCTTATTCCCACTCATTTTTTGGGGGGACAGGCAGAGTGGACAGTGAGAGAGAGACAGAGAGAAAGGTATTCCTTTTGCTGTTGGTTCACCCTCCAATGGCCGCCGTCGGTGCGCTGCGGCCAGCGCACCGTGCGGATCCAAAGGCAGCAGCCAGGTGCTTATCCTGGTCTCCCATGGAGTGCAGGGTCCAAGGACTTGGGCCATCCTCCACTGCACTCTCTGGCCACAGCAGAGAGCTGGCCTGGAAGAGGGGCAACCGGGACAGAATCCGGCGCCCCGACCGGGACTAGAACCCGGTGTGCCGGTGCCACTAGGTGGAGGATTAGCCTATTGAGCCACAGCGCCGGCCTCCCACTCATTTTTAACAGGGATCTATTTTCAGTTGGATTTAAACACCTAAGAATTATTCTGTGTTAAATAAAGAGTTCAACCAATGGTATTAAGAAGAAAAAGAAATTAATAAAAAGAATAAAATAGTAAGCTGTTCCTCGACAGTCAGGATAAGGGCGAATCAAGTCATTGCTTCTCATAGTGTCAGTTTATCTTCAACAGCTTTCCTTTTAGGTGTTCAGTTAGTTGTCACAGGTCAGAGAGAACATATATTTGTCTCTTTGAGACTGGCTTATTTCCCTCAGCATGATGTTTTCCAGGCTCCTCTATTTTGTTGCGAATGACCAGATTTCCTTTTTTTTTTTTTTACCAATGTGTAGTATTCAATAGAGTACATATCCCATCATTTCTTTATCCAGTCTTCCATTGTTGGGCATTTAGGTTTATTCCATGTCTTAGCTATTGTGAATTGAGCTGCAATAAACATTGAGTTGCAGATAGCTCTTTTATTTGCCAATTTAATTTCCTTTGGGTATATTCCTAGGAGTGGGATGGCTGGGTCGTATGTTAGGGATATATTTAGATTTCTGAGGAATCTCCAAACTGTCTTCCATAGTGGCTTTACTAGTTTGCATTCCCACCAACAGTAGACTAGTGTGCCTTTTTCCCCACATCTTCACCAGCATCTGATATTTGTTGATTTCTGTATGAAAGCCATTCTAACCAGGATGAGGTGAAATCTCATTGTGGTTTTGATTTGCATTTCCCTGATGGCTAGTGATCCTGAACATTTTTTCTTGTCTCTGTTGGCCGTTTGGATTTCCTCTTTTGAAAAATGTCTGTTTAGTTCCTTGGCCCATCTCTTAAGGGGGTTGTTTTGTTGTGGTGGAGTTTCTTGATCTCTTTGTAGATTCTGGTTATTAATCCTTTATCAGTTGCATAATTTACAAATATTTTCTCCCATTCTGCTGGTTGCTTATTCACTTTCCTGTTTCTTTTGCAGTACAGAAACTTATCAATTTGATGTAATCCCAGTTGTTAATTCTGGCTTTGACTGCCTGTGCTTCTGGGGTCTTTTCCAAAAGTCTTTGCTGTTGCCTGTATCTTGCAAGGTTCCTCCAATGTTCTCTAATAATTTGATAGTGTCAGGTAATAGATTTAGATATTTAATCCGTGTTGAGTAGATTTTTGTGTAAGGTATAGTGAAGATTCATCAGGGAAATTGGTCTGTAATTCTCTTTTTCTGCTGCATTTTTTTCAGGTTTAGGAATTAAGGTGATGCTGGCTTTGTAGAAAGAATTTGGGAGGATTCCCTCTCTTTCAATTGTTTTGTATAGCTTGAGAAGAATTGGAGTTAGCTCTTCTTTAAATGTCTGGTAGAATTCATCACTGAATCCCTGCTTCACTGATTCTGTTGTTAAGGCTTTCCACCATATTTTTTATTTGCTCTATTGAATTTTTCATTTCCAAGAATTCATTTTGATTTCTCTTTAAGATCTCAATTTCTTGGGAGCAGTTTTCTTTCATGTCATGTATGGATTTCCATAGTTCATGAATTTGCTTCTGATTACTTCAAAGTAATCATACGATCTATTTTTAAAATTCTATTTCTGGCATTTCTTCAATCTCTTCATCTTCACATTCTAGTATTGAAGTGTTGTGTTCTTTTTGGGGCATCATGTTGTCTTCCTTATTCTTGTTTCTTGAATTGCTGTGTTTATTTTTAGGCATTTGTGGAGCTACCCATTGGTTTCTTTTCTTTTTTGTTTTGTTTTGTTTTTCCTGATTATGGCTTTTATCTTTGGACTTTGTCTCTGTGCCTTAGTGGAAGTATGCTTTTTCATTGAATGCACAGAGGCACGTGGTGGCTGTGGCTAGGGAGCTCTGTTCGGTGCTCCAAGGTGAAGGGAGTGTCCAAGATCACACCCAAGTTGGACATGGTGAATTTTTTTTTTTTTATAATCAGAGGGGAGGTTTGTTCTGCTCTGTTGGTATATCTCTCACTTACCTTCTTTCCTCAAAAGAGACTAGTCTCTGGGCACTAGTCCAGTTGGTATAATTATTTGTCCACACTGCCCCAAGAATCACACAAGGCCAGCGCCATGGCTCACTAGGCTAATCCTCTGCCTAGCAGCGCCAGCACACCGGGTTCTAGTCCCGGTCGGGGTGCCAGATTCTGTCCCGGTTGCCCCTCTTCCAGGCCAGCTCTCTGCTGTGGCCAGGGAGTGCAGTGGAGGATGGCCCAAGTGCTTGGGCCCTGCACCCCATGGGAGACCAGGAGAAGCACCTGGCTCCTGCCATCGGATCAGCGCGGTGCGCCAGCCGCAGTGCACCAGCCACGGTGGCCATTGGAGGGTGAACCAATGGCAAAAGGAAGACCTTTCTCTCTGTCTCTCTCTCTCACTGTCCACTCTGCCTGTCAAAAAAAAAAAAAAAAAAAAGAATCACACAAATAATCTGTACAGTCCATAGTGTAAGCATGGATCCCACAGCAGTGACCCTCACCAGGGAATCAGGGAGCCCTGAACATATGCAGCCACCTACAGTGACTGCCCAATGTCCTAGCCACATCCCGCACCCTCCCACACAGCCACAGTGTTTTCATCATTCTGGCACACAAGCCTCCCACAGTCACAAGCACCCAACTCCCTGTTATTGCTACAAGCCAGACTCAGGTGTTACCACTTGGCTGGTTGCTGGGGCGAGGACTGAGTTGGCACAGCTGTTATGTATGTCCCAAATGACACCCACCCTGTCTTGGCTTGTTACGGGATGCAGGAGCAGGGTGGTTGGGGAGAGAGAAACATGCCTCCTTGTTTTCTCCTCTAGTTTGGCAGGTACGCTATCCCTCATAGGGCTCTAAACCAGACTCACATCAGGCTCTTCCCACAGCTTTATCACCAGTGGCTTGGGCTGCTGCAGTTTGGTCTCACCTCACTCTCCAGAGCTGGTGCTGTGGCTGTCAGCTGCTGGCATCCTGAGTTGTGCACGTCTTCACCCTCCATGTGGGTCCATAGTGTCCCTCTGATTTGTATGGAGTTTCCTTTGCCTTTTTCTCCCTAAATCTTTCCTCAGACTGCACTCTCTCCACTTTTTAAAAACTATCTCCCCTAGATTAGAGCAGTAAGCTCTCCCTCTATTCTGCCATCTTGAATAATGTTTTTCGAGTTCATATTCTATCTCCTCTCTGTTTTGCACCTCTTTTCATAACATTCTGGTGCCCCATGTACTCTCTGCTGTTTCCTCCCAGCCCTGTCCAGTGTATTATCTCTATTTAACAATATAACTTGGGGCTGGCACTGTTGCATAGCAGGTAGTGCCACTACCTGCAGTGCCGGCATCTTATATGGCCGCTGGTTCAAGCCCCAGCTGCTCCACTTCTGATTCAGCTCTCTGCTATGTCCTGGGAAAACAGTGGAGGATGGCCCAAGTCCTTGGGCCCTTGCACCAGCATGGGAGACCCAGAAGAAGCTTTGTATCCTGCTTTGGATCTGCCCATTTCCAGCCATTGCAGCCATCTGAAGAGTGAACCAGCAGATGGAAGACACATTCTCTCTCTCTTTCTCTCTCTCTGCCTCTCTGTAACTTTGCCTTTGCCTTTCAAATAAAATAAATAAATCTTTTTAAAAAATGTAACTTTGCTTTCCCCCAGTTTGAGTGACAGGGCACATTCTCTGTCCCTTCCATTGTGACGGATGTCCTGTCCCCAATAAAAATCTGCTACTTTGCTAATAAATAAATAACCAAACATATAAAACATCTGTGTCCTACATTACAGTACCTGCATTCAGTTCCCAGCTTCAGCTCCAGAATCCAGCTAACTGCCAGGAGGCAGTGGCAATTTTTGAAGTAGTTAGGTTCCTGCCACCTAGTGGGGTGTGGACTGGTTTCCCAGTTCCCAGCTTCAGCCTGGCCCATCCCTGGTCATTGTGGCATTTGGAGAGTGAAATAGAGGATAACAGCTCTCTCTCTGTCTCTGCCTGTCATATAAACAAATAATGAATCAATCTTAAAATGATCATGTCATCTACAAGTGAGGCAATTTTACTTCTTCCTTTCTGATTGGGTGTTCTTTCTCCCTCCCTCCCTCCCTTTTTTTTTTTTTGGACAGGCAGAGTGGACAGAGAGAGAGAGAGAAAGGTCTTCCTTTACCGTTGGTTCACCTTCCACTGGCTGCTGTGGCTGATGTGCTACAGACGGCACATTGCGCTGATCTGAAGCCAGGAACCAGGTGCTTCTCCTGGTCTTCACGGCCCAAGGACTTGGGCCTTCCTCCACTGCACTCCCAGGCCACAGCAGAGAGCTGGACTGGAAGAGGGGCAACTGGGACAGAATCTGGCACCCCGACCGGGACTAGAACCCCGTGTGCCGGCGTTGCAGACGGAGGATTAGTCTATTGAGCTGCGGTGCCGGCCCCTCCCTCCCTCCCTCAGCTCTGGCTAGGACTTCTAGTACTATAAAGAATAGAATTGATAAGAATGGGTTCTCTTGCTTGTATGGGATCTCAGAGAAATATTTTAGCCTTTCTCCAATTGCTTATGTTACCTTTGGCCTTTTTATAAATAGTTTTTATTGTGTTGAGATAAGTTCCTTTTATACCTATTTCATTCATTGTCAAATGCTTTGTCTGGTCCTGTTATTTTCATCCTGCATTCTGTTAGTGTAATGGATTGTATTAATTAATTTTCAGTTGTTGAAATGTTCTTGGGTATCAAGGATTAAATGTTCCAACCATGGTGTGTCATCCTTTTAATGAGGTGCTCAAGTTGGTTTGCTGTTATTTTACAGAAGATGTTTGCATGTATGTTCATAAGGGATGCTGGCCACAAGTTTTCATGTATTTCAGTGTTTTTCTGGTTTTATAATCAGAGTAATGCTGGATTCCTTAGATGAGTTAGGAAAGGTACCCCATTTTCAATATTTTGGAAGAGTTTGAGAAGGATATATCATTAATTCTTCTTTATTTGGTAGAAATTACCCATGAAGCCATCTAATTCTAGGATTTTATAAAATTCTTATGTTCTGAATAAACAGATGATAATGTGCATAATTATTGTGTACAGTGTGATGTTATGATTCACATATATTGCTATGTTTGGATGTAGTCTGTCACCAAAAGCTTCATGTGTTGGAAGTGTGGTCCTCAGTGTTCAGAGAGATGTAGAACCATTAATATGTAGGGCCCAGAGGAGGTCCTTAGGTCTTGGGGAATACTGTCCTTGGAAGGGATTGAGGTAGTTTTCATGGGATCCTGAGCTGGTTCTTATGAGAGGGTTGTTAGAAAGGTGTGAGCCTGGGGGCCAGCATCGTGACTTAACAGGTTAAGCTGCCACCTGCGATGCCATCCTATGGGAGCACCAGTTCAAGTCCCAGTTGCTCCACTTCCAATCCAGCTCCCTGCTAATGCTCATGGGAAAGCAGCAGCATATGGCCCAAGTCCTTGGGCCCCTGTATACATGTGAGAGACCCATATGAAACTTCTAGCTCCTGGCTTCAACATGGCCCAGCCCAGGCTGTTTTGCGGTCATTTGGGAAGTGAAGGAGCAGTTAGAAGATCTCTCCCTTTCTCTCTGTGTTTTCCTCTCTCTATAACTTTGCCTTTATTATTATTATTATTAACTGAATGGTTGTATGCTTTCTTTCATTTTTTAAAAGATATTTATTTATTTATTTAAAAGAGTTACAGAGAGAAAGAGAGAGAGGGCGAAACAGAGAAATCTTCTATCCACTGGTTTACTCCCTGAATGGCCCTACTGGCCAGGGCAAGGCTGGACTGAAGCCAGGACCAGATGCTTCTTCTGGGTTTCCCATACGAGTTCAGAGGACCTAGCACTTGGGCCATCTTATGCTGCTTTCCCAGGGACATTAGCAAGGAGCTGGACTGGAAGTGAAGCGGCCGGGACCCAAACTGGTGCCCATAAAGGATGCCAGAGCCGCAGGCGGTGGCTTTACACGCTACACAACAATGCCAACCCTGTAACTCTGCCTTTTAAATAAATAAAATAAAAATATTAGAAACAAAAAGAGTGAGCCTGACCCCTCAATTGTTCCCTGGCTTTTTGTCTTACGTGGTGTCTCTCGCACACACACATTCTACTGCCATGATGAGATGCAGCCAGGGGGCCCTCAAAAGAGCCAGCACCATGCTGTTTGGAGTTTATGCCTCCAAAACTGTGAACTAAATAAGTCCTTCATCTTCATTAAGTTGATAGCCTCGGGTATTTATTACAGACAACAGACTAATACTTATACATTGTGGAATGTCTAAGTCCAGCTAATTAATATACCACACTTACATCTTCCATGTTTTTCATTTCTTTGTGGTAAAAACATTAAAAGCTACTCTTGCAGCTATTTAAAAATATACAGTGCACTGTTATTAGCTCTAGTCACCACACTAGGCTTCTTCTCTTGTTGGAAGGTTTTCGTTGCACATTCAGCCTCCTCACTCATTCTTCAGCTGTTCAGTTTCCTGTATTCTAGATTCTACTTCCTGGATTGTGTGTTTCTAGGAATTTATCATTTCTTCCAGGTAATCTAATCTGTTGGTGCATATTGTTCCTTGTGATTTCTTTTCTTTTTATTTTCTTTCATAAGCTGTAATATCTTCTCTTTCATCTGATTTCATTATTTGAGTTTTCTCTCTCTTTTTTTAGTCTAAAGACTTGTCGATTTTGTTAACTTATCCAAGATTCAGATCTGTTTCCATCTGCTTACCTGTCCACCAGTGCTGAGCCCCATGGAGGCAACCTTAGCCCCTCCCTCCCCCCCAGCCTGCAACACCTACATGTGCATGATGTGGGTACATGCACACCCACAAGCACACAGATGCTCCTTAAAGTCATCCGCAAAGGAACTATTTAGTGCCCTGTGGTAAGGACAGGGCTCTCTACTGCAAACAAATGTTTCAGTTTAGAGGAATTAAAAGGGCAAGAGGACACCTAACCTCTGGACCCTCACCTCCAAGATCTGTATTCCTGGGCAAGGTGGCCCAGCCTGGTAAACCGACTGATGGACTAGTCCTGGCTAACCCGGCCATTGCCTCTGCTGATCCTGATTTCACGTTGAAGATCCAGAGGTTTGAAAATAGCATCTGAGGAATATGAGTGGCATATCCTGCCTTTGTCCAAATTAATCCCTCTGAGACAACTCCTAATGCCAGGGCATCTAGGTAACCGATGTGCGCTTCCTCTCTCTCTCCCTCTCTCTCTCCCTCTCTCTCTCCCTCCCTCCCTCCTCCCTCTCCCCCCCCCCTCCCTGTCTGTCTCTTTTTTGTGTCCCCTGGCTTAGTAGGATTTGGAGCTGCACAGGGATCTGAGAAGGTTGTACTCAGGTCCTGACCATTGTCACAGAGACCGGGTCTGGATTCATCTATGACATGAAACAAGCCAGACCCCAAAGCTTCCTTATGCTTGGTGTCAGGGCTTCACCTCCCAGTGTAGCAAAGAAGCCCAGTTCACAGCCAGTTCTCCATCCTGAGAGCCCTCTCACTTACCAGTTGCTGGAACAGAGTGTCTGTGATCTGGGGGCACAGGACACTCTTGCTACTTTGTCCGCTCCTTGGGGAGATGATTACAGCCCTTCTGCTATGAGGCAGTTCCTTCTTTTGTCATCTAAAACTGGACTCTAGAAAGATGAAAATGAGGGATGGAAGTATTATAGGAAGAGCAGAGGAACTGGAAAAGTCTAGTCACCTCTGTGCTTCTTATGGATGGTTCAGTCAGCTATCACCTTCTCTTCCCTGCACATGAAAGTCCTCCCCTGCCCGCTGTGACCCTACTGTCCTGTGTAGAGGAATAGGGGAGTAGTAGTCAATTTCAATTCCTGGAAATGAATCTTTTCCTTGAACATCAGGAGTAGAAATGATATCACTTTCTATTGCCTGGCGGTGCCAGGATGCAAGTGGTACAGAGATGTGTAACGCTAACTTTGGCCCAGATGTGTGGGGAGGGCATCCTTGGGATTCCTGCTGCCTGTGCAAAAGCAACCTGGTGCCTCAGGTCTTGGCTGATAAAGGGCTCCTTTCTGCCTCCTCACCTTAAGTCCATGTCCTTATGTGTTGATACTGAGTCTTTTTTTTTTTAAGATTTATTTATTTATTTGAAAGTAAGAGTTACACAGAGAGAGGAGAGGCAGAGAGAGAAAGAGAGAGAGAAAGAGCGATCTTCCATCCAAGGGTTCACTCCCCAATTGGCTGCAACGGCTGGAGCTGCGCCAATATGGAGGCAGGAGCTTCTTCCGGGTCTCCTGTGTGGGTGCAGGGGCCCAAGGACTTGAGCCATCTTCTACTGCTTTCCCAGGTTATAGCAGAGAGCTGGATCGAAAGAGGAGCAGCCGGCACTAGAACCGGCGTTCATATGGATGCTGGTGCTTCAGGCCAGGGCGTTAACCTGCTGCGCCACAACACTGGCCCCTATACTGAGTCTTGTGTTGATATTCTAACCACAAGTGCAGCCTAGATGCACAGTTAAGTTGAAGCATATTGAATAGTTGCCCCCCACAGCTGTCTTGCCCCTGCCCAGTTCTAATATTTACCCCTGCATAACCTCCTCTCCTGTTTCTCTCTGAACTGTGATGGGTACCAGGGTGTTCCTCTGCCCTGTCCTTCAACCTGCATTGACAGCACCACAATGTGTCATGTCTGTGACCTTACAGCCCAGCCCACTGTCTGTGTTCCTGACCACTGAACCCAGTACCTTTAGCAGTTTGCCACATCTGTGTCCTCACTGGATGGCAAACTCAGAAATCGTAGTGTCTGGATTGGGCCATGTTGACTGGGACAATGCTCCGATTACCTTGAACCTCTCATCCAGGACCTTAACCAGGGTAAGGTGGGAAAGATCACAACCTTGTCTAAAAATGTAGTAAATGCTAACGTTTTTACTTCAGGCAGCCCACAGGTGCTCTTTGGTGTGCCTCACCAAATATGTGTGCTGACACAAGTTGACCCTCAACTCACTAGAATCTTGAATACCTAGAATCAGATGACTTCTCTTTGTATCCTGGTGAAACACTGTATACAGCTTTAGAAAGCAGGTGAATACATGGGAGCGTCCTGCTTTATTATTCTAATATAAGTTTTTAAAATGCCACTGAGGGGCTGGCCTTGTAGGGTACCTGTTTAAACTATCACGTGCAATGCCAACATCACATATTTGAGGAATAGTTCGAGTCCAGGTGCTCTTCTTCCAGTCCTGCTCTCTGCTAATGCTCATGGGAAAGCAGGAGAAAATAGCCTATGTGCTTGGGCCCCTGCACCTACATAGGAGACCCAGATGGAGTTCCAGGATCCTGGCTTCATCATAGCCCAACCCCAACATTATAGCCATTTGGCAAGTGAACTACTGGATGAAAGATCTCTCTTTCCTTCTCTCTGAGTCTGCCCTTGAAATAAGTGAAACAAATATTTTTAAATGCTACTGAAAGAGTGCATTAATTAAATGTGAAAACGAATTCCATTAATTTTGCACATTTGTTTAGAAAGTGGCTGTTGAGCCTCCCTTCCGTTTCTTGTCACTTCTTCACCCCTTACACTTTGCACCCTTCCTTTCTGAGTAGCCAGCAGTGCAGTGTGATGGCCTCAAGTTCACATTCCCAGAAATGCCATGGATTCCTGCAGAGGCAGATCTCTTTGCTATCTTGGCCATGAGGTCACTGAGCTGCTGCCACTCTTGGAAGATCCCTCACTTTATCTGAGGACTTGAGTCAAGGCAGTGCTACAGGATGGAGCACAGCCCTAAGGCTAACTGGACTACTCAAATGATAGCCACAGAAATGAACTTCTGTGGCCCAAGGAAAAATAGGACCACCACAAGCATTGATCTTTGTATTAGGTGATCTCTTTGTCTTATGACACTGTTCCACTCAGTATGTGTCCAGCAGGGCATCCTTAGGAAGGTCTTGGGATCATGGAAGCAGCTGTTATTAGTGACTAATAAATTTCTTCCTCCATGGCTTACAGGTGAGTGAAATCACTGGGCCGAGGACTTTCCCTCTGGATCTCTGTCCCCAAAGGATTGTCTGCCATCGACATCTCCAATAAGCTATGCACTGCTGGACACAGATGAGTTAGTTGTGAGACTGTCTTCATGACTTTGACTCAAATGTGGATGAGCCCCAGTGCTTCCCAGAGTTCCAGAGGACAGGTGATAGCACGAGTGTACATGTTTCTGCGAGCTACAAGTTCATGAATACCAGCTCCCCATCTTTCTTGCTTTCTTCTCACTGTACTGCCCCATCAAAACTCAATTTATACTTTTCATAAAATAGGGTCACAATCATAGGAACTGCAGGTGGGGAATATCTGAGAAGAGACTGCAGTTGACATTTTCCCAGGACCCAGCATTTCTGTTGTGTGAACTGTAGTTCAGATTGCATTTGCAGTGTCAGAGATCAGGAGAAAACTTGAGACTCAGTTGCTTCTCTGTTCTCTTATCAAACCATAGATTTCAGGCAGTTCATTTGTTATCTCAATAATAGTTAATAGTTTAATTTTCTCTTCTCAAAACTTAGGCACAAACACTGATTTGGTTTCACTTTTCTGTTTTTGCAAGTACAGCAGATTTAGGAATGGGACTACCTCCACAGTCCTCTGTGACTGCTCATCGTCACACTGGGGGTGGGGACAACAGAGTCAGGTGTCAGTCCTGCCCAGCTGCCTTATATCTGCTGCTTGCAGGGCCTGAGCACGAGTAGCTTCCAGGAGAAGAGCCTGGACCACAGCAGAGGACGACTCCTGAACCTTGAACTCCTGCGAGCCAGCGACTCGACACAGGGCTTCCTGGTAAGTCAGCAACAGCATTCAGAGCTGATTTCTGTCCTCAGAGATGGCTTTTCCTCAAGAATCTGATGGGCAACAAAACATCATGGGGTGAGGAGGGATCATGGGCTGAGGGCCCTGGGCTGCTCAGGTGAGAAGCCTGGGAGCCTGATGGCAGGGAGGCAGGATTGCTTCATCGCAGTCTGGGGTCATCTTTCAAGGTAAGATAGCTTAAAGCTAGTGCTTTGGACATTATGTCCTTGTCAAAATGAACCCAATCATGTTTCTTTCTCTTCTGCCTGCCCCTTATAGTCAGAGGTATGTGTATCAGATCTGTGTTGTGAAACGTCAGTAGATATTGTATAAGGTTTGCTGTGACCCAATCCTATGCTGTTTCCAAGTCATGTTTTCTTACCTCCTCTCCTCCAAGTCAGCATTGTTCAATCCTTACATCCCAGGGAAAGCTAACTTGGGGTAAAGAATCACATTCTGCATGCTAGTTGTGCTATAACTGAACAGTAATTTCTAGATCGGTAGGTCTTTTTCATTGTCACTTATGTTTTATTGTAAGGCAGGGGTGCTGATCATCTTCTCGTACATCTATGAATAAAAAGAAGAATGCTGGGACCCTTTGATAATGAATACCGTTGGTCAGACTTGTATCATTTTGTAACAGTGATATCTCAAATCCTTCTCACTTTTTGCCTCATGCTCAGGGAAGAAGATATTTAAGACAAAATTTCAAGTGTGCATCATGAAAACTAGGACTTGGAACTGAATGAATAAGAAAGGGAAATTGGGAAGATGAGATTTTTGTGAAGATCAGCTTGTGCTCCTTCAGTGTCATTCTGTGCACATCTCATGGGTCCCTTCCCAACCTCAGCAAGTCTGGCTGCAGAATGGATTTCTGTGATCATAGAGAGCTTTAAGTTCTCGTTTAATTCAGTCTTTTTATCCACATCCTCTAGGTCATATCTCCCCTGCAGTGTCTCCTGGGAGCTTTGGCCTTGGATGCTACTGTCACCCTTGGTACCTCCCAGCCTTGCCTTTCATGCTTCTTAGGTGCTCTGAGGCTGTTACTACTAGACCTTCCTCTGGGCCTCCCTGCCCTGCATTGCAGACCCCCTTGGATGTTTTTGCTGGGCTGCACATGCACCAGTCAAGATGTTCTGCTGTGTTGCTGGTCCTCTGCTTCCCCTGGGCCTTATGTTCTATATCCTCATCCCCACCTTCCAGTCTTCGTTGGGCACTGTCTTGAGAATAAATGTCCTCCTTGGTGGTTCTGAGGATCTGTCTAGATTCCAGTATTTCCAGAATGTTACTATTTCTACTATAACCCAGTGTTCTCCCTCCAGTCCAAAACATTCGATGGATTACTTCACATTTTGAGTTTTCCTTTCTTGCTAGTGGAACTTCTGGTAACAGCAGCCATGTTTGCCCAACCAGGGGCAGGGCCTGTAATAAGTGATGGCCTCAGCTCCTTTCAGAAATGCACCCCAGGCAGGGAGAGGATAGGAAGGCATGCCCTCACCTCTCTCACTTCTCCTTCCTACACAGCTGCTGATGCCTCCCATGGCTGAATTGTGAGTGCTGGAAGCTGAGGGCCCCCTGCTGATATAATCTGTATAGTTATCATCCAGGGACACGAAATAAGATGGGAAGTTCAAGGTGGGCCTGGGAAGAGACAAGGGAGAATAAACCTCTAAAGTTGTTCCCTACACTCTTAATGTGTTCTGCTACCCAAGAGATCTTCAAGGCAGACATTGAGGTACAGTGGGTTAAGCTGCTGCTTAGACACTTATTGGAGTTCTGGGATTAAGGGTTACTCTGCTTTCTTTCTTTTTTAAAAAAATTTATTTATTTGTTTGTTTATTTATTTATTTGAAAGTCAGAGTTACACAGAGAGAGAAGGAGAGGCAGAGAGAGAGAAAGATCTCCCATCTGCTGGTTCACTCTCCAGTTGGCCGCAACGGCCAGAGCCAGGAGCTTCTTCTGGATCTCCCACGCAGGTGCAGGGGCCCAAGGACTTGGGCCATCTTCTACTGCTTTCCCAGGCCATAGCAGAGAGCTGGATCAGAAGTGGAGCAGCTAGGACTGGAACTGGCGCCCATATGGGATGCTGGCAAGGCAGTGGCTTTACCCAGTACACCATGTAGCGCTGGCCCCACTACCTCTGCTTTCAATCCAGTTTCCTGCTGATGCACCCTGGCAGGCAGGTAATATCCCATGTATGTGGATTTCTTCCACCTGGAGACCTGGATGTAGTTCTTGGCTCCTGGCTTTGATCTGGCCCATCCCTGGCTGTCACAACTATTTGAAAATTAATCAGTGGAATGGAAATTTCTCTCTCTCTTCCCCCTCTGTTTCTATCTTTCAAGTAGATGAAACATAAACATTTTTATAAAAGTGACCCATATGAACTTACTTTTATGTTAATCAATAATACTCAAACTTTTAGAAGGTAAGACTAGGATATCTGTTGCCCAAGTCTAGGGGGAGAAGGAAATGGGGTAATATTGGTCAAAGGATACAAAGTTTCCTTTATGCAATATGAATAAATTCTGGAGATTCAGTGTCTGTCAGGATTATTGCCATGAATAAGACTGTGTTATATATTCTAAATTTGCTAAAAAGCAAATCCTAAAACACCTCATTACCTACACACACACACACACACACACACAACCACACACACATTGTTAACTATGTAGAGGTGATAAGTATGCTAATTGGCTGGTTGTGATTGTCTTTACACAATGTGTTCATATATCAAAACATCAAATTGTATACCTGAAATATATACAGTCTGTATGTCAATGATATCTCAATAGAACCTATGAAAGAAATGATTAACACATGATGAAGTTAGAGAATAGCCGCTTCCTTTTTTTTCTATAAAGTTTTCTGGAAACAAGCCACATTGTTCATGTATGTGTTATCTTTGTCAGCTTTTCCAGGAAAGCCTCACATATATTTTTTTTTATTTATTAGAAAGGTTGAGTTACAGAGAGAGGTAGAGACAGAGAAAGAGAGAGATCTTCCATCCACTGGTTCACTCCCCAAATAGCCACAATGACTGGGGATGGGCCAGGCTAAAGCCATGAGCCAGGAGCTTCTTCCAGGTCTCCCATGAGGGGCCCAGGTACTTGGGCCATCCTCTACTAATTTCCTAGGCTCATTAGCAGGGAGATGGATCAGAGTGGAGCAGCTGGGACTTCAACCAGTGCCCATACAGGATGCTGGTGCTGCAGGCTGGGGCTTTAACTGGCTGTGCCACAGCCCCGAACCCAAAGCCTCACATATATACCAGATGACTCTTCTCAGAAAATATTTGCCCACTTCTATCCTGAAAGGATCCATGGGAGTCCCTGATTTTATGGATTTTTTATAGTTTTCTAATAATCACCTCACTATTCCTATCATAGAAAAGATAGAGAAGAAAATGTATGTGTTTTATTTAACAAATACTATGTGTGTATACAGTAATTTATTTATATATCTGTTTTCTCACTTCCTCCTTGCCTTGTGACATAAATATGCATAATTTTTCCTTCTCCCCATTAAATACACTATATTTTTTAAGAACAGCATTAGTTCACAGACAAATCAAACAGAAAGTTGAATTCCATATATTCCTTGACCACCACCCCTACCTACACAGATACACACACACATTCACATACAGAGTCTCTCCTGCTATCAGCATCCCCCACCAGAGGGGTAGGTTGTTCACAATGGACGAACCAACATTGACACATCTTTATCTCCCAAAGTATGTAGTTTACAATAGGGCCCACTCCTGGTGTTGTACATTCTGTGGGTTTGGACGACTGTGTAATGACATGAATCCCCCATTGTAGTATCACACACAGTGTTTCACTGTCCTCACTGTCCTAAAATTCCTCTGTGCACCACCTAGTCACCTTCTCTTCACCTTAACCCCTGGCAACAACTGACCTTTTTCCTGTCTCTGTAGACTGAACTTCCCAGAATGTTACATGATTAGAATCACACTGTATGCAGCCCTTCCAGATTGGTTTCCTTTGTTTTAAAGATTGATTTATTTAATTAAAAGTCAGAATTACAGAAAGAGTGGGAGCAACAGAAAGAGAAAAAGATCTTCCATTCACTGGTTTGCCCCTCAAATGGCCTCAACAGCCAGGACTGAGCCAGGATGAAGCCAGGAGCCAGGAGTTTCTTCTGGATCTCCCACGTGAGTGCAGGGGCCCAAGGATTTGGGCCATCTTCTGCTACCTTCCCAAACACATTAGCAGGGAGATGGATCAAAGTAGAACAGCTAAGACTTGGACTGGCACCCACATGGGATGCCCAGACTGCAGATGGTGGCTTAACCCACTGTGCCACAGCGCTGTCCCCTAGATTGATTTCTTTTAGTTTGTAGTAAACATTAAATGTTCTTTGGTACATTCTTTTTAATACTAGATTAACAGATTGGCCAGGCAGGGATAAGTTCTGGATACCAATTTCCCAGGGCTACTAACGTCTTAGAGAAGATTGCCTTTTCTAGACATCCTTTTGAGAGAGTGTTGTGTAAAGAGTAGGATGTGAAGCTCCCAAGAGTTCAAGGATGAAAGATGAATCAGTGAACTCCATTTAGTGTAAGAAGAATGCAGTTACCTTCAGGGCAGGAATTTTGCTGCACAGTGCATTCAACTGGAACCAGAGTGGAATTGCTAGGGATTCAAACACCAGAATTCCTACACAAGCAGTACACTTTATATTTTATTAAACTGTACTAAGCCTATACTACAAATAATAGTACTCCAATAATTTAAAGAATATTGGTTTTTCAGGGGGCCGGTGCTGTGGCACACTAGGTTAATCCTCTGCCTGTGGTGCCGGTTCTAGTCCCGGTTGCACCTCTTCCAGTCCAACTCTCTGCTGTAGCCTGGGTAAGCAGTAGAAGATGGTCCAAGTGCTTGGGCCCCTGCCACCCACATGGGAGACCAGGAAGAAGCTCCTGGATCCTGCCTTCAGATCAGTGCAGTTCCGGCCGTTGTGGCTATTTGGGGAGTGAACCAACGGAAGGAAGACCTCTCTCTCTGTCTACCTATCCCAAAACAAAACAAAACAAAACAAACAAACAAACAAAAAAAAACTCTACCTTTCAAAAAAAAAACTTAAAAAAAAAAGAATATTGGTTTTTAAAAGATGCCAAATTATTAGCATGCCAGGATGCCTACCTCTTGAAACAGCACAGAGATATATTATTAGCACAATCTAAGAGAAGGACCAACAACTTTAAAAGATTGAATTATTATTCCAATTCTTATCTTAACTTGACCCGTATGTTTTGGTGGATTTTTGTTTTTTTTCTTTGCACAGTTGGTAATACATGATTTCTAGCATTGACTGAGATCATGGAACAACATCTAGGATTATCTTTGCACTGCTTGAATGACTTGATCTGTAAGAAATGTGGCATAGTCAGATGTCGAAGTAGTAGCTTCATATGTGGGTTTTTCTGGAGCACTCCGCTAATAATTCTGCTTTTCATAAAAGATTCTATATGATTAAGTTACTTTTACAAAACAGAAAGTTCAAAGAAAGCAAGAGAGATAGATATGTTGAGTTATTACATTGACTAAATGAATATAAATCTAGACTTGAAGAATGAAGAAGCCTTGAATTACTGAACCTTTGTAATATGCCTAGAAGAAAATAACTCATGGACATGAGTCTGAGCATCAGGAAAAAGGCGCAAGAATGACAAATTAAGGCAATTTAAGAAACGTATCAATCAAATACAATAAGTGACCTTTATTGACAGCTTTATTCAAGCCAATTATGTCACATTAAAATGTAAATAAGCAAACTAAATGCTATAATGTCTTTTAGGGAAATTTGACACAGATTAGGTATGATGATAATTCTGAATATATTTTTGTGATAATCATAGTGCAACATATTAATTAAAACTTCTTAGAATTTCAAGACAAGTACTAAAGGATTTATGCATGGAATGATGTCTTGGATTTGCATTAGAGTATTCCAGTGGGATTAGAAGAAATAGGGTCAGGGCATGACCAAAGGAGACAGCTATGAGAACACAGCAGTTTGTTAAGAGAAAAGCACAAAGATGTCCTATCATAGTAAACCTGTTCAGCTTTTCCCTACCTTCTTTCTTGTAAGTGTTTTTTGTTTATTTATTTATTTATTTATTTATTTTTGCTCACAGTCATGGGTGCAGCTCCCTCAGCTACATACTCTGAGAGACAAAACCAAGATTTAGACTCCAGCTTTAAGGCATATCTTAAGAACTGCAAGACAGAAAGCAAAATCATCTCTCAGGAGACCATCCGTTCAATTCAGTCACACTTGGCAAAAGGAGATCTTCCAGGGGCACACTCTGTGATCAGTGATGCATTAAAAAATATTGATGATATCCCACTCAACATCGCTGTGACAGGGGATTCAGGATCAGGGAAATCCAGTTTAGTCAACACCCTGAGAGGGATTGGAGATGAAGGAGAAGATGCAGCTCCCGTTGGAGCAAAGGACACAACCATGGAGAGAAAGCCATACAAACACCCCAAGTTTCCCAGTGTGACAATATGGGACTTGCCTGGCTTTGGAACTCCTAATTTCCAGCTAAAAGGTTATCTAGACAAAGTAAAATTTGGTGAGTATGATTTATTTATTATTGTTTCTGCTTCATTCTTCACAAAATATGACCTAGAACTGGCCAAAGGGATCAGAGCTATGAAGAAGAACTTCTACCTTGTGAGAACCAAGGTGGACTTTGATTTACAAAATGAACAGCAATTTAAACCTACTACCTATGAAAGAGAAAAAGTCTTGGAAGAGATTCGAAACAATTCTCTGAAGGAATTTTACAAGAATGATATTGAACTCCAAACATTCCTAATCTCCAACAAAGATTCGTCTGAGTTTGATTTCTCGATCCTGATGGACACCCTACTGAAAGATCTCCCTAATCAAAAGCGCAACAAATTCATGCTTTCCCTGCCCAGTATTACTGAGGCAGCCATTGAAAAAAAGAAGGAATCTCTAAAGCAGAATATCTGGCTAGGAGCCGTGAAGGATGGAATTTTGGCTACCTTGCCTATGGCGTCTGTCTTTAAGGACAATGATGTGGAGAAGCTGCAGGCAAGCCTACACCAATATCGAGTCTGTTTTGGAGTGGATGATGAATCTCTTCAGATTTTGGCTAAGGATTTGCGAGGGCATGTGGAAGAACTCAAAGCAATTATTAAATCTCCCTATTTGTTGGACACTGAACAGGATGAAACAATAGGGGAAAAGCTTTTGAAATTTCTGGATGGGCTCAGCTCAGCTGATGGAGGTCTTCTTGCTACAGGTCTTTACTTTAGACAAATTTACTTGCAATTTCATTTCCTTGACATAGTGGCCAATGATGCTAAAGTTCTCCTGAAAGAGGCTTATTCCAGAAAGCAATTGACTTACCATTAGACTAAAATCTTCTAGATGTTGAAATCCAGATTCATGGAGAAAAGTAGCACAGTGGATGTCATAAACAATATACTGAGTTTCCTGGGGGCATCCAGCTTTCAACTGATACTTACATACTGCACATCCCTGGACCAAGGGCCCAGAACATCTTTGAATATGGGCAGAGCTAAATACCATGCATCTACTTCCACATCAGATGATTTTACCTTTGTCAGAAATTTAAATGTGGCTGCCACCTTGACAACCATTTAGCTCTGATGGAAGCTCTTTGAAACCCAGTTATACCCCATCCTCTTCTGCCTTGTAAAGACTTCTCCTTCCTTTGTGGTTGTTTGTGATGTAGCCTAACTTTCCTGCATCTCACTGATCCAAACCTGACACCCTCACAGCTGCTGACCTTGATAAAGCCTATTGGTCAGCAGCAGAGTCACACAGGTGAGCTCTGTCTTCTCACCATCTTCTTAAAGCAGCCAACCCTGAGTCCCATGAGAAAGCCTGAGGAACAGCACCCAAGGTCTTTAACACAGGCCTGGCCCCACAGGTCCACTCTTTTCCCTTGCTCCTGCCCACTGCTTTAGCTCTATACCACCTCTGTACTTCCTGTTGACATCCTCTCTATACCTCCAGCCACTCTGAATATTGCAAGAACTCAGTTTCTTCTGGTTCATGCATTTTGGTGTCACCTCCTCCTTGTGTTTCAGATGACATATTTGGAAATCTACCTCCCCACGCTCCCTCCACTCCTGTCCAAGTCAGGGCTGTCAGAGAGACAACCATTTTAGTTTATGGCCACTCTGAACAGTGAGAGCTCAACAACAAAATAGCAAGAAATTGTATCACCATAGAAATCACAAATTTGGAAGACTGTGCTATGGCATAGTAGGCTAAGGCTCTGCCTGTGGTACCAGCATCCCTTATGGTCCCCAGTTTGTGTCCTGGCTGCTCCTCTTTTGATCCAGCTCTCTGCTTATGACCTGGGAAAGCAGTGGAAGATGGTCCAAGTGCTTGGGCCCCTGCACCCACATGGGAGACCCAGAAGAAGCTCCTGGCTCCTGGCTTCAGGTTGCCCTAGCTCTGTCCATTGTGGCTATTTAGGAAGTGAATCAGCAGATGGAAGACCTTTCTCTCTGTCTCTCTCTGTCTATAATTGTACTTTTCACATAAATAAATAAATAAATCTTTTTTTAAAGTGAGATTCACAATCATCTCCTTTTAAAAAGATTACAACTTTGATAAAGTCTTAAGAATCCCATTTAGTCAGACTCCTCTCAAGAAAATAACTAATGAAAACCTGTAATTCTGTGCTGATAGGAGAGGGGAACCCTGTGAAATCTCTGACTTCTTATGATTTCATGGCTTTTTATTGTCAAGATGGTGAGGAATTCCTTTAATGCACTTGTGATACCAATAGGTGCTTAATAAATGCTTTGTGAAAAAAGATATTTGCTGTTGTAATTAATTGGCCTTTCTCAGTAAACCCTAGAGTGCTTCATATTGATTGTTGTCAGAATTATTTTATTTAGTGATAATATCCTTATCCATTCCCTATTCCAACACTTTATTTTCTCAAAATGGAATACAATAAACAATACCTGGGATAGAAAGACTGTAAGAGACACAAGATGAAGGGGAAATGACTCATTGGTAAGTGATGGTTTATTAGTTCAGGCTGCTATAATACCATATATTAGATGTATCGCACAACATAAATGTATCTGTCACTCTTTTAGAGACTGGAAGTGGGAGACCTGGGTGCAGCATGGCCAGGTACTTACTTGGGGAAGGCATTCTTCCTAGCTCTGTCCTTACATAGCCTTCCTACATCATGGGTTCACAGATTCTCTTTTCTGCTCCATTTTATAAGGGCATCAGTTCCATCATAAGGGCCTCATTCTCATCACCCAATTTAACCCTTATTAATTTCCAAAAGCCCCACCTCCTAATATCCCATTAGAATATTTTGGGTAAACAAACATGCTATCCTTAACAGTGTGTTATAAAAGTTATCCACATGATTCATTTCCTTTCTGATTAGAACCTTTGACAGTTCTCATTTTGGCAACATCACACACCACGAAACATTTTTAAAAGAAATTGTGACACAAGTTGAGTTTCCTTTATCCAAAATGTTGGGGATCAAGAGGGTTTCAGGTTTTGGATTTGGGAATATTTGCATATACATGATGAGCCAGCCTTGGATGGGACCCAAGCCTAAAGACAAATTCGACTTATTTTTCATGTACACGTAGGCCAAAATGGTTTTGTACAGCATTTTAGTGTACTTATGTTTTGTCTGTGACCTATCATATGAGATTAGGCATGGAATTTTCCACTTGTAGCACCATGCCAGTGTTTAAAACATTTTTTATTTCAGAGGGTGTTATGATATTTTCATGTTAGGAATGCTTAATCTTTCGAAAATACCAACAGCACTGTATTAGTCTATTTTTGTTACTATAATTAAATACCTGAGAACTTTTAATGAGAAAAGGTTCATTTAGCTCTCAGGTTTGGAGGCTGAAAGTCCAAACAGCGTGGCACCTGTTCCCATGATGACCCCCCTGACTGCTTCACATCATGAGGAAGGTACTACAATGGCAGGGGATGATGAGATAGAGGGAGAGAGGAAGAGAGGAAGACAGAGATAGAGAAATATCACATCTCTAGGCAGGGACACAAAGAGTCTGAAAGGTAGCCAGGCTTTCCCTATGTAACAGTCCTCTCACAAGAACAAACTCAGTGGCCCCATGAGAACTCCCTTATTCCCTTCTGAGAGCACACTCCCAGTGAACTGAGGACCTCTGACCTACAAGACCCCACCTCTTAACACTGTCACACTGAGGATCAAGCTCCCAGCATACACACCCTTGAGAGACAAACTCAACCCATATCCAAACCATAGCAAACAAACAAAAGTAGTAGAGAAATGGGAAACTCTACAATGTGAAATAAGTGAACCAAAATAAAAAATAGAAAAATAAGTTGATGGGAAGCAGAAGAGAAAACAAGAACTGGCTTGGCAGTAGGGTGAGGACTTTGGACTATGGCATTGTGGTGATAAGCTCTAGCCTGGGTACGAAATGTAACATTAGTTCCATGACACCTATTTTTGGTGATCCTTGAACCCTCAAAGAAACAGTTGCACCATTTTGTAAGGGCATGCACCTATATACATAATATTGTCATATCAATGACTATAGGATAGGCTGGCTTCAATAGACCAAATATTTAATAAGCAAAAGCAATGTATTTCCTTGCAGAGATGGATACAATTCAGGAGGAGCAAGGGAGAAATCTGGAAAAAAGGAAATGCATTATTCTAAGCCTTCCTCACCTTTCACTCTGAATGCTCAGGTGAGTGACAGCAGTGATGAAGATCTGAGTAGGGGTCAGAGAAAAACTGCTGAGAACGATGTCGCCTCTCAGGGACTCGCTCATCCTCCTTTTCAGATGTGATAGGACGGGCTTCTGGAGAGTGAGGACATTCTGGTTTACAAAGCTGTATTTTGGAACTGTCATGCTATTGGGATGATTACCATGGGAGCTAGGCAATGAGTTGCTGTCCATCAGAATTATATTCTCTCGTGATCATGCCGTTGAACATCCCTACTCTTTATATGGCTTCACCTACAAAGGAGCAACAAATGAGTACATACTCATAGACAGTGATAAGGAATAAAATGAATAATCATGCAGAGTAAACAGATGCAACCCAACTTTTTTGACACTAGTGCTACTTCCCTAATCCAAGCCAACACGTGAATTATTTGAATTCTCAAATGCTTTCTAGGTGCTGCACTTTCCCTTTTGCAGTCATTGTTCTTGTAACTCAATGATCCTAAGACTACCAGAAAGAAACTTGCAATGGCCAGTATTGTGGCTGATCAAGTTACGCTGCCATTGCTTGTGATGCCAGCATCTCGTTTCAGAGTGCCAGTTCGAGTCCCTGCTACTCTGCTTCCCATCTAGTTCCCTGCTAATGTATGTGGAAAGGCAGTGGAAGATGGACCAAGGACTGACTCCTGTTTTCAGCCTGGTCTAGCCCTGGCTGTTGGAGCCATTTGAGGAGTGACCCAGTGGATGACAGGTCTCTCTCTCTCATCTTTCAAATAAATAAATACATTTCATTCTTCTGTTTCTGCAATGTTTGTTTAGAAGAAATTGATCCTTCCCCATTGTGTGTTCCTAGCACCTTTTTTTTTTTTTAAAAAAATTTTTTTTTCTTAAGATTTATTTATTTTCAAAGAGTTACAGAGAGACAGAAAGGGAGATCTTCCATCAGCTGGCTCATTTCCCAGAGGCTATAAAGGCCAGTGCTGGGACAGACCAAAGTCAGGAACTTCATCTGGGTCTCCTACATTTATAGCAGGAACCCAAAAATCTTACACTGCTTTCTGCAAGCCATTAGCAGGGAGCTGGATTGGAGGCGGAGCAGCCAGGACTTGAACCAGCACCCAAATTGGATGCTGGCGCTACAGCCAGCACTTTACTGCTGCACCACAGTGCTGGCCCCTCCTAGTGCCCTTTCCAATAATCATGTGAGCCTAAATGCATAGGTTCATTTCTTGCCTCTCCATTCTGTTCCAATGGCTACTGTTTCCATTTTTATGCTAGTCTTGTGTTGTTTTAATTTCTCTAGCTTGGTAATATAGTTGGACACCAGGTAATGTGATACCTTCAGCTATATACTTTGTACTCAAGACTGCTTTGGTTGCTTTTATATCAATTTTGAAATTGTTTTTTCTATTTCTGTGAAAATGACATTGGCATTTGGAGAATGACTACATTGAGTATTCTTTGGATAGTATTTTAATAATTAATTCATTCAGTCCAGAAACAGGAAATATTTTTTCATTTATTTGTGTCTTATTCCATTACTTTCATTTTTTTAAAGATTTGTTTTATTTCTTGAAAAGCAGAGTTACAGAGAGAGAGAATCATTCACTGGTTCACTCCCTAAATGGATGCAATTGATATAGTATTAATCAAGGAGATAGGATTAGGCTTATGAGCTGTAGATCACACCCCACCCCACCTTCTGCGTATCTCCTGCCCACCCCTACCTGATCCCCACTACACAGGCCAACCTGTTGATCAGACAACATAACTACTCTCCTTTTGGAAGCAAAATAAAAGGTATGGATCTTCCTGGGCCTGCGAGCTGTGGTATTTTGAGGTCATTCTTGCCCGCACAGTTTTCTCTACACAGTTCTAACCTATGAACTCTTGCACATGGGCCCTGATCTGCTCTCTGCCTGATATGGAACTTTCAGTTCACCTTTCTGAATCCCCTCTCCCTCAAATAAATCCCTCTTGTTCCTGTGAATTTTTCTCTTCCCCAGATAAATTCTAAACCTTACCATGTTGCCTGTCTAAGCTTAGGATTTTTATATCTAAGCTTAGGATGCTTCTTTAAGCTTGAGACAAGAATCCGAAGTATTAATTTTAAAATATGTTCTTTGATATTATAGTGGCCAGGGCTGGGCCAGGCTGAAGCCAAGAGCTTCATTTGGGCCACTCAAACGTGAAGCAGGAGCCCAAACACTTGGGCCATCTTTCTACTGCTTTTCCCAAATTATTAGCAGGAAGCTGGATTGGAAGTGAAGCAGCCAGAACTCCAGATACTAGTGTTGCAGGTGGCAACTTAACCAGTTACACCACAGTGCCAGCCTGTCTTCCATTTCTTTCAAGGTTTTATCATTTTCAGTGCACAGAGCTTTCACTGCTTTGGTTATATTTATTCCTAAGTATTTTTGTACCTAATGTGAATGGCATTGTTTTCTTGATTCTTTTTCAGATAGTTTGTTGTTAGTACATAAGAATTCCACTGAGTTTTGTGTGCTGATTTCATATGCTGAAACTTTGCTGTGTTTGCTTATTATTTCTAGCAGAGTTTTTGTGCAGTTTTTAGGATGATCTGTGCATGATGTTACCAGTAAGCAGCAACAATTTCACTACTTCCTTTCCTGTATATGCCTTCCATTTCTTTCTTCTGCCTAATTGCTCTGCCAGTGGCCTCCAGCTACTGCTTTTTATATGTTAATTTTGTATCTTAAATCTTTTTATTTCATTTATGGATTCTAATACAGTTTTATGTGGTCTTTAGAGTTTTCATGTGTAAGATCCTATCGTGGGGATGGGGCATTTAGCTTAGCAGTTCTGATGCCAGTTAAAACACCTGTGTCAGACATCAGAGTACCTGCATTCAATCCCCAGCTTGAGCTCCAGAATCCAGCTACCTGCCAGTGAAGACACTGGGAGGCAGCAGTGATGGTGGAAGTAGTTGGATTCCAGGCTTCACCCAGTGAGGTCTGGACTGGTTTCCCAGTTCCCAGCTTCAGCCTGACTAACCCCTGGTCATTGTGACATTTGGAGAGTGAAATAGAGGATGGCAGCTCCCTCTCTCTCTGTCTCCATCTCTCTGCCTATTGCATAAACAAATAATGAATATAAATCTTAAAATGAGCATGTCCTCTGCAAGTGAGGCAATTTCTTCCTTTTTAATTGAATTGGGTGCTCTTTCTTCCTTTTTTTTTTTTTTTTTTGTCTAATAGTTCTGGCTAGGACTTTTCTTTTAGTACTGTAATGAATAGAAGTGATAAGAATGGGTCCTCTTGCTTTGTATAGGATGTCAGAGGAAGATTTTAGCCTTTCTCCAATTGGTTATAATGATAGCTGTGGGCTTTTTACAAATAACTTTTGTTGTGCTGAAATAAGGTTCTTTTAGACCTATTTTATTCAGCGTTTTTGACATGAATGTATGTTGAACTATGTCAAATGCTTTATCAGTTTGGTCCAGTTAGTTTCATCCTGCATTCTGTTGGTGTAATAGATTGCATTAATTAATTTTCAGTTATTGAAATGTTCTTGGGTGTCAAGGATTAAATGTTCCAACCATGGTGTGTCATTCTTTTAATGAGGTGCTCAAGTTGGTTTGCTGTTATTTTACAGAAGATGTTCGCATATGTGTTCATAAGGGATGTTGGCCACAAGTTTTCATATATTTTAGTGTTTTTTTTCTGGTTGTATAATCAGTAATGCTGGACTCCTTAAATGAGTTAGGAAAGGTACCCCATTTTCAATATTTTGGAAGAGTTTGAGAAGGATATATCATTAATTCTTCTTTATTTGGTAGAAATTACCCATGAAGCCATCTAATTCTAGGATTTTATAAAATTCTTATGTTCTGAATAAACAGATGATAATGTACATAATTATTGTGTACAGTGTGATGTTGTGATTCACATATATTGCTATGTTTGGATGTAGTCTGTCACCAAAAGCTTCATGTGTTGGAAGTGTGGTCCTCAGTGTTCAGAGAGATGTAGAACCTTTAATATGTAGGGCCCAGAGGAGGTCCTTAGGTCTTGGGGAATACTGTCCTTGGAAAGGATTGAGGTAGTTTTCATGGGATCCTGAGCTGGTTCTTATGAGAGGGTTGTTAGAAAGGTGTGAGCCTGGGGGCCAGCATCGTGACTTAACAGGTTAAGCTGCCACCTGCGATGCCATCCCATGGGGGCACCAGTTAAAGTGGCTGTTCCACTTCCAATCCAGCTCCCTGCTAATGTGCCTGGAAGAGCAGCGGAGATAGCCCAAGTCCTTGGGCCCCTGCATCCACGTGGGAGACCCAGATGAAACTTGTAGCTCCTGGCTTCAGCCTGGCCCAGCCCTTTCCATTTTGAGGCCATTTGGTAAGTGAAAAAGCGATAGGAAGATCTGTCTCTGTAACTCTGCCTTTTGTAGCTGAATGATTGTATGCTTTCTTTCATCTTTTAAGATTTTTATTTATTTATTTGAAAGTCAGAGTTATGAAGGGGGGTTGGGTAGAGAAACAGAGAAATGTTCCATCTGCTGGTTCACTCCCTAAATGGCCACAATAGGACCTCAACCAGTGCCCATATCGGATGCCAGGGCCACAGGCTGTGGCTTTATCCACTGCACCAACAGCATGGGCCCCTGTAAATCTGCCTTTTGAAAAAATAAAGTAAAAATCTTAAAACCAGATGTGAGGCAGCGTCGCGGCTCACTAGGCTAATCTTCTGCCTGCGGCACCAGCACACCAGGTTCTAGTCCCGGTCAGGGCGCCGGATTCTGTCCCGGTTGCCCCTCTTCCAGTCCAGCTCTCTGCTGTGGCCCGGGAGTGCAGTGGAGGATGGCCCAAGTCCTTGGGCTCTGCACCCACATGAGAGACCAGGAGAAGCACCTGGCTCCCGGCTTCGGATGGGCGCAGTGCGCCGGCCGCGGCGGCCATTGGAGGGTGAACCAACGGCAAAAGGAAGACCTTTCTCTCTGTCTCTCTCTCACTGTCCACTCTGCCTATCAAAAAACAAACAAACAAACAAACAAAAACCAAAAACACCAGATGTGAGCCTGATCCCTGAATTGTTTCCTGGCTTTTTGTCTTACAATGTATCTTTCTCACACACACATTCTGCTACCATGATGCCATCTGCCATGATGAGATGCAGCCAAGGGGCCCTCGCAAGGGCCAGAACCATGCTGTTTGGAATTTATACCTCCAAAACTGAACCAAATAAGCCGGTCTTCTTCATAAAGTATTCATAAATACCCAAACCCTTGGGTATTTCATTATAGAAAACAGACTAATACTTGCACATTGTGGAATGACACATTCAGCCCCCTTACACATTCTTCAGTGTTCGGTTTTCTACATTCTTTTTTTTTTTTTTTTGACAGGCAGAGTGGACAGTGAGAGAGAGAGACAGAGAGAAAGGTCTTCCTTTTGCCGTTGGTTCACCCTCCAATGGCCGCTGCGGCTGGCGCGCTGTGGCCAGCTCACCGCGCTGATCCGATGGCAGGAGCCAGGTGCTTCTCCTGGTCTCCCATGGGGTGCAGGGCCCAAGCACTTGGGCCATCCTCCACTGCACTCCCTGGCCACAGCAGAGAGCTGGCCTGGAAAAGGGGCAACTGGGACAGAATCCAGTGCCCCGACTGGGACTAGAACCTGGTGTGCTGGCGCCGCAAGGCGGAGGATTAGCCTAGTGAGCCGCGGCGCCAGCCAGTTTTCTATACTCTTGATTCTACTTCCTGAGTTGTATATTTCTAGGAATTTATCATTTCTTCCAGGTAATCTAATCTGTTGGTGTTTATTGTTCCTTGTGGTTTCTTTTCTCTTTATTTTCTGTAATAAGCTGTAAAATCTTGTCATTCTTCTGATTTCATTATTTGAGTTTTCATCCTCTCTTTTTTTAGTCTAGATAAAGACTTGTTGATTTTGTTACTTTATCCAAGACTCAGATCTGTTTCCCTGATGTTTTCTATTGTTTCTCTAGTCTCTATACATCATTTATTTCTTTTTTTTTCCACTTAGAGACTCAGGTACCACATATTTACGTTGTCGCAACAGTGGACTAAGTTAACAGTTTTCTGACAAATCATGATACATTCATAAACATTTGTAACTTGACTTTATAAACAAGTTTCTTCTTGATTTCTTCTCCAGAACTTACTGACCCTATAGAAACTCAGTAATCCAGAGAAAGAGCTTAAAAGACCAGTAATAAAAATGTAAAGAAAATCCTAAATATATTTGTCTGGCAGTTTTCAAATATTAAAAACTAATTAATGACTTGTGGAGGATTAATTTCCCAATATGTTTGAGCCATGGCTCAGTTAATGGAGAACCACACAAATTTTGCTTTCATTGTGAGTACTTCGTGTTATCCTAAGTACTTCAGAATTTCTAGGTCACTGGCAAAGGTATATGATAGATTTTTAAAAAGGGAATGTTATTTATAAAATAAAGAGACCTCCTAGTTCAAGTTTTTATTCAGTAGTTGCCCTGCGAGTGTTTTAAGATGCTTCAAAATAACATGTGTTTTTGTGCACAAACCTCATTCTCCCACCATAACATTCATAGTATGTTATAGCTCACCTAAATGTGGCAAAATATACAAGTCAGAAACAAAAAATGGAAAGGGGAAAGGAAAACAACACATGTACGCGATTGTTTACAGACCAACCAAAGCCTGAGATGGAATTTCAGCAGCTACATTTCTTTCTTGGCAAATGGGACTTTTATTACCTTCCCTGCAGATTATGTACAGAAGCTTCTGAGACAGGTTTTCTTAGAATCAGTCCACTTTGACTCATAGTGCAGTTGAAGGTGAAACAGTACGATTTCTTTTTTCATGGAGAAAACACGTACATATCATGAGATGATTTTCACAGCATACAGACTAGACCCTGGCTTTGCATGGTTCATTTGCTTTCATTTTATCACACAAAAAGGTTTGCCATAATGGTGATGGAAAGGCAGAGGCAGGCTAACAGATTTCACCAGTACAACTGCACATTTCTGTTTGAGAGGAGTTGCTGTTTATTACCTGACCGGATTACAAAAATCTTTTTTTTTTTTATTTTATTTTTTGACAGGCAGAGTGGACAGTGAGAGAGAGAGACAGAGAGAAAGGTCTTCCTTTGCCGTTGGTTCACCCTCCAATGGCCGCCGCGGCTGGCGCGCTGCGGCCGGCGCACCGCGCTGATCCGATGGCAGGAGCCAGGAGCCAGGTGCTTTTCCTGGTCTCCCATGGGGTGCAGGGCCCAAGCACCTGGGCCATCCTTCACTGCACTCCCTGGCCACAGCAGAGAGCTGGCCTGAAAGAGGGGCAACCGGGACAGAATCCGGCGCCCCAACCGGGACTAGAACCCGGTGTGCCAGCGCCGCTAGGCGGAGGATTAGCCTAGAGAGCCGCGGCGCCGGCGCAGTTTACAAAAATCTTATAGGAGACACCTTAGTCCATCCTTCTAATAAGCTTGTTAACCTGGTCTTCTCTGTTGCCAGCATCTCCACCCTCTACAAAGTGGGTGGTCCTTTTCCTCATCCTACCTCGTGGAGAAGATAATTTGAAGGACCACAGGAAGTTATTTGCTTCCTGGCAGTGTTGTTCTCCAGCAGTATGGATCTCACCAGTCAGATCCTCCATGCAGACAATGTTGCATTCACAGGATGAGGGGCAGTCCCAGAGCTATCTGTCAAGGCAGTTCACTTCTTCCTGATTTTGCCAGAGCACACTTCTAAGTTCTCTACTGACTTCAGATTCAGGTACCCCGTGCAGTAGATGGGTCCGTAGTCCTCAGCGTGTTAACTCATATTTTACTGAGCTCAACAAAGGTGCCTCTGGAGACCTGGCAGAGGCAAAGGAGCTACAGCACCTTTCTGACTCGGGGCTCACACCACTGAGACTTCTGATCCTGAGGATAAGTGCCAGTTTGGGTCCTGCAGGTGCATAGCAGTCGCCGGCTTTTCTCGCCATCCTCACTCTCCAGATGTCAGTTTTGTACCTCCACCTGTATTCCTTGTGAGGGGCTTAGCTTTTTCAGTGGTGAGCTTCCTCCTTGCCTTTCGAAGCTTCTTTGGGCACACTTCTTTCTCAGTGCTTGATCTTCAGCTCTGTGAATTTCCTCCAGTTTAATGAGGATTTCTGGCACAGCAGGAACCTTCTCCTCTTCGACACCCTCCATGCTGCCAGCAGGAAAAGAGGCCACATCGCTTGTTTCTGTTTAATCTTTGTTTTTCCCTTCTTCCTGCTAACTTTAGTCTTAGATTTTTTTCTAATTACTTGAAGCTTAGTAATTAAGTAATTCTAATTACTTGAAGCTTAGCTGTTTGTTTCATAATTTTCTTTTTTTGACAATGCAAGCCTCTCTCACTACAATGGACTGAATGTTAATGTCTCAGCCAAATCCATTTGTTGAAAATACTAGTGCCCAAGCTGATGTTATTAGCAGATGGGCCTTCAGATGGAGATTAGACTACTTTGTGATCATGACTCTTTCTTTCTTTCTTTCTTTCTTTCTTTCTTTCTTTCTTTCTTTCTTTCTTCCTTTCTTCCTTTCTTCCTTTCTTCCTTTCTTCCTTTCTTCCTTTCTTCCTTTCTTCCTTTCTTCCTTTCTTTCTACCTACCTACCTACCTACCTTTCTACCTTTCTACCTTTCTTTCTTTTTTTAAAGATTTATTTCTTTATTTGAAAGACACAGTTACAGAGAGGCAGAGAGAGAGAGAGAGAGAGAGAGAGAGAGAGAGAGAACCTTCTAGCCACTGGTTCACTCCCCAGATGGCTGAAATGACCAGAGATGTGCTGATCCAAACCCAGGAGCCAGGAGCTTCTTCTGGGTCTCCCATGCAAGTGCTGTGCCTCATGGACTTAGATCATCCTCCACTGCTTTCCCAGGCCATAGCAGAGAGCTGGATTGGAAATGGAGTATCCAGTTCTCAAAGTGCCACCCATACAGGATGCCAGCACTGCAGGCAGCGGCTTTACCTGCTACACCACAGCACCGGCTGCATGACTTTTTCTTGATGAGCCCAAAGTTACAATATTGACCTTGCAGCTCCCAAATTTCATAAATAAAAATTAGAGATATTTGCTTTTAACATTAAATTTGCATTCTTGATTTTATTGTAACTCTATCTAATTCCACAAAAGAAACCATCGTCACTTATTTGGCAAAATGCTTGCAAATAGTTTTTCTTGGGAGAACCACAGGGAAATAGCGTTGCTCAGCTGAGAGCCCTCTGTGGTCCTCCACTGAGATGGCTGTATAACCAAGGAGATCCTCTCTCCAAGCAGCTGTAACGACCAGGCAACAGATTATAGTGCCTCCTGTGCCCTTTTTGTTTTAAATTTCAGGCTTAATTCAGATACATTTTGCATGACAAATACTGGACCTTCTTTTGCTACACATCTGTGTCTCCCCAAGCAGAGGTAGACCTATGAGTCACGTGTGAGATCTTCGTTGTCTGCCTGTCTCAGTATGCTCCAGCATCATAAGTGATCCAATATCAGTTTTAGCCGCAATCACACCTTGATTCTGATGCCTGCTGGCAGTGGATTTGGACAAGTAGTTCAGCTGTTTCTCAGTGTGTGATACTTTATTTCTAAGTAGTAAACAATACTCATTTTTGTTATTACTGTCATCTTTCTCTATGGATGGTCTTCAGAAAGTTCATGGGAGAAACTCTGCATGGATTTTGAAACTTTTGCACCAAAATTTCTGAATTCCATTTTTCATGAACTTTTTCAAGTTCCCTCACATATTGTTGTTATCGCTACAAAAGATGATAAGTCAAATATAAACCCAAATAGGAGATGATACTTAACACCAAACCAGGTAGGAGAGTAGGCAGTGTGGCGCAGCAGGTTAAGCCACCACTTGGGAGGCCTGAGGTCAAGTCCCTCCTCTGCTTCTGACCCAGCCTCCTGCTACTGCATGTCCTGGGAGACAGCAGGCGATGATTTAAGGACTTGGGTTCCTGCTAGCCACATTGGCAATCTGGACTGAGATACAGGCTCCAGACTTTGCATTGCCTGGGCCCAGCCCTGGCTGTTGCAAATATTTGGGCAGTGACTCAGTGAATGAAATTGTGCACTCTTTCCTCTCCCTCCCCCTCTCCTCCTCTCCCCCTCTCTCCCACTCCTCCTCTTCGCCTCTCCATCCCTCCTCACTTCCAACTAAGTAAATACAAACTTCGAAAACAGTTACTAAAACTTAATGAAAAAAAGCAAGAAACTGGACCGGGAGTTCACTTTTAGCTTGCTGTCATTTCTGCTTAGCTGTTTCTAACAAAATGTAAACTGCTGAAATGATGCACTCCTTTTTCTGCATTCTAACATTGGCAAATGTGTTGTTTGATCAGCACAGGTGTGGAAATGAGGCTCAGACCGCATCAGCTCCCTGCAGTGTTGCCTTTACTGAACTCTGCATAGCCTGGATCTCGTCAGCCTGTATGGCAAGAAAGCCCTGGGAAAATTGGCCAAGAGCCTACTGAGAGAACTTTCAGGAGGGAATGCTCTCTGGCTTCGGAATCTGGCATACCTCTCCCTTCCCAGGAGTAGAAAGGAGCCAGACTCTAAGTTACAGACTACATCACTGATCTGTCTCTCTCCTCAGAGCATTTCCCACCTGAAACAATGGCATGGGTCCCTCTCTCTGCTCCTCAGGCCTCTGTCCTGTCTGTATTTTAAGTCTCACCTGGTAGCTTTTGCACAGTGTATCCCAGGTGCCGGGCACTGTCCCCTCTTAGATCTGCCTTCAACCAAATACATCAGGTAGCCCTCTCTCTCTGGACCCTGTCTTCAGACTCAAGTAACCTGCCTCTCCACTTGCCTGTTCTCGCCTGAAGACAACCACAGCACCCATGGCTTGCCATGGAGGTCAACAGGTTGTCTTGTGGGCATCCTGCCCACAGCTTTGAAAATGTCCTCCTCGTTAAAGTATCCTGGAACAACCCAGGCTGAGGTTGTGCTGAGCCTCCTGCCAGGACCCTGACAGTAATCGCTGATACTCACTTTTTTTAAGAAGAGATTGATTGGTTGGTTGGTTGGTTTATTCATATATTTGAAAGGCAGAGTTACAGAGAGAGAAAGAGACAGAGAGATCTTCTAACAGCTGGTCTAGTCATCAGACGTCTGCAACAACCAAGGCTGGGCAACGCTGACACTGGGAGCCTGGGGATGCCATCCAGGTTTCCCATGTGGATGGCAGGGCCAAGTACACTGCTTTCCCAGGATCATGAGTGCGGCCAGTGCTGGGACAGAGGGACGAAGCCTCAGCCTGCAGTACTGGCATCCCAAGTTGGTGCCTGTTCGAGTCCCAGATGCTCCACTTCTGGTCTGGCTCTGTGCTGGTGCACCAGGGAGAGCAGTGGAGATGGGCCAAGAGCTTGGCCCTGCACCCTCGTGGAGACCTAGAAGAAGTTTCTTGCTCCTGACTTCAGATTACCCCAATCTGGTTGTTGTGTCCATTTGGGGAGTGAACCAGCAGATGGAACACCTTTCTCTCTGTCTCTGCTTCTCTCTTTCTGTAACTCTGCCTTTTGAATAAGTAAGTAAATCTTTGAAAAAATAAATAATAAATCTTTAAAAAAAAAAACACTGATCATTGAGGGCACTTGGTGGAGAATGCTGTGCAGGTCAATGGCCTCTGGAGCAGCAAGCTAAGCTGGGTTCAAAGAGCAGATTCAACCACAGTATCCATCAGCCCCCTAAAACTATGACCAGCCCTTCTGCACCAGGGGTGACCCACTAGGTCCTGTAAGTAAGAGAGACAAAGAAATGCGAGAATGACAAGGTTTATGAAGAGGAATGATGCCAGCTTTAATGACGTCAGAGGTGGGAAAGACACTGGTTTGGACATGCAGGGCACTTTGCAGTGGAAGGCACAATTTCAATCTGTGGTTCTGAGAACCTGACTTAATGCTTTCATGCACAACAACAGAATTCCTCCCCGGAGAAATGGCACATTATGGTTTGTGCTAGCGAGATGAGTGCTTTTCATCATGCATCATTTTTTCATCATGCATCATTTTTAAGACTTACTTATTTGTTTGAAAGGCAGAGTTACTGCAAGGGGGAGGCAGAAAGAGAGAGAGAGAGAGAGAGAGAATCTTCCATCAGCTGGTTCACTCCCCAAATGGCCGCAATGGCAAGGGCTGGGCCAGACTGAAGCCAAGAACCAGGAGCTTCCTCAGGCCTCCCACGTGGGTGCAGGGGCTCAAGCACTTGGGACATCTTCTGCTGCTTTCCCAGGTACATTATTAGGGAGCTGGATTGAACATGGAGCAGCCGGGTCTCAAATCAGCACCCAAATGGGATGACAGTGCTGCCGACAGTGGCTTTCCCTGCCATGCCATGGCGCAGGCCCCCATCACGATTCTTAAGGAATTTGTAACACTGAAACACAGAAGAAAATATTCATCTAAATCTATCAGCTAGGGGCAGTGAGAAGAGGACGCCCCCACCCCTCAGTTCTTAGGGCCACCTGAGAGAGAGTCTGCTGGATCTGCTGGAAGCTTTTTCCCACACTGAGTGTTGCAAGGCATGACAGAGTCTCTCAGCATTTTACCCAGGACTGTCTTTGTTTCCTCGGCAACTATCTTGAGGCAGCGTCTATGTTTCATCTGTCTAAAGTATGGAATGACACAGGTGCGTAAGCCTGGGCACAAGCTAAGACAGAAGAAGAACATCTTCGTGACTACAAAGGTCATGGCCCAGAGTTTCCAGTCCCTCCAGCGGACACACTGCACATCTTGGGACCTCATGACGCTCGTGTAGTCTGTGAGTGTGCTCCTCTTGCTCTGCTCATACCCCCTGAGAGCTTCACCGTTTACACCAAACACTGATCGGTAGGCTTCCAGACACTCGGCCAAGTCATCTGCATACCAGAAGCCCAGGAAGCCTTGCAGAGGTTGTAGAGTAATTTTCTGCTGCATGGAGGCTTCTATGTGGCTGATGATCTTCTCGCAGGCATGCATGAGGTGTTGAAGAGGGCCATCGCATCTGACTTGGGACAAGCCCGTTTGCAATGTGTCTCTGAGACCTGGGAAGTCGTGTGAAGAAGGTTTAAGGCTGGAAACCAGGAATATGGGGGGTTCGCACACTCGCTGCTTCTGGAGACTTCTCAAGATGTGGTTTTTGATGGCCTGCTGTAGCTCACACCCTGGGAGGGTGCTTGAGCTGAGGTCCAGGTCCAGCTTGGTCCAGACAATGTAGAACTTCTTTCCCATGTCCGCGATGGTTTTGGTGAGCATCACGTGATTCATGCTGAACTGCTGGGACGCGATGATGATGAAGAGGTCGTACTGGCTGAACTGCATTGCCACATGATACTCCTGCAAGGTATCAGTAGCCACCCCTGTGCCAGGCAGGTCCCACAGCACAGCCTTTGGAAACATGGGGGATGAATAGGCGGCCCGGGTTTCGGTAGTTGTGACCACCCCCGTGGGTGCTGAGGCCTCCTCCTCGTGTCCTATCTCGCGAAGCGCATTGATGAAGGTGGACATGCCATTGCCAGATTCTCCTGTCACCGCGATGTTGACTGGCATCTGGGACACCAGCTCCAGAGGCCGCCTCATGTCAGAGACCACCTTCAGCAAGTTCCCATCTTCTAAGTCTTTCTCAATCTTCACAGCCTCATCCTTGGATAAAACACCCCAGTCCTGATGTGACATAACCGAGGTCAAGGATGCAGACAGTAGAGTGGGAGGGGACCGCGAGAACTCCGCCATATTGGTGTAACCTGCAGAAATAGAACCAGTGAGAATGAGGAGCACAACAGGGCAGTAGGATCACCTGACTTAGCATCCCCAAGCTCAGGGTTTATCTGCCAACAAAGACCATGGCAAAGACATTGGATTGCAAACAAAGCCAGCAACAAGTGCTCACTCAGGCAGTGTGCATGTTTCTCCATGTGAATGTGAAGGACAGGGTCCTCGTGGAATGCTGGAGGCTGGCTGTGCCTCCATAGTAGCACCGTGGTTGGAAGAAGACTTGGGGAGCAGAGGACCCTGCTTTCCCAAAAAGTCCCATGAGAGAGTTCCTTTGGTCTTTTACACTTTTACTCTGTCCTAGTGTGATAAGCGTGCTCCTTCATAATTTTCAGTTGCTCTTTCAGGCAATAGTCACCTATATATTTCTCTCCTGTAGGTGGCACCAGAGAACACAAAGCAGCCAGTTCCCATTGCCTGTATGAAACTGTGGTCCGGCTCTGCTTCTAACACTTGACCTCCTCACCGGGCAGGTGAGCACAAGCTGAAACGCTGCAGTATCAATAAGGCAGCTGCCTTCTTTTGCCCTTCCATGAGCTTGCATTAGATTTTCATACAGAGGAAGGGAAGGAGAGAGCGAGGGAGGAAGGAAGACAAGGAGGGAGGGAGGGAATCTTCCTAGAGTCCTGCTCTTCTTCAAGGCACTGCCTAAACAATTGACCATCATTGTATCCTCAAAACCTAGCTCTTCTTTCTCTCTGTCTCTCTCTCTCACTGTCTAACTCTGCCTGTGGGGGGGGAAAAAAAAAATAAAGGTTGGTGCCACGGCTCACTAGGCTAATCCTCCACCTGCGGCGCCAGCACTCCGGGTTCTAGTCCCGATTGGGGCATCAGTTCTGTCCCAGTTGCTCCTCTTCCAGTCCAGCTCTCTGCTGTGGCCTGGGAGGGCAGTGGAGCATGGCCCAAGTGCTTGGGCCCTGCACCCACATGGTAGACCAGGAGGAAGCACCTGGCTACTGGCTTGGGATCAGCGCAGCCCACCGGCTGTAGCAGCCCTTTGGGGGATGAACCAACGGAAGGAAGACCTTTCTCTCTGCTTCTTCTCTCTCACTGTAACTCTACCTGTCCAAAATAAATAAATAAATAAAACCTAGCTCTACCAGTTTTCCCATGGATCCAGGTTTGCAGACTGATTTAAAAAAACACGAGGTGCCGAGGATTTGCCTAATGGTTAAGATAGTGTTTGGGATACTTGCATTTCATGCCAGAGTGCCTGGGTCCTAGTCCCAGCCCTGCTCTTGATTCCATCTTCCTGCTTGCACACCCGGGGGGCAGCAGGTGATGTCGCGTGTACTTGGGTCCCTGCCACCCACGGTGGGAGACCCGGATTGACTTCCTGGGCTTCTGGCTTCAGTCTGGCCCAGCTCCAGCTGTGGCAGGCATTTAGAGAATGAACCAAATAAAGAGAAATCTCTCTTTCTCTGCATTTCTGCTTCTCAAATAAGTTAAAGAAGCTTAAAAAAATAAGGTGATTTTACTTCTAAACAGTGAGACCATTTCACAAACTGAGTTCAAATACACAAACATACAACTCTGGAAATCCCCTCGCACTCCCTGTGCACACTGAAACACAATTGTGCCCATGCCAAATCATTTTCACTCACTTCTCCATATACACTCACTCACCATTGGCACACACAGTACACTGTCACATGCACACACTCCCTCACACAGGTACATGTTCACACTCCATAACATACTCAAGCTACACACACACACACTCCGTCCTGCTTTCTACATACACTTACATGCTCACTCACATTTCCACGTGATTACTTACCCACACACACAACTCATTCATGGGGTCACATCCACACAAGTCCAGTTTTGGTGACACTCACACTCTGTGTGTACAATGGTTGTGTCTTCTATCAACAAGTACAGATTCTTATCATTGTTCCCTAAACAAGACACTATAAGAACTATTTACTTAGGATTTGTACTATATTAAGTATCATAAGTAACTTAGAGGTTATTTAAAGTATGAGCCATTTAAATTTTTAAATAATTTTAAATTTAGTAACATTAAGTGCAAGGTAGCTTGTGTACAGAATATATGCAAATACTACACCATATCGTAAAATGGACTTGTGCTGATTTTGGTGTCTGTGCAGGGTAGGAGTCTGCGGAACCACTTCTACATGGATACCAAAGGATAACTGTACATTTCCAGACGTTTTCTGTGACCATGTCTGTGAACTGAGCCAGCGTCTCCCAATCCATCTGCTTACCTGTCCACCAATGTTGAGCCCCATGGAGGCAGCCTTAGCCCCTCCCAACCCCTCAGCCTGCAGCATCTACATGTGCATGATACAGGCATGTGCACACCCACACAGAAACACACAAGCACACAGATGCTCCTTAACGTCATCCGCAAAAGACCTGTGTGTTAAGGACAGGATTCTCCACTGCAAACAAACGTTTCAGTTTTGAGAAATTGAAAAGGCAAGAGGCTGCCTAACCTCTGGACCCTCACCCACCCCCACCCCCACCAGATATTTATTTCTGGGCAAGGTGGCCAGCGGGTGAACCGACTGATGGACTAGTCTAGGCTAACCCGGCCATTGCCTCTGATGATCCTGATCTCACGTTGAACATCCAGAGATTCGGAAATAGCCTCTGAGGAATATGAGTGGCATATCCTACCTTTGTCCAAATTCATCCCTCTGAGAAAACTCCTAATGCCAGGGGCATCTAGGTAACCGAGGTGCGCTTCATCTCTCTTTCCCTCTCTCTCTCCCTCCCTCCTTTCCTCTCTCCCTCGTTTTTGTGTCCCCTGGCTTAGTAGGATTTGGAGCTGCACAGGGATCTGAGAAGGTTGTACTCAGGTCCTGACCATTGTCACAGAGACCAGCTCTGGATCCATCAATGACATGAAACAAGCCAGACCCCAGAGCTTCCTTATGCTTGGTGTCAGGGCTTCACCTCCCAGTGTAGCAGAGAAGCCCGGTTCACAGCCAGTTCTCCATCCTGAGAGCTCTCTCACTTACCAGTAGCTGGAACAGAGTGTCTGTGATCTGGGGGCACAGGGCACTCCTGCTACTTCACCTGCTCCCTGGGGAGGGGGTCACAGCCCTTCTGCACAGAGGCAGTTCCTGCTGAGATGGTTCAAAACTTCATTCCAGGCCCAGTTGGCTCCAGAAAGATGGAAGTGAGAGATGGGGATTGTGCTAGGAAGAGCAGAGAATGACCTGAAGCAGAGGCCAGACTGTGAGGTTTAAGAGGCTTGGCGGCTCTCACCCTCCCCTCCTGGTATATGAAAGTCCTCCCCCAGCTGTGCCCCCACCTGGGAGAGGGAGATCATGTGAGGGCAGTTTTCAGTTTCTGTGTCTGGAAGTGAGTCTGTGCCTAGAAGAACAGAAGCAGAAATGCTTTCGCTTTCTCCTGCCTGAAGGTGCCAGGATACTAAGGTCCGGAAAGTGGAGCAGCTCTGACCTTGGCCCAGATGGGAGGAGAGGCCCCCTTGGGATTCCTGCTGCCTGTGCAGAAGCACTGTCCCAGGGCCTGCCTGATAAGGGGCCCCTGGCTGCCTCCTCACCCTACGTCCATGTCCTTGTGTGTTGGCACTGAGTCCTGTGTGACTGTCAACATTCTACTCCCAGTGAGGCCTGGGCTGCAGGTGAGTTGAGACACATTGAAAGTTGTCCCCTTGGCTGCCTTGCCTCTGCCCAGGTCTAACATTTACACCCAGCACAACCCCCTTTCAAGTTCCTCCCTGGTCTGTTGTGGGTACTGGTCACAGGGTGCTCAATTGTCCTGTCCTCCTAACTCTGTAGACCGTGCACATTGCTTCAAGTCCCCGTGACCTCCTCCCCACCAACAAATACCTGCCTAGCCCACTGTCTTGCTCCTGACCACTGACCACAGCACTTTCCACATCTGGGTCTGTACTGGATGACAGACCCAGAAACCACAGGCACCACAGCTGTGCTGTTTGCTCAGCATCATCACATCGTGGATGTGTCCTGGTGGGGCCACGTGCTCTGAGTATAGTGAACCCAAATCACTAGGGCAATACATTTAGGGGTGGAGCCTTTGGAGACTGAATGAGTCATGCAGGCTTGTTCCTGTGAGTGGTATAAGAGGCCTCATGGAAGGCTGGGGAGCCCTGTGCACCTCTGCCTGTGAGGGCACACCCAGGCTCCATCTATGCAGCAGAGCAGTCCTCGGCAGATGCTGCATCTCCTGGAGTTGATCTTGGACTTGCCCGTCTGCACAACTGTGAGCAGTAAGTTTCTCTTGTTTTTAGTTACCCAGAGGAATTTTTTTTTAACTTTTATTTAATGAATATAAATTTCCAAAGTACGACTTATGGATTACAATGGCTTCCCCCACATACCGTCCCTCCCACCCACTACCCTCCCCTTTCCCACTCCCTCTCCCCTTCCATTCACATCAAGATTCATTTTCGATTATCTTAATATACAGAAGATCAGCTTAGTATACATTAAGTAAGGATTCCAGAGGAATTTTTTAAAGATTTGTTTATTTATTTATTTGGAAGGTAGAGTTACAGAGAGGCAGTGAGAGAGAGGTCTTTCATCCTCTAGTTTACCCCCCAGATGGCCGTGACAGCCAGAGATGGGACAATCTGAAGCCAAGAACAGGAGCTTCTTCTGGGTCTCCCATAAAAGGTGCAGGGGCCCAAACACTTAGGCCATTGTCTACTGCTTTCTAAAGCTATGGCAGAGAGCTGGATGGGAAGTGAGCATCCAGGACTTGAACAGGCGCCCTTGTGGGATTCCAGCACTGCAGGCAGTGGCTTTACTCGCTGTGCCACAGTTCCAGAGGAAGTTTCTCACGGTAGCAATCCAAGCTCTAAGACAGCCGGCAACGTAGAGAAAGTCAAGGTTTAGTCTCAAGCATTCAGGACTTGCTGTGTGACCCTGGACAGCAGATAAACCTCAGTGATTCTCCTACCCTCGTCTTAAACTTGGGACACTGGGCAAAGCCCTCCAGGGTGTGTGAAGTCAGGGAGGGGCTTCCCAGAGCAAGGTGCTGTGAGACCTGCGCAGAATGACAGCGTGTGCTTGTCTGCTTGTGTGCTTGTGTGCTTGTGGAGGTCAGCAGAGCTGAGACAGTGATGAAAACCACACAAGCAGCCAAGAGATGGTGAAATCGGCGTTGTATCTGTTGACTTCTGGCCCGGGTCAGAAACAGATCAGGCTCTGATTAGGAAACAGGACAGCAAGGAGCATTTTAAATAGTGTGGAGAAAAGAACAGGGAAAATAAAGGAAAAGAAAAATTTAGTGTGGGGCTGTGCTGTCACCAAGGCCCACAGTGCACAGGACAGAGGTCCCAGGGCCAGACCTGGTAAGTGCAACAGGACTGGGGCTGCCCCCCTCTTGCAGGGACCTAGGAGGCTGTAAAAGGCCCTGGTCTGGGGGCTTTTCCAGTCCCAAAGGGGATGTGGGAGGGAGCCCCTGGGCCCCCCACACCAGACCCTGGGCAGCAGAATGGCCTTTCCACCCCAGAGGCCAGTGAGGCCACACGGCAGCTGTGCTACACAAATGAGACTTTTCCTGCCACCCCCAGCTGCCTCTCCTCTCGCCTGCCACCACCCTCTCCCACCCACGCCCCTGTAAGGGTCCCAGAGAGCAGAGGACATGGAGGAAGAAGAGGCCAGAGGCCACTCTTCCCTTGTCCCTGCTGCGGACTGCTCCCTCAGGGGAGGGTCTGTGGAGAATGCAGTCTGAGGAGGGTCTGAGGCTTGTTGCTCAGGACTTCCTGTCACCTGGGCGTGAGCAGGAGGGAGGATGTTCCCTGAGCGTGGCCAGAGAACTGAGGAACCTGGTCCTATGCGAGCCAGCCGTTGGGGAGCAGCGATGTGGGGCAGGCGGGGAGAAGGCACGCGAGCTGCTGTCAGTGTTTCCAGGGCAGATTCGGCTACGCCCTCCACTCCCTCTCACCGCAGGCTCCTCAGGGAAAAGGAGGTTAGTGGGAGGAGGGGGAGGCTGAGCAGCCCGCAGGCCGGCAGGGCTGGGGTCGGGGGACGACCCCCGTGGTGAGTTGGGCAGGGGAAGATGCACTCTCACTGGCACTTCAGTGACCCCAGAATCCTGTCCACCACCCCCAAAACAGCTGAGCTTCCTACAGACCTGGGCGCATCAGTGATCTGTGCACAGGAACCCTCCCGGGCTGAGAGCCAGGCCGGCCAGCTTGGCTTCCTGCCCTGCGTGCACGCCCTGCCCTGCGTTTCCACATGGAACCTGAGCTGCAGTTAGAGCCCTTCACTTTCGTGTTCCCGGAAAGAGCCGCTGTGTGGGGAAGAGGAGAACACAGGTCTGCTTTAGCTGTCCTTGTCTTGTTCATGAATAGTTCCCCCTGCCTCCCCCCACTCCCCGTAGCCTCCAGCGCCCTCACACCCTTTCACAGCCAAACGGGGCCTTTCTCCTCCATACACTCAGAACGGAGGGGACCAATCAGGTGTGAAGCTCCCTTCCCCACCAGTCAGATTGGAGACATCATCTCTGTGTCAGGACTCAGTGGATTTATTTGAAAGGCAAAGTAGCAGAGGGGCAGAGGCAGAGGGAGAGATCCTCCACCCACTGGGTCACCCCACCCCCCAAATGGCCACACAGCCAGACCTCAGTTTAGGATAACTTGGGGGCTGTGGGACACCACTACGGACACCTCTAATCTGCCCTTTGATGTCTAGATCCCATGCAGGTTTCTCTCTGATGAGAATCCCCAGTCTCTTGCCGTCACTGGGCCCCACTCAGCTGGAGCAAGGCAGCTCACGGTTTCATGAGCCCTTCTCCCCTTCGTGTCAGCAGTAAACAGTTGCCACAGCAGAAGCAGCATCCACCCATCAGAGTGATGCTCCTGCAAAGACTGTAGGGCAGAGGCCAGAGCTGGACAAGGCCACATGGGAAGGCAGCACATTGCTGAGCAGTGTGACATAGGGACAACTGGTGCCCTACTTATGGCCAGACCATGACCAGGACTACTCAGGCACAGGGAGGGGGGCATCTGTCTGGTGGAAGAGGAGTCTCTGGGCAGAGCTCTGAGGTCCTGGCACTCCTTCCCTTTGTGTCTGAGAGTCACCCTTAAAATGAGGCTTGGTTTCACTGGGGATGTGTGAAGGAGGAGGAGGAGGGACAGTGCAGAGGTGGGTACGTGAGAATGCCTGAGGGCTTTCCTGATTCACGGTCTGTGATGACTGCCCAGTTCCAGAGGTTGGCCACTCAGGGACGCAGGATGCAGTGTTCCTTGTGCAGCTCCAGCACCGGGCCGGCCCGCCCAGGAGCACAAGAGCCACTCTCTGTGCATCTAGCTCTCAGCAGGAGGAAGAGGAGGAGGAAGAGGGGATGACCAGAGACAAGGGTTGCTCCCCATCCAGTGCGTGGCGGCTGTGCCTCCATCCAGCTGCTCGGTCATTGACCCTTTTGCACTTTTCACCTAAGCCTGTTACTGACGTTGCCTGAACATCCATGGCAATACGCAAATATTTCTCCCACAGAGACGCCCAAGCACAGATCCACAGAACTCCCTGCCATTGAGCTCAGAAGCCTGTGGCACACAGCAGGGAGCACACTCGGGAAGGGGGCTCTATGCTCTGGGTAGATCCTGGCATCACAGAGCTGCCTCTGCTGGGGTTTGCCATTACCCAGCTTCTTAAGGAAGAGTGGAAAGCAAGACTGAGAAACAGACAGACTCAGGGTGAGACAGAGATAGACAGAGAGAGGCTGTGCCCTGGCCAGTCACTTCTACTGAGCCCTGTGTCCTCACAGCAGTCTTTGTGCTTCAGAGCTGTCTTCAAGCCCAAGGAGCCCATTTGCCCAGGGTGACTTGCAGCCCGGAGCATAGAGGCGGTGGTATCATGGTGAGTGCCCTCAGCAGTGTGAGCAGGGAGCTGCACCCGTGCTGCTTGCCTTCTCCAGCTGTACAACTGGGGGAATCGGGCATGGCAACATGATCACAACTTGTCTAAGGCAGGATAGATGGCTGGAACTGGCAGCTTGTTCTGCACCCTGCTTTTGTGGAGCCCAAACCCTGTTCCCCTCTAGGGGAAACACCTTCAGTAGGGTCAGGAGGTGAGGCCAGAGCATGCCTCTCACAGCTGTGGCTTGCAAAGGATCAGAACACGCACAGCTCTTCTGAGCACACACCAATTGTGCCTGTTTACTCCTGAGCTGTGGACTGAGGCCCTCCGGGGTGGATCACTTACCCAACTGGCCCACCGCCCTTGGTCTCTCCTGCAAGCAAAGGTAAGTTAGTGCCTCTGCCAAGCAGACTTCCACGCAACTTTCTTTGGAATTAGTGTTATCTGTGAGCACTCTTGGACTTGAGGCTCCCATAGCATGACACAGACAGGTAGAAAACGCAGACAGAGATACGGCTGTGTGTGGCAGGCAGAGATAGTACTGTGTCCGTTATGTCTGTTGTTCCTTGGAATGATACAAAAGACTCTCATCCAGGACCTTAACCAGGGTGAGGTGGGAAAGGCCATACCCTTGTCTGCAAAAAGAGAAGACGGGCAGGCGCCCTGGCTCATTAGGCAAATCTCTGCCTGCGGCGCCGACACTCCAGGTTCTACTCCTGGTCGGGGCACTGGATTCTGTCCAGGCTGCTCCTCTTCCAGTCCAGCTCTCTGCTGTGGCCCGGGAAGGCAGTGGAGGATGGCTCAAATGCTTGGGCCCTGTACCCACATGGGATATCAGCAGGAAGCAACTGGCTCCTTGCATCGGATTGGTGCAGCGCACTGGGCATAGCGGCCCTTTGGGGGGTGAACCAACGGAAAAAGGATAGACCTTTCTCTCTGTCTCTCTCTCATTGTCCAACTCTGTCTGTCAAAAAAAAAAAAAAAAAAGCAGTCAGGAAGCGGACACTTTGCAGGCTACACTCAAAAACACTTCATCATGGCCAGGACCTCCTCCCAGCTTGCTGGACACGCAATCTTTCCTCCATACACAGACACGTCATCTTAATTCCAGGGCTGGTTCCCAACTGAGGGCTTCCAGACAGGCACCCCTAACAATGACATGTTTGACTTCAGGCAGCCCACAGTTCACATGGAGTACTCCATCTCGCCCAGTACACATGCTGACACACGCTGACCTCAGTGGGCTTTTTAAGTGACTCACCAGAATCTCACATTCCTAGAATGAGATGACTTGCCTTTGTATCGTGAAAAACACCGTCTACAGCTTTGGAAGGCAGGTGAAGTGTGTGGGGGAGACTTGCTTCATGGTTCTTCTAGTGCAACATGTAACATGCTGACTGGCAGGGTGCATTAACTAAATGCAAACTAAGCTCCACAGGTGCTGGAGGTGTGTCTCGGGGGAGGGGTTCACCCACTGTCGCTGAGCCTCCCGTCAGTTTACTGTCTCTTCTTCACCCCTGAGCTTTGTATCCTTCCTTCATGGGTAGCAGATCTCTCGGCCATCTCGGCCATGAGGTCACTGAGAGGTTGCTGAGTTCCTGCCACTCTCGAAAGAGCCAGGAACCCTCACTTTTCTCCAGACAGCTGAGTAGAGGCCAGGCACAGCCCTGAGCCTAAACAAATGACCTCCATGGGCATGGGCTTCTGTGGCCATGCAGTGGCAAACGGGACCTCCACCATGTTGGTCTCTGTATTGGAGGCTCTCTTGGCACTGCCCGCCAATTTGCCCAGCAGAGTGTCCTGAGGAAGCACTTCAGGTCATGGGGACAATATTATCAGTGACTTGGTTTTCTTCCTCACAGGCCGTGATGATCAGTGGAATCAGTGGGACGAGGACTCCGTTTCCCTCTGGCTCTCCATCCCCAGAGGGTTGCCTGCCAGAGACATCTTCACCAAGCTCTGCTCTATGGACACAAATGACGTAGTTGTGAGACTGTCTCCATGACCTCATTCAACTGCAGATGAGCCCCAGTGCCTCCTGGAGTTCCTGAGGAGCCCAGGTGACAGCACAGGTGTGCACGCTCCTGCAAGCTATGGGTTCTTGAATACCAGCTCCCCGTCCTTCTCGCTGTCTTCTCACTGCATGCCCCCTCCCACCCTTTCACACTCATTTGTCCTGCTCTCCTTCCTGTCCATAATGATAGCAGCAAGGTCTGATGGGGCTCAGTCTACAGCTGTCAGGAAACAGTGGCTGCAGACAGGGACTGTCCAAGGTGACACTGCAGTTGGTGTTTGCCCAGGTCCTGGCTCTGTGTGACCCTTGGTTCAGGTTGCATTTGCAGAGTCAGGGAGTGGGAAGAAATGAAGTTTCTTGAGTCATAAAAGATGTCACAGCCTTGAGACTAAGTTGCTTCTCTCTCCTCTCTATCCAAGCAATAGATTTCAGGCACTTCATTTATTATCTCAGGATACTTTTTCTTTGCTCAAAACTGACGGGTTTTCTGGTAATATGGTGCTAATATTAGTTCAGTTTCACTTTCTTGTTCTTGGAAAAGGAGTAGATTCAGGAATAGCACTACCTCCACAATCCTCTATGATTGCTTGTCAACACACTGGGCATGAGGAGAACAGAGTCAGGTGTCAGTACTGCCCAGCTGCCTTATATCAGCTGCTTGCAGGCCTGAGCACAAGTAGCTTCCAGGAGAAGAGCCTGGACCACAGCAGAGGACGATTCCTGAGCCTTGAACTCCTGCGAGCCAGCGACTCGACACAGGGCTTCCTGGTAAGTCAGCAGCAGCATTCAGAGCTGATTTCTGTCCTCAGAGATAGCTTTTCCCCAAGAAGCTGATGGGCAACAAAACATCGTGGGATGAGGAGAGATCATGGGCTGAGGGCCCTGGGCTGCTCAGGTGGGAAGCCTGGGAGCCTGATGGCAGGGAGGCAGGATTGCTTCATCGCAGTCTGGGTTATCTTTCAAGGTAAGGTAGCTTAAAGCTAGTGCTTCGGACATTACATCCTTGTCAAAATGCACCCAATCATTTGCCTTCCTCTAATGCTTCCCCCTAGAAGAGTTAAAGGTAAGTGCATCAGAGTGTGTGTTGAGGGACGTCAGTAGATAATGTATGAGGTTGGCTCTGTCTCAATCCTATGCTGTTTCCAAGTCATGGTGTCTTACCTCTTCCCCTCCCAGTCAGCCTTGTTCATTCTGCACATCCTGGGGGAAGCTGCCTTGGGGTGAAGGATCACACTCTGCATGCCAGTGGTGCTCTAACTGAACAGTCATTTCTAGATCTGGGGATCAGCAGGAATGCGGATCATCCTCTCCCAGAATTGTGGAGAAAATAAAGCATGCTGAGATCCTTTGATTAAACAATACTCTGCTTCAGACTTGGATCTTGCTGTAGCAGTGATATCTCAAATCTAGGACCATGCTGTGCGGTCAGGTGCCTGCCAGAGACATGACTGCATCGCACGCTCGTGCCCAGAGGACAAGGTCTCCCAGTCTAGGCATTAGTGAGATTTCAGGCCTGACAATCCGTTGGTGTTAGGGGAGAGGAGGAAGGGAGGTCCTATGCTGTGCATTACAGGAGATTGAGCAGCACCCCTGGGCTCTGCCCAAGAGACACCAGTAGCATCTCACCTCCCAGTTACAACAACCAGAAATGTCTCCAGTGATTGCCAACTATCTGCAGGGGGACAAAATTACCCTGATTGAGAACCTGTGCTGGAGCCATATCGTGTCCTCAGAGTGACTGTGTTCAGCCCTTGATTCCGTGTCTGGGTGACCCGGTCCCTTTTCTTACACGTGAGATAACCCCAATGATATTTTGGGGCCTTCGTTCAGTGTCTCAAGACATGGTTTAACAGTGAGCCTAGGCCACTGCACACCTTGTACTCCCCATGACAGTACCTTTTTTCTTTGTTGTGTACATCTTTCGTGAGTGTCTGATCACTGGGTTTTGGCATAATTCAGGAGTAATGTACTTGAGATTTCACTGGAGTTATTGATAAAACTACAGATCCCACCAGCCAAAAATCCATTAAGGTGATTCATTAAAGCTGAAAGGGCTCTGTGTTTAATCTATCTGCTTTTGTCTCCTGTTTTGTTGTTTTTCCTGTAGCAAGCATTCAGCTTTGGTTGTGGCCAGGAGGGTGGCAGCCCTCCCTGTGGCTTGCAGGGACCCAGTGTCTGCAGTCAGGTGGAACAGAACTCGGCAGCTCTGTACATTGGCCCTTCAGATAATACAGGGGAGAGGGCTGCCTGTGTGGGGAGTCTCTATCGCTGTGTTGGCAATAGATGACTCTGAGGAAAGCCCCCGGTTTCTATCAGGATGTCCTTTGACCCTGGACAGAATCCCAGCATCTAGGCTGTGTAAATGGATTAAGGCTTCAATGCCCCATGGACCTGTTAGAGCCAGAAAACTGGCACAGCTGTTCACAAGAGCACTTAAGTGGCTCCCCCGATTTGCTCTTGCATTTGTTCCCTAACTAGTGAATTATCACTTTCTTACATGTGTTGGTGATGGAGCAGTGAACAAGACAAAGACCAGTTCTGTCTCTCTGACACTCAAGGGTATTGTGGGAGGCTGACAGCAAACACACATAAAAATAGCATGAAGTGTGGTGCCAAGTCCATAGGGAAAAGGAGGACAGAAAAGAGGAGGGATGCCGGCGCCGTGGCTCAATAGGCTAATCCTCTGCCTTGCGGCGCCGGCACACTGGGTTCTAGTCCCGGTCGGGGCGCCGGATTCTGTCCCGGTTGTCCCTCTTCCAGGCCAGCTCTCTGCTATGGCCCGGGAGTGCAGTGGAGGATGGCCCAAGTGCTTGGGCCCTGCACCCGCATGGGAGACCAGTAGAAGCACCTGGCTCCTGGCCTCAGATCAGCGCGATGCGCTGGCTGCAGTGCGCCAGCCGCGGTGGCCATTGGAGGGTGAACCAACGGCAAAAGGAAGAACTTTCTCTCTGTCTCTCTCTCTCTCACTGTCCACTCTGCCTGCCAAAAAAAAAAAAAGAAGAGCAGGGTGAGTGTTGGAGAAGGGTACAACTGGACATCTCAGAGATGAAATAAAAATTTAAAGAAAGCTGGACATAATTTCAACTGAAAAGATTGATGGAATAAGTAGTCATGTAGATATCAAGAACCAAAAGTTCAGGAATTGGAGCGGTAAGTAAGTGCAAAAGTCCTGAGGTAAGAGCATGGCCCAGAAACAGGAGGGAGGCTGCAGTTCAGAAAGCAAGAGGGGCACACGCCCTCCCCTTGGCCCTGTTCTGTTAGTGAGATGCCAGGTGCAGCTCTGGCCACCTCTGGAGGGAGGGAATTGAACAGTCCAGCAAACTGGGAAGCAGGGATGGTTGGAGCCCACCTCAGAAGACTGTCTAGTGCAGTGAGCTATTGGCATTTTTTCCTTCCTGCTTGTTCATTTTATCCTTTGGAGGCATCCTCTCGCTTTCACTGATCATCTCCTCAGCTGATGGAAACTGCTCATGTCTGCCATTCTGTGCTGCCAGAGACAGTGCACTGATTCCTAGTCTCCTGGGGTAAGTGAGAGTAACCATGCAGGATGTGCCTACTTGGATACCAATGAACAAATATTCCTGATTTTATGTTTTCTTTCTTTCTTATAATATTGTGTTTTTCTTTATTCTCATAATTTTTCTGAGAAGGAGAGAGAGACAGAGAGAGCCTTTCCAGTGGATCACTTTCCAACAGCCAGGACCAGGCTGGGCTGAGGTCAGTAACTAGGAGCTCAATCCAGATCTCCCATGTGTGTTTCAGGGACCAAAGTACTTGAACCCATTGCCTGCTGCCCCCAAGGGTGCATCTTAACGGAGAGCTGGAGTTGGTAGCCAGAGTGGGTACTCACACCCAGGCATTCTGAGGTGAGAGACCAGCAAACAACCAAGCTTAACCCTTTCTTTCCTCAGCTTACAGATTTTCCATTTTGTTCTTTTAAAAATAGGTATCTTTCAGGCACATTATTATTGCCTAACTTTAATCTTGTTGGTTATTTATACTATAATTGGTGAGCTGAAACTGCTTATATTTCTTCAAATTAAGTTTGTGTTAGGTCTTATTTCTGGCATCTTCTTTGCTTCTTTCTAATTGTTGAGGCTTAGCTTATGATGTCATTGTTTCTTTCCCTTCAATAGTTAAACTGAGTATCTTCCAAGTTATATCTCTGATTTATGTAAACACCTCCTCATAAGCGTGTAAAAAATATTGACAACTTGGACACCAATTTTCAGCTCATCTGGATTTATAATCCACTGGTGCATATCAGTAGGATTCTAGGTCAAAATCATTGTTCCTCTTGGAAACTGCATTCCAAATTTTTATTTACTAAATAAAATTATTTTAAAAGATTGATTTATTTATTTGAAAGGTGGAGTTACAGAGAGGCAGAGAGAAGTCTTCTATCCGCTGGTTTACTCCCCTTGGCTGCAATGGCCAGAGCTGCACTGATCCGAAGCCAGTAGCCAGGAGCTTTTTCTGGTTCTCACCTGCAGATGCTGGGGCCCAAGGACTTGGGACGTCTTCTCCTTTCCGAGGCCATAGCAGAGAGCTAGATTGGAAGTGGAGCAGCCAGGACTCGAATCAGTGCCCATGTGGGATGGTGGCACTGCAGGCCACAGCTTTATCTGCTATGCCACAGTGTCTGCCCCTCCAAGTATTTTTATGAAGGCAGATTAAATGGAAATAATTCTTAACCGGGTGAAAGTAAAAATTAAAGTGAAAATTTTTTCACACTTAACTTTTCAAAGTCCTATATCCTGTGTAGTTAGAATCAGAGTGTCAGTGGACGAAAGAGCATTCTCAGCTCTTGGCGTTTCCACGTGTCCAAGCACATGTTCACAAAGGTTTGCAGAAATCAAAATGCTTCCTCACTTGAGGTATTACCTGTTTAAAACCTGAAACCCTACAAGTGCTATAAATTCATGGGGCTTTGTGTCATGGTCTTGAATGAGCAAGCACCAGTGTTTGGCATCTGATCTGTCATTCTTTCTTAGAACAATTTTTACCACAGTCACTATCAACTCTGCCTCACTTAGTGGGGCTTAGAAACTCCAGTTCAGGTGCTAGCATTGTGGTGCATACGTTGCCATGTGAGCATCGGTTCAAGTCCTAGGTGCTCCACCTAAGATCCAGCTCCCCTGCTGATTTGCTAGGGAGAATCAGAATGAGGCCCAAGTGCTTAAGCCTCTGACAGCCACTGGGAGACCCAGATGAGGTTCCAGACTCCTGCCTCCAGTCTGGCCCAGCCCTCCCAATGTAGATATTTAGGGAGTCAACCAGAGGATGGAAGATCCCTCTCTGTCGCTCTAATTCTGCCTTTCAAATCTTAATTTAAAAAAAAACTGTCAGTTCAAAACTCTACTTTCCCCCTTTCCTGGATCCCACTCTCCTTCTCCCAGTTATCGGCTCCAAGGACGTACAGGGAAGCAAACTGGAAGAATAACCCTAGAGAGAGCCATCGTACAGAAGTTTCTGCTGTTAGGTGATTCTCAGTGTCTCTCCCACACAAGGCATTTCAATGATCCTTCTCCAGTCTCCTAAGACAGCAGAGAGAACCTTGGCTCTCACTGTGCCGAGTGAGTTCTGGGTCCACGCAGTAAACTCCTGGGAGTGAGCACCTCCTCACGACCGGCTTTGTAAGATTGACTCTAAGTTGAAATGCCATGCAGCCTTGGATGACCATGCTGCCTTCTAAACCCAACAAACTGAGGCTTTAGGTCATCAAGACAGGGAGTTCTGATCTTCATTTCCTGAAAAGAATCATCAAAGAGCACCTGCCTCCTCCTTGTCCTGCTTCCTCTCACTGCATTCAGGAGGTCTGAGCAGATCCAAATGATACAAAGGATACAAAGTAATCTTTTTGCAAGATGAATAAATTCTGGAAATCTAATATACATCATGATTATGATCATTAGCAAGACTGTATTGTATGTTTGAAATTTGCTAGAAGATAAATCTTAAATCACCTCACTACACACACACATTAACTATGTAGAGGTGATAGGTATGCTAATTAACTGATTGTCATTCTCATTGAACACAGTGTTCATGTATCAAACATCCAATTGTGTACCTGAAATACATACAATATTTATAAGTCAATGATATCTCAATAAAGCTGTTGAAAGAAAGAGCCATCACACAGAGAGGTTAGAGTGGTAGCTTCTTTGGTTTTATTTCCAGTGTTCCAGTTTTCTGGAACAAGCCCCATCAATAGTGTGTGTGTGTGTGTGTGTGTGTGGCCTACGGCAGCTTTGAAGCAGAGATGAGTAGTTGGGATAAAGACAGGGCCAGGAAAGCTTCAGATATTCTCTTCTCAGAAAATATTTGCCACATTCTAAACGTATAAGTTAAAGTCCCTGATTTTGTTGATTTTTCTTTTTGTTTTGTTTTGCTGTTTGTGACACAGGTTATGTATGATGACAGTTATCAATTATATTTTTGTGATAAACACTGCAATAGGTTCATTATAATTTCTTTTTTATTTTTTTAACTTTTATTTAGTAAATATAAATTTCCAAAGTACAGTTAATGGATTACAATGGCTTCCCCCCCCCCATGATCCCTCCCACCCGCACCCCTCCCATCTCCCGCTCCTCTCTCATTCCATTCACATCAAGATTCATTTTCAATTATCTTTATATACAGTAGATCAATTTAGTATATATCAAGTAAAGATTTCATCAGTTTACACCCACACAGAACACAAAGTGTAAAATACTGTTTCAGCACTAGTCATAGTACTAATTCACACTGAACTACACATTAAGGACAGAGATCCTACATGAGGAGTAAGTGCACAATGACTCCTGTTGTTGACTTAATAAATTGACACTCTTGTTTAAGGCGTTATCAATCTCCCCAGGCTCTAGTCATGAGTTGCCAAGGCTATGGAAGCCCCCTGAGCTCACCGACTTTGATCTTATTTCGACAGGGCCATAGTCAAAGTGGAAGTTCTCTCCTCCCTTCAGAGAAAGGTACCTCCTTCTTTGATGGGGTTCTTTCTACTGGGATCTCACTCTCAGAGATCTTTCATTTAGGTTTTGTTTTTGTTTTTGTTTTTTGTTTGTTTGTTTGTTTTGCCAGAGTGTCTTGTCTTTCTATGCCTAAAATACTCTCATGGGTTCTTCAGCCAGATCTGAATGCCTTAAGGGCTGATTCTGAGGCCAGAGTGCTGTTTAGGACATTTGCCATTCTATGAGTCTGCTGTGTATCCCGCTTCCCATGTTGGATCATTCGCTTCCTTTTTTATTCTATCAGTTAGTATTAGCAGACACTAGTCTTGTTTATGTGAT